>NW_026263033.1:600000-937026 GCF_947179515.1 Apodemus sylvaticus | reverse complement strand
AGGTTGCGCGCTTAGACATACACGCAACACCAAAGATTTTCGAGTTACAACGTGTTCTTAAGGAAAAAAAAAAGATAATTTCGCAAGATGCGGATTTCCTTAAAACGTGGTATTCTGACATATTTTTTCGAGAGAAAATTCTCCTGTGCGATCTCTTTTGTGGCTACAAGCTTAAACATACACGCAACTCCAAATCTTTCTGAATTTTAACTTGTTGCTTAGGAAATAAAAGATAATTTTGTACGGAGCGTTATTTCTTCTCGTAAACTTTATTTCTAATATGTACGTATTTGACTTTACCCTGCAACACTGTATTTCCTTGTAACATGGTATTCTGACATATTGTTTGGAGATAAAACTCTCCTGTGCGTTCTCTTCTGAGGCTACACACTTAGACATACACGCAACACAAAGCTTTTCGAGTTAAAACGTGTTGTTTAGGAAAAACAAGATAATTTCGCACAATGCTGGATTTCCTTAAAACGTGGTATTCTGACACATTTTTTTCGAGAGAAAACTCTCCTGTGCGTTCAGTGTTGAGGGCTACACGCTTAGACATGCACTCAACACCAAAGCTTTGCGAGTTACAACGTGTTGCGTAGGAAAAACAAGATAATTTCGCATGATGCGTTATTTCTTCTCGTAAAGTTTAAGTATTTCTAATAATTACGTATTTGTCCTTACTTTGCAACACTGTATTTCCTTACAACGCGGTATTCTTACATATTCTTTTGAGAGAAAACTCTCCTGTGCCTTCTCTTTTGAGGCTACACACTTAGACATACACGCAACACCAAAGCTTTTCTAGTTAAAACATGTTGTTTAGGAAAAAACAAGATAATTTTTCATGATGCGGGATTTCCTTAAAACGTGATATTGTGACATATTTTTTTCGAGAGAAAACTCTCCTGTGCAATCTCTTTTGATGCTGCACGCTTAGTCCATACATGCAACACAATATCTTTTCGAGTTACAACGTGTTGTTTAGGAAAAACAAGATCATTTTGCACGACGCGTTATTTCTTCTAGTAAAGTTTACTTATTTCTAATATGTACGAATTTGTCTTTACTCTGCAACACTGTATTTCCTTTTAACGTGGTATTCTTACATATTCTTTCGAGAGAAAAATCTCCTGTGCATTCTCTTTTGAGGCTACAAGCTTAGACATACATGCAACACCAAAGCTTTTCGAGTTACAACGTGTTGTTTAGGAAAAACAACATAATTTCGCACGATGCCTGATTTTCCTTAAAACGTGGTATTCTGACATATTTTTTCTAGAGAGAATTCTCCTGTGGGTTCTCTTTTGAGGATCCATGTTTAGACATACGCGCAACAAACAAATCTTTTCGAGTTACAATGTGTTGTTTAGGAAAAACAAGATAATTTTGCACGATGCATTATTTCTTCTCGTAAATTTTTAAGTATTTCTAATATGTACGTATTTGTCTTTACTCTGCAACACTGTATTTCCTTATAACGTTGTATTCTTATATATTCTTTTGAGAGAAAACTCTCTTCTTCGTTCTCTTTTGAGGCTACACGCTTACACATACACGCAACATCAAAGCTTTTCGAGTTACAAAGTGTTGTTTAAGAAAAACAAGATAATTTCGCACGATGCAGGATTTCCTTAAAACATGGTATTCTGAAATATTTTATCGAGAGAAAATTCTCCTGTGGGTTCTCTTTTGAGGCTACACATTTAGACTTACAAGCAACACCAAATCTTTTTAGGTAACAACGTGTTGTTTAGGATATACAAGATAATATATTACGATGCGTTATTTCTTCTCGCAAAGTTTAAGTATTTCTAATACGTAAGTATTTGTCTTTACTCTGCAACACTGTATTTGCTTATAACGTGGTATTCTTTCATGTTCTTTCGAGAAAAAATCTGTGCGTTCTCTTTTGAGGCTACACGCTTAGACATACACGCAACACCAAATCTTTTCGAGGTACAAAGTGTTGTTTAGGAAAAACAAGAGAATTTTACATGATGCGTTATTTTTTCTCGTAAAGTTTAAGTATTTCTAATAAGTACTTATTTGTTTTTACTCTGCAACACTGTATTCCGTATAACGTGGAATTCTGACATATTATTTCGAGAGAAAATTCTTCTGTGCGTTCGCTTTTGAGGGTGCGCGCTTAGACATACATGCAACACCAAAGATTTTCGAGTTACAACGTGTTGGTAAGGAAAAACAAGATAATTTCGCAAGATGCGGGATTTCCTTAAAATGTGGTATTCTGACATATTTTTTCGAGAGAAAATTCTCCTGTGCATTCTCTTTTGTGGCTACAAGCTTAAAAATACACGCAACTCCAAATCTTTTCGAATTTCAACTTGTTGCTTAGGAAATACAAGATAATTTTGTATGGAGCGTTATTTCTTTTCGTAAACTTGAACTATTTCTAATATGTACATGTTTGACTTTACTCTGCAACACTGTAGTTCCTTGTAACAAGGTATTCTGACATATTGTTTCGAGAGAAAACTCTCCTGTGCGTTCTCTTTTGAGGCTACATGCTTAGACATAAACGCAACACCAACGATTTTCGAGTTACAACCTGTTGTTTAGGAAAAACAAGATAATTTTGCATGATGCGGTATTTTCTTAAAACGTTGTATTCTGACATATTTTTGGAGAGAAAATTTTCCTATGGGTTCCCTTTAGAGGCTACAAATTTAGACATACACGCAACACCAAATATTTTCTAGTTACAACGTGTTGTTTAGGAAAAAAAAGATAATTTTGCACGATGCATTATTTCTTATCGTAATTTTAAGTATTTCTAATACATACGTATTTGTCTTTATTCTGCAACACTGTATTTCCTTATAACATGGTATTCTTACATATTCTTTCGAGAGAAAACTCTCCTCTTCATTCTCTTTTGAAGCTACACGCTTAGACATACACGCAACACCAACGCTTTTCAAGTTACACCGTGTTGTTTAGGAAAAACAAGATAATTCCGTACAATGAGCGATTTCCTTAAAACGGGGAATTCTGACATGATTTTTCGAGAGAAAAATCTCCTGTGCGTTCTCTTTTGAGGCTAGAAGCTTAGACATAAATGCAACACCAAATCTTTTCGAGTTAAAACGTTTAGGAAAAACAAGATAATTCTGCACGATGCGGGTTTTCCTAAAAACGTGGTATTCTGACATATTTTTGGAGAGAAAACTCTCCTGTGCATTCTCTTTTGAGGCTACAGGCTTAGACATACACGCAACACCAAATCTTTTCGAGTTACAACGTGTTGTTTAGGAAATACAAGATAATATTGTATGATGTGTTATTTCTTCTGTTAAAGTTTAAGTATTTCTAATACGTAATTATTTGTCTTTAATTGCAACTCTGCATTTCCTTGTAACATGGTATTCTTACATATTCTTTGGAGAGAAAACTCTCCTGTGCATTCTCTTTTGAGGCTACACACTTAGACATACACGCAACACCAAAGCTTTTTGAGTTACAACACGTTGTTTAGGAAAAACAAGATAATTTCGCATGATGCAGGATTTCCTTATAACGTGGTATTCTGACATATTTTTTCGAGAGAAAACACTCTTGTGCGTTCTCTTTTGAGGCTACCAGCTTAGACCTACATGTAACACAAAATCTTTTCGAGTTCCAACGTGTTTTTAGGAAAAACAAGATAATTTTGCACGATGTGTTATTTCTTCTCCTAAAGTTTAAGTATTTCCAATACGTATGTATTTGTCTTTACTCTGCAACATTGTATTTCCTTATAATGTGGTATTCTTACATATTCTTTCGAGAGAAAATTATCCTGTGCGTTCTCTTTTGAGGTTGCGCGCTTAGACATACACGCAACACCAAAGATTTTCGAGTTACAACGTGTTCTTAAGGAAAAAAAAAAGATAATTTCGCAAGATGCGGGATTTCCTTAAAACGTGGTATTCTGACATATTTTTTCGAGAGAAAATTCTCCTGTGCGATCTCTTTTGTGGCTACAAGCTTAAACATACACGCAACTCCAAATCTTTCTGAATTTTAACTTGTTGCTTAGGAAATAAAAGATAATTTTGTACGGAGCGTTATTTCTTCTCGTAAACTTTATTTCTAATATGTACGTATTTGACTTTACCCTGCAACACTGTATTTCCTTGTAACATGGTATTCTGACATATTGTTTGGAGATAAAACTCTCCTGTGCATTCTCTTCTGAGGCTACACACTTAGACATACACGCAACACAAAGCTTTTCGAGTTAAAACGTGTTGTTTAGGAAAAACAAGATAATTTCGCACAATGCTGGATTTCCTTAAAACGTGGTATTCTGACACATTTTTTCGAGAGAAAACTCTCCTGTGCGTTCAGTGTTGAGGCTACACGCTTAGACATGCACTCAACACCAAAGCTTTGCGAGTTACAACGTGTTGCGTAGGAAAAACAAGATAATTTCGCATGATGCGTTATTTCTTCTCGTAAAGTTTAAGTATTTCTAATAATTACGTATTTGTCCTTACTTTGCAACACTGTATTTCCTTATAACGCGGTATTCTTACATATTCTTTTGAGAGAAAACTCTCCTGTGCCTTCTCTTTTGAGGCTACACACTTAGACATACACGCAACACCAAAGCTTTTCTAGTTAAAACATGTTGTTTAGGAAAAACAAGATAATTTTTCATGATGCGGGATTTCCTTAAAACGTGATATTGTGACATATTTTTTTCGAGAGAAAACTCTCCTGTGCAATCTCTTTGATGCTGCACGCTTAGTCATACATGCAACACAATATCTTTTCGAGTTACAACGTGTTGTTTAGGAAAAACAAGATCATTTTGCACGACGCGTTATTTCTTCTAGTAAAGTTTACTTATTTCTAATATGTACGAATTTGTCTTTACTCTGCAACACTGTATTTCCTTTTAACGTGGTATTCTTACATATTCTTTCGAGAGAAAAATCTCCTGTGCATTCTCTTTTGAGGCTACAAGCTTAGACATACATGCAACACCAAAGCTTTTCGAGTTACAACGTGTTGTTTAGGAAAAACAACATAATTTCGCACGATGCCTGATTTCCTTAAAACGTGGTATTCTGACATATTTTTTCTAGAGAGAATTCTCCTGTGGGTTCTCTTTTGAGGATCCATGTTTAGACATACGCGCAACAACAAATCTTTTCGAGTTACAATGTGTTGTTTAGGAAAAACAAGATAATTTTGCACGATGCATTATTTCTTCTCGTAAATTTTAAGTATTTCTAATATGTACGTATTTGTCTTTACTCTGCAACACTGTATTTCCTTATAACGTTGTATTCTTATATATTCTTTTGAGAGAAAACTCTCTTCTTCGTTCTCTTTTGAGGCTACACGCTTACACATACACGCAACATCAAAGCTTTTCGAGTTACAAAGTGTTGTTTAAGAAAAACAAGATAATTTCGCACGATGCAGGATTTCCTTAAAACATGGTATTCTGAAATATTTTATCGAGAGAAAATTCTCCTGTGGGTTCTCTTTTGAGGCTACACATTTAGACTTACAAGCAACACCAAATCTTTTTAGGTAACAACGTGTTGTTTAGGATATACAAGATAATATATTACGATGCGTTATTTCTTCTCGCAAAGTTTAAGTATTTCTAATACGTAAGTATTTGTCTTTACTCTGCAACACTGTATTTGCTTATAACGTGGTATTCTTTCATGTTCTTTCGAGAGAAAACTCTCCTGTGCATTCTCTTTTGAGGCTACACGCTTAGACATACACGCAACACCAAATCTTTTCGAGGTACAAAGTGTTGTTTAGGAAAAACAAGAGAATTTTACATGATGCGTTATTTTTTCTCATAAAGTTTAAGTATTTCTAATAAGTACTTATTTGTTTTTACTCTGCAACACTGTATTCCGTATAACGTGGAATTCTGACATATTATTTCGAGAGAAAATTCTTCTGTGCGTTCGCTTTTGAGGGTGCGCGCTTAGACATACATGCAACACCAAAGATTTTCGAGTTACAACGTGTTGGTAAGGAAAAACAAGATAATTTCGCAAGATGCGGGATTTCCTTAAAATGTGGTATTCTGACATATTTTTTCGAGAGAAAATTCTCCTGTGCATTCTCTTTTGTGGCTACAAGCTTAAAAATACACGCAACTCCAAATCTTTTCGAATTTCAACTTGTTGCTTAGGAAATACAAGATAATTTTGTATGGAGCGTTATTTCTTTTCGTAAACTTGAACTATTTCTAATATGTACATGTTTGACTTTACTCTGCAACACTGTAGTTCCTTGTAACAAGGTATTCTGACATATTGTTTCGAGAGAAAACTCTCCTGTGCGTTCTCTTTTGAGGCTACATGCTTAGACATAAACGCAACACCAACGATTTTCGAGTTACAACCTGTTGTTTAGGAAAAACAAGATAATTTTGCATGATGCGGTATTTTCTTAAAACGTTGTATTCTGACATATTTTTGGAGAGAAAATTTTCCTATGGGTTCCCTTTAGAGGCTACAAATTTAGACATACACGCAACACCAAATATTTTCTAGTTACAACGTGTTGTTTAGGAAAAAAAAAGATAATTTTGCACGATGCATTATTTCTTATCGTAATTTTAAGTATTTCTAATACATACATATTTGTCTTTATTCTGCAACACTGTATTTCCTTATAACATGGTATTCTTACATATTCTTTCGAGAGAAAACTCTCCTCTTCATTCTCTTTTGAAGCTACACGCTTAGACATACACGCAACACCAAAGCTTTTCAAGTTACACCGTGTTGTTTAGGAAAAACAAGATAATTCCGTACAATGAGCGATTTCCTTAAAACGGGGAATTCTGACATGATTTTTCGAGAGAAAAATCTCCTGTGCGTTCTCTTTTGAGGCTAGAAGCTTAGACATAAATGCAACACCAAATCTTTTCGAGTTAAAACGTTTAGGAAAAACAAGATAATTCTGCACGATGCGGGTTTTCCTAAAAACGTGGTATTCTGACATATTTTTGGAGAGAAAACTCTCCTGTGCATTCTCTTTTGAGGCTACAGGCTTAGACATACACGCAACACCAAATCTTTTCGAGTTACAACGTGTTGTTTAGGAAATACAAGATAATATTGTATGATGTGTTATTTCTTCTGTTAAAGTTTAAGTATTTCTAATACGTAATTATTTGTCTTTAATTGCAACTCTGCATTTCCTTGTAACATGGTATTCTTACATATTCTTTGGAGAGAAAACTCTCCTGTGCATTCTCTTTTGAGGCTACACACTTAGACATACACGCAACACCAACGCTTTTTGAGTTACAACACGTTGTTTAGGAAAAACAAGATAATTTCGCATGATGCAGGATTTCCTTATAACGTGGTATTCTGACATATTTTTTCGAGAGAAAACACTCTTGTGCGTTCTCTTTTGAGGCTACCAGCTTAGACCTACATGTAACACAAAATATTTTCGAGTTCCAACGTGTTTTTAGGAAAAACAAGATAATTTTGCACGATGTGTTATTTCTTCTCCTAAAGTTTAAGTATTTCCAATACGTATGTATTTGTCTTTACTCTGCAACATTGTATTTCCTTATAATGTGGTATTCTTACATATTCTTTCGAGAGAAAATTATCCTGTGCGTTCTCTTTTGAGGTTGCGCGCTTAGACATACACGCAACACCAAAGATTTTCGAGTTACAACGTGTTCTTAAGGAAAAAAAAAGATAATTTCGCAAGATGCGGGATTTCCTTAAAACGTGGTATTCTGACATATTTTTTCGAGAGAAAATTCTCCTGTGCGATCTCTTTTGTGGCTACAAGCTTAAACATACACACAACTCCAAATCTTTCTGAATTTTAACTTGTTGCTTAGGAAATAAAAGATAATTTTGTACGGAGCGTTATTTCTTCTCGTAAACTTTATTTCTAATATGTACGTATTTGACTTTACCCTGCAACACTGTATTTCCTTGTAACATGGTATTCTGACATATTGTTTGGAGATAAAACTCTCCTGTGCGTTCTCTTCTGAGGCTACACACTTAGACATACACGCAACACAAAGCTTTTCGAGTTAAAACGTGTTGTTTAGGAAAAACAAGATAATTTCGCACAATGCTGGATTTCCTTAAAACGTGGTATTCTGACACATTTTTTCGAGAGAAAACTCTCCTGTGCGTTCAGTGTTGAGGCTACACGCTTAGACATGCACTCAACACCAAAGCTTTGCGAGTTACAACGTGTTGCGTAGGAAAAACAAGATAATTTCGCATGATGCGTTATTTCTTCTCGTAAAGTTTAAGTATTTTTAATAATTACGTATTTGTCCTTACTTTGCAACACTGTATTTCCTTACAACGCGGTATTCTTACATATTCTTTTGAGAGAAAACTCTCCTGTGCCTTCTCTTTTGAGGCTACACACTTAGACATACACGCAACACCAAAGCTTTTCTAGTTAAAACATGTTGTTTAGGAAAAACAAGATAATTTTTCATGATGCGGGATTTCCTTAAAACGTGATATTGTGACATATTTTTTTCGAGAGAAAACTCTCCTGTGCAATCTCTTTTGATGCTGCACGCTTAGTCATACATGCAACACAATATCTTTTCGAGTTACAACGTGTTGTTTAGGAAAAACAAGATCATTTTGCACGACGCGTTATTTCTTCTAGTAAAGTTTACTTATTTCTAATATGTACGAATTTGTCTTTACTCTGCAACACTGTATTTCCTTTTAACGTGGTATTCTTACATATTCTTTCGAGAGAAAAATCTCCTGTGCATTCTCTTTTGAGGCTACAAGCTTAGACATACATGCAACACCAAAGCTTTTCGAGTTACAACGTGTTGTTTAGGAAAAACAACATAATTTCGCACGATGCCTGATTTCCTTAAAACGTGGTATTCTGACATATTTTTTCTAGAGAGAATTCTCCTGTGGGTTCTCTTTTGAGGATCCATGTTTAGACATACGCGCAACAACAAATCTTTTCGAGTTACAATGTGTTGTTTAGGAAAAAACAAGATAATTTTGCACGATGCATTATTTCTTCTCGTAAATTTTAAGTATTTCTAATATGTACGTATTTGTCCTTTACTCTGCAACACTGTATTTCCTTATAACGTTATATTCTTATATATTCTTTTGAGAGAAAACTCTCTTCTTCGTTCTCTTTTGAGGCTACACGCTTACACATACACGCAACATCAAAGCTTTTCGAGTTACAAAGTGTTGTTTAAGAAAAACAAGATAATTTCGCACGATGCAGGATTTCCTTAAAACATGGTATTCTGAAATATTTTATCGAGAGAAAATTCTCCTGTGGGTTCTCTTTTGAGGCTACACATTTAGACTTACAAGCAACACCAAATCTTTTTAGGTAACAACGTGTTGTTTAGGATATACAAGATAATATATTACGATGCATTATTTCTTCTCGCAAAGTTTAAGTATTTCTAATACGTAAGTATTTGTCTTTACTCTGCAACACTGTATTTGCTTATAACGTGGTATTCTTTCATGTTCTTTCGAGAAAAAATCTGTGCGTTCTCTTTTGAGGCTACACGCTTAGACATACACGCAACACCAAATCTTTTCGAGGTACAAAGTGTTGTTTAGGAAAAACAAGAGAATTTTACATGATGCGTTATTTTTTCTCGTAAAGTTTAAGTATTTCTAATAAGTACTTATTTGTTTTTACTCTGCAACACTGTATTCCGTATAACGTGGAATTCTGACATATTATTTCGAGAGAAAATTCTTCTGTGCGTTCGCTTTTGAGGGTGCGCGCTTAGACATACATGCAACACCAAAGATTTTCGAGTTACAACGTGTTGGTAAGGAAAAACAAGATAATTTCGCAAGATGCGGGATTTCCTTAAAATGTGGTATTCTGACATATTTTTTCGAGAGAAAATTCTCCTGTGCATTCTCTTTTGTGGCTACAAGCTTAAAAATACACGCAACTCCAAATCTTTTCGAATTTCAACTTGTTGCTTAGGAAATACAAGATAATTTTGTATGGAGCGTTATTTCTTTTCGTAAACTTGAACTATTTCTAATATGTACATGTTTGACTTTACTCTGCAACACTGTAGTTCCTTGTAACAAGGTATTCTGACATATTGTTTCGAGAGAAAACTCTCCTGTGCGTTCTCTTTTGAGGCTACATGCTTAGACATAAACGCAACACCAACGATTTTCGAGTTACAACCTGTTGTTTAGGAAAAACAAGATAATTTTGCATGATGCGGTATTTTCTTAAAACGTTGTATTCTGACATATTTTTGGAGAGAAAATTTTCCTATGGGTTCCCTTTAGAGGCTACAAATTTAGACATACACGCAACACCAAATATTTTCTAGTTACAACGTGTTGTTTAGGAAAAAAAAGATAATTTTGCACGATGCATTATTTCTTATCGTAATTTTAAGTATTTCTAATACATACGTATTTGTCTTTATTCTGCAACACTGTATTTCCTTATAACATGGTATTCTTACATATTCTTTCGAGAGAAAACTCTCCTCTTCATTCTCTTTTGAAGCTACACGCTTAGACATACACGCAACACCAAAGCTTTTCAAGTTACACCGTGTTGTTTAGGAAAAACAAGATAATTCCGTACAATGAGCGATTTCCTTAAAACGGGGAATTCTGACATGATTTTTCGAGAGAAAAATCTCCTGTGCGTTCTCTTTTGAGGCTAGAAGCTTAGACATAAATGCAACACCAAATCTTTTCGAGTTAAAACGTTTAGGAAAAACAAGATAATTCTGCACGATGCGGGTTTTCCTAAAAACGTGGTATTCTGACATATTTTTGGAGAGAAAACTCTCCTGTGCATTCTCTTTTGAGGCTACAGGCTTAGACATACACGCAACACCAAATCTTTTCGAGTTACAACGTGTTGTTTAGGAAATACAAGATAATATTGTATGATGTGTTATTTCTTCTGTTAAAGTTTAAGTATTTCTAATACGTAATTATTTGTCTTTAATTGCAACTCTGCATTTCCTTGTAACATGGTATTCTTACATATTCTTTGGAGAGAAAACTCTCCTGTGCATTCTCTTTTGAGGCTACACACTTAGACATACACGCAACACCAACGCTTTTTGAGTTACAACACGTTGTTTAGGAAAAACAAGATAATTCGCATGATGCAGGATTTCCTTATAACGTGGTATTCTGACATATTTTTTCGAGAGAAAACACTCTTGTGCGTTCTCTTTTGAGGCTACCAGCTTAGACCTACATGTAACACAAAATCTTTTCGAGTTCCAACGTGTTTTTAGGAAAAACAAGATAATTTTGCACCATGTGTTATTTCTTCTCCTAAAGTTTAAGTATTTCCAATACGTATGTATTTGTCTTTACTCTGCAACATTGTATTTCCTTATAATGTGGTATTCTTACATATTCTTTCGAGAGAAAATTATCCTGTGCGTTCTCTTTTGAGGTTGCGCGCTTAGACATACACGCAACACCAAAGATTTTCGAGTTACAACGTGTTCTTAAGGAAAAAAAAAGATAATTTCGCAAGATGCGGGATTTCCTTAAAACGTGGTATTCTGACATATTTTTTCGAGAGAAAATTCTCCTGTGCGATCTCTTTTGTGGCTACAAGCTTAAACATACACGCAACTCCAAATCTTTCTGAATTTTAACTTGTTGCTTAGGAAATAAAAGATAATTTTGTACGGAGCGTTATTTCTTCTCGTAAACTTGATTTCTAATATGTACGTATTTGACTTTACCCTGCAACACTGTATTTCCTTGTAACATGGTATTCTGACATATTGTTTGGAGATAAAACTCTCCTGTGCGTTCTCTTCTGAGGCTACACACTTAGACATACACGCAACACAAAGCTTTTCGAGTTAAAACGTGTTGTTTAGGAAAAACAAGATAATTTCGCACAATGCTGGATTTCCTTAAAACGTGGTATTCTGACACATTTTTTCGAGAGAAAACTCTCCTGTGCGTTCAGTGTTGAGGCTACACGCTTAGACATGCACTCAACACCAAAGCTTTGCGAGTTACAACGTGTTGCGTAGGAAAAACAAGATAATTTCGCATGATGCGTTATTTCTTCTCGTAAAGTTTAAGTATTTCTAATAATTACGTATTTGTCCTTACTTTGCAACACTGTATTTCCTTATAACGCGGTATTCTTACATATTCTTTTGAGAGAAAACTCTCCTGTGCCTTCTCTTTTGAGGCTACACACTTAGACATACACGCAACACCAAAGCTTTTCTAGTTAAAACATGTTGTTTAGGAAAAACAAGATAATTTTTCATGATGCGGGATTTCCTTAAAACGTGATATTGTGACATATTTTTTTCGAGAGAAAACTCTCCTGTGCAATCTCTTTTGATGCTGCACGCTTAGTCATACATGCAACACAATATCTTTTCGAGTTACAACGTGTTGTTTAGGAAAAACAAGATCATTTTGCACGACGCGTTATTTCTTCTAGTAAAGTTTACTTATTTCTAATATGTATGAATTTGTCTTTACTCTGCAACACTGTATTTCCTTTTAACGTGGTATTCTTACATATTCTTTCGAGAGAAAAATCTCCTGTGCATTCTCTTTTGAGGCTACAAGCTTAGACATACATGCAACACCAAAGCTTTTCCAGTTACAACGTGTTGTTTAGGAAAAACAACATAATTTCGCACGATGCCTGATTTCCTTAAAACGTGGTATTCTGACATATTTTTTCTAGAGAGAATTCTCCTGTGGGTTCTCTTTTGAGGATCCATGTTTAGACATACGCGCAACAACAAATCTTTTCGAGTTACAATGTGTTGTTTAGGAAAAACAAGATAATTTTGCACGATGCATTATTTCTTCTCGTAAATTTTAAGTATTTCTAATATGTACGTATTTGTCTTTACTCTGCAACACTGTATTTCCTTATAACGTTGTATTCTTATATATTCTTTTGAGAGAAAACTCTCTTCTTCGTTCTCTTTTGAGGCTACACGCTTACACATACACGCAACATCAAAGCTTTTCGAGTTACAAAGTGTTGTTTAAGAAAAACAAGATAATTTCGCACGATGCAGGATTTCCTTAAAACATGGTATTCTGAAATATTTTATCGAGAGAAAATTCTCCTGTGGGTTCTCTTTTGAGGCTACACATTTAGACTTACAAGCAACACCAAATCTTTTTAGGTTACAACGTGTTGTTTAGGATATACAAGATAATATATTACGATGCGTTATTTCTTCTCGCAAAGTTTAAGTATTTCTAATACGTAAGTATTTGTCTTTACTCTGCAACACTGTATTTGCTTATAACGTGGTATTCTTTCATGTTCTTTCGAGAGAAAACTCTCCTGTGCATTCTCTTTTGAGGCTACACGCTTAGACATACACACAACACCAAAACTTTTCAAGTTACAAGGTGTTGTTTAGAAAAAAGAAGATTATTTCACACCATCTGCGATTTCCTTAAAACGGGGTATTCTGACATGTTTTTTTCGAGAGAAAACTATCCTGTGCGTACTCTTTTGAGGCTAGAAGCTTAGACATATACGCAACAGCAAATCTTTTCGAGTTACAACGTGTTATTTAGAAAAACCAGATAAATTTGCACGATGCGTTATTTCTTCACATAAAGTTTAAGTATTTTCAATATGTACGTATTTGTCTTTAATATGCAACACTGTACTTCCTTGTAACGGGGTATTCTTATATATTTTTTTCGAGAGAAGACTCTCCTGTGCGTTCTCTTTTGATTCTACACACTTAGACATACACGCAACACCAAAGCTTTTCGAGTTACAACGTGTTGTTTAGGAAAAACAAGATACATTCGCACGACGCGGGATTTCCTAATAACGTAGTATTCTGACATATTTTTTTCGAGAGAAAACTCTCCTGTGCATTCTCTTTTGAGGCTATACGCTTAGTCATACACGCAACACCAAATCTTTTCGAGGTGCAACGTGTTGTTTAGAAAAAACATGATAATTTTGCATGATGCGTTATTTTTTCTCATAAAGTTTAAGTATTTCTAATAAGTACTTATTTGTTTTTACTTTGCAACACTGTATTCCGTTATAACGTGGAATTCTTACATACTCTTTTGAGAGAAAATTCTCCTGTGCGTTCTCTTTTGAGGCTACATGCTTAGACATAAACGCAACTCCAAAGATTTTCGAGTTAAAACGTGTTGTTTAGCAAAAACAAGATAATTTCGCATGATGCGCTATTTCCTTAAAACGTAGTATTCTGACATAATTTTTCGAGAGAAAATTCTCCTGTGGGTTCCCTTTAGAGGCTACAAATTTAGACATACACGCAACACCAAATCCTTTCTAGTTACAATGTGTTTTTTTAGGAAAAACAAGATAATTTTGCACGATGCATTGTTTCTTCTCGTAAATTTTAAGTATTTCTAATAAGTTCGTATTTGTCTTCACTCTGCAACACTGTATTTCCTTATAACGTGGTATTCTTACGTACTCTTTCTAGAGAAAACTCTCCTCTTCATTCTCTTTTGAAGCTACACGCTTAGACATATATACAACACCAAAGCTTTTCAAGTTACACCGTGTTGTATAGGATAAACAAGATAATTTCGCACGCTGAGCGATTTCCTTAAAACAGAGTATTCTGACATGTTTTTTTCGAGAAAAAATTCTCCTGTGCATTCTCTTTTGAGGCTACAAGCTTATATGTACATGCAACAACAAATCTTTTCGAGTTACAATGTGTTGTTTAGGAAAAACAAGATAATTTTGCACGATGTGATATTTCTTCTCGTAAAGTTTAAGTATTTCCAATACGTACGTATTTGTCTTTACTCTGCAACACTATATTTCCTTATAACCTGGTATTCTTACATATTCTTTCGATAGAAAACTCTCCTGTGCATTCTCTTTTGAGGCTGCATGCTTAGACATACACGCAACACCAAATCATTTCGAGTTACAACCTGTTGTTTAGGAAACAAAAGATAATTTCGCACGATGCGGGATTTCCTTAAAACGTGGTATTCTGACATATTTTTTCAACAGAAAATTCTCCTGTGCATTCTCTTTTGATGCTACTCACATAGACATGTATGCCACACCAAATCTTTTCGAGTTACAACGTGTTGTTTAGGAAATACAATATAATTTTGTACGATGCGTTATTTCTTCTCGTAAGTTTAAGTATTTCTAATATGTACGTATTTGTCTTTACTTTGCAAAACTGTATTTCCTTGTAACGTGGTATTCTTACATATTCTTGCGAGAGAAAACTCTCCTGTGCATTCTCTTTTGAGGCTACACACTTAGACCTACACGCAATACCAAAGCTTTTCGTTTTAAAACATGTTGTTTAGGAAAAACAAGATAGTTTCTCATGATGAAGGATTTCCTTAGAACATGGTATTGTGACATATTTTTTCGAGAGACAACTCTCCCATGCGTTCTCTTTTGAGGCCATACGCGGAGACATACAAGCAACAACAAAGGTTTTCGAGTTACAACTTGTTTAGGAAAAAAAAAAGATAATTTCGCACATTGCAGGATTTCCTTAAAACTTGGTATTCTGACGTATTTTTTCGAGAGAAAATTCTCCTGCAGGTCCTCTTTGTGGCTACACGTTTAGACATACACACAACACCAAATCTTTTCGAGTTACAACGTGTTGTTTAGGAAATACAAGATAATTTCATAAGATGTGTTATTTCTTCTCGTAAAGTTTAAGTATTACTAATACGTATGTATTTGTCTTTACTCTGCAACACTGTATTTCCTTATAACGTGGTATTCCTACATATTCTTCCGAGAGAAAATTGTCCTGTGCATTCTCTTTTGAGGCTGCACGCTTAGACATACATGCAACACCAAAGCTTTTCGAGTTACAACATGTTGTTAAGGAAAAACAAGATAATTTCGCAAGATGCAGGATTTCCTTAAAATGTGGTATTCTTACATATTCTTTCGAGAGAAAACTCTCCTGTGCATTCTCATTTGAGGCTACACACTTAGACATACCCGCAACACCAAAGCTTTTCGACTTACAACGTGTTGTTTAGGAAAAACAAGATAATTTCGCACGATGCGGGATTTCCTTAAAACGTGGTATTCTGACATATTTTTTCAAAAGAAAACTCTCATGTCTGTTCTCTTTTGAGGCTACTCGCATAGACATACTCACAACACCAAATCTTTTCGAGTTACAATGTATTGTTTAGGAAAAACAAGATAATTTTGCACAATGCATTAATTCTTCTCGTAAATTTTAAGTATTTCTAATAAGTACGTATTTGTCTTTCTCTGCAACACTGTATTTCCTTATAACTTGGTATTATTACATATTCTTTCGAGAGAAAACACTCCTCTTCGTTCTCTTTTGAAGCTACATGCTTAGACATACACGCAACACCAAAGCTATTCGAGTTACGTGTTGTTTAGGAAAAACAAGATAATTTCGCAGGATGCGGGATTTCCTAAAAACGTGGTATTCTGACTTATTTTTTCGAGAGAAAATTCTCCCGTAGGCTCTCTTTTGAGGCTACACATTTAGACTTACCAGCAACACCAAATCTTTTCAGGTTACAATGTGTTGTTTAGAATTTACAAGATAATTTTATATGATGCGTAATTTCTTCTGGTAAAGTTTAAGTATTTCTTATACGTACGTATTTGTCTTTACTCTACAATACTGTATTTGCTTATAACGTGGTATTCTTACATATTCTTTCG
Organism: Apodemus sylvaticus; assembly: GCF_947179515.1. Taxonomy (NCBI): domain Eukaryota; kingdom Metazoa; phylum Chordata; class Mammalia; order Rodentia; family Muridae; genus Apodemus; species Apodemus sylvaticus. The sequence goes on along the minus strand of NW_026263033.1, from coordinate 920,316 downwards.
AGAGAAAACGGTCCTGTGCGTTCTCTTTTGAGGCTACATGCTTAGACATACACGCAACACCAAAGCTTTTCAAGTTACAATGTGTTGCTTAGGAAAAACAACATAATTTCGCACGATGAGCGATTTCCTTAAAACGGGGTATTCTGATATGTTTTTTTTTTGAGAGAGAAAACTCTCCTGTGTGTTCTTTTTAGAGGCTAGATTCTTAGACATACACGCTACACAAAATCTTTTCGAGTTCCAATGTGTTATTTAGGAAAAACAAGATAATTTTGCACGATGCGTTATTTCTTCTCATAAAGTTTAAGTATTTCCAGTATGTACGTATATGTCTTTAATATGCAACTCTGTATTTCCTTATAACGTGGTATTCTTACATATTCTTTCGAGAGAAAACTCTCTTGTGCATTCTCGTATGAGGCTACACACTTACACATACACGCAACACCATAGCTTTTCGTGTTGCAACGTTTAGGAAAACAAGATAATTCCGCACGATGCGGGATTTCCTAAAAACGTGGTATTCTGACATATTTTTTCGAGAGAAAACTGTCCAGTACGTTCTCTTTTGAGGCTACAGGCTTAGACATACACGTCAAACCAAATCTTTTCGAGTTACAATGTGTTGTTTAGGAAATACAAGATAATATTAAATGATGTGTTATTTCTTCTGGTAAAGTTTAAATATTTCTAATACATATGTATTTGTCTTTAACGGCAGCACTGTATTTCCTTGTAACATGGTATTCTTACATATTCTTTGGAGAGAAAACTCTCCTGTGCGTACTCTTTTGAGGCTACACACTTAGACATACACGCAACACCAAAGCTTTTCGAGTTACAACATGTTGTTTAGGAAAAACAAGACAATTTCGCATGATGCAGGATTTCCTTATAACATGGTATTCTGACATATTTTTTCGAGAGAAAACACTCCTGTGCATTCTCTTTTGAGGCTACAAGCTTAGACATACACGCAACACCAAATCATTTCGAGTTACCACGTGTGGTTTAGGAAAAACAAGATAATTTTGCATGATGCGTTATTTTTTCTCGTAAAGTTTAAGTATTTCCAATACGTACATATTTGTCTTTACTCTGCAACTCTGTATTTCCTTATAACGTGGTATTCTTACATATTCTTTAGAGAGAAAACTCTCCTGTGCGTTCTCTTTTGAGGCTGCATGCTTAGACATACACGAAACACCAAAGCTTTTCGAGTTACAACGTGTTGTTAAGGAAAAACAAGATAATTTCGCAAGATGCGGGATTTCCTTAAAACGTGGTATTCTGACATATATTTTTCGAGAGAAAACTCTCCTGTGCATTCTCTTTTGCGGCTACAAGCTTAGACATACACGCAACTCTAAATCTTTTCGAATTTCAACTTGTTGTTTAGGAAATACAAGATAATTTTGTACGGAGCGTTATTTCTTCTCGTAAACTTTAACTATTTCTAATAAGTACGTATTTGTCTTTACTCAGCAAAACTGTATTTCCTTGTAACATGGTATTCTGACATATTGTTTCGAGAGAAAACTCTACTGTGCGTTCTATTCTGAGGCTAAACACTTAGACATACACGCAACACAAAGCTTTTCAAGTTAAAACGTGTTGTTTAGGAAAAACAAGATAATTTCGCACAATGCTGGATTTCCTTAAACCGTGGTATTTTTTTGGAGAAAATTCTCCTGTGCGTTCTCTTTTGAGGCTACACGCTTAGACATACATGCAACACCAAAGCTTTGAGAGTTACAACGTTTTGTTTAGGAAAACAAGATAATTTCGCATGATGTGTTATTTCTTCTTGTAAAGTTTAAGTATTTCTAATATGTACATATTTGCCCTTAATCTGCACCACTGTATTTCCTAAAAAACGTGGTATTCTTAGATATTCTTTCGAGAGAAAACTCTCCTGTGCGTTCTCTTTTGAGGCTAGAAACTTAGACATACACGCAACAACAAAGCTTTTCGAGTTAAAACATGTTGTTTAGGAAAAACAAGATAATTTCGCATGATGCGTTATTTCCTTAACACGTGGAATTCTGACATATTTTTTCGAGATAAAATTCTCCTGTGTGTTTTCTTTGGAGGTTTCACGTTTAGATATACACGCAACAACAAATCTTTTCTAGTTACAATGTGTGGTTTAGGAAAAACAAGATAATTTTCAAAATTAATTATTTCTTCTCGTAAATTTTAAGTATTTCTAATACGTACGTACTTTTCTTTACTCTGCAACACTGTATTTCTTTATATCGTGGTATTTTACATACTCTTTCGAGAGATATCTCTCCTATGCATTCTCTTTTGAGGCTACATGCTTAGACATACATGCAATACCAAAGCTTTTCGAGTTACAACGTGTTGTTTAGGAAAAACAAGATAATTTCGCATGATGCGGTATTTCCATAAAACGTGGATTTCTGACATATTTTTTCGAGAGAAAATTCTCCTGTGGGTTCTCTTTGGAGGATACACATTTAGACATACACGCACCACCAAATCTTTTCTAGTTACAACGTGTTGTTTAGGAAAAACAAGATAATTTTGCATGATACATTACTTCTTCTCGTAAATTTTAAGTATTTCTAATACGTACGTATTTGTTTTTCTCTGCAACACTGTATTCCGTTATAACGTGGAATTCTTACATATTCTTTTGAGAGAAAACTCTCCTGTGCGTTCACTTTTGAGGCTACACACTTAAGACATACACTCAACACCAAAGCTTTTCGACTTACAACGTGTTGTTTAGGAAAAACAAGATATTTTTGCATGATGAGTGATTTCCTTAAAACGGGGTATTCTGACATGTTTTTTGAGAGAAAACTCTCCTGTGCATTCTCTTTTGAGGCTGCACGATTAGACATACATGCAACAGCAAATCTTTTCGAGTTACAGCGTGTTGTTAAGGAAAAACAAGATAATTTCGCAAAATGCAGGATTTCCTTAAAACGTGGTATTCTTACATATTTTTTGAGAGAAAACTCTCCTGTGCATTCTCTTTTGAGGCTACAACCTTAGACATACATGCAACACCAAATCTTTTCGAATTTCAACTTGTTGTTTAGGAAATACAAGATAATTTTGTAAGGAGCATTATTTCTTCTCGTAAAGTTTAAGTATTTCTAATACGTATGTATTTGTCTTTACTCTGCAACACTGTATTCCCTAGTAACGTGGTATTCTCTCATATTCTTTCAAGAGAAAACTCTCCTGTGCATTCTCTTCTGAGGCTACACACTTAGCCATACACGCAACACCAAAGCTTTTTGAGTTAATACGTGTTGTTTAGGAAAAACAAGATAATTTCGCACAATGCTGGATTTCCTTAAACCGTGGTATTCTGACATATTTTTTCAGGAGAAAACTCTCCTGTGCGTTCTCTTTTGAGGCTACATGCTTAGTCATACACACAACAGCAAATCTTTTCGGGTTACAACGTGTTGTTTAGGAAAAACAAGATAATTTTGCATGATACGTTATTTCTTCTCCTAAAGTTTAAGTATTTCCAATATATACATATTTGGCTTTACTCTGCAACACTGTATTTCATTATAACGTGGTATTCTTACATATTCTTTCAAGAGGAAATTCTCCTGTGCATTCTCTTTTGAGGCTGCACGCTTAGTCATACCCGCAACACCAAATCTTTTCGAGTTACAACGTGTTGTTTAGGAAATACTAGATAATTTTGTACAATGTGTTATTTCTTCTCGTAAAGTTTAAGTATTTCGAACACGTATGTATTTGTCTTTACTCTGCAACACTCTATCCTTATAACGTGGTATTCTTACATACTCATTCGAGAGAAAACTCTCCTGTGCATTCTCTTTTGAGGCTACACGCTTAGATATACACGCAATACCAAAGCTTTTCGAGTTACAACGTGTTGTTTAGGAAAAACAAGATTATTTCGCATGATGCGGTATTTCCTTAAAACGTGGTATTCTGACATGTTTTTTCGAGAGAAAATTCTCCTGTGGGTTCTTTTTGAGGCTACGCATTTAGACATACACGCAACACCATATCTTTTCGAGTTACAACGTGATCTTTACGAAATACAAGATAATTTTTTGCGATGCATTATTTCTTCTCGTAAAGTGTAAGTATATCTAATATGTACATATTTGTCTTTACTATGCAACCCTGTATTTCCTTGTAACGGGGTATTCTTACATATTCTTTCGAGAGAAAACTCTCCTGTGCATTCTCTTCTGAGGCTACACACTTAGACATATACGCAACACCAAAGCTTTTCAATTTAAAACTTGTTGTTTAGGAAAAAACAAGTTAATTTCGCACGATGCGGGATTTCCTTAAAATGTGGTATTCTGACGCATTCATTCAAGAGAAAACTCTCCTGTACGTACTCTTTTGAGGGTACACACTTAGTCATACACGCAACTCCAAAGCTTTTCAAGTACAATGTGTTGTTTAGGAAAATCAAGATAATTTTGCAGGATGCATTATTTCTTCTCGTAAAGTTTAAGTATTTCTAATAAGTACGTATTTGTCTTTACTCTGCAACACTGTATTTCCTTATAACGTGGTATTCTTACATATTCTTTCGAGTGAAAACTCTCCTGTGCGTTCTCTTTTGAGGCTGCACGCTTAGACATATACACAACACCAAAGCTATTCGAGTTACAATGTGTTATTAAGGAAAACAAGATAATTTCGCAAGATCCGGGAATTCCTTAAAACGTGGTATTCTGACATATTTTTTCGAGAGAAATCTCTTCTTTGCATTCAATTTTGAGTCTACATGCTTAGACATACACGTAACTCGAGTAACAACATGTTGTTTAGGAAATACAAGATAATTTTATATGATGCCTTATTTCTTCTTGTAAAGTATTTCTAATACATATGTATTTGTCTTTACTCTGCAACACTGTATTTCCTTGTAACGAGGTATTCTTACATATTCTTTTGAGAGAAAAATCTCCTGTGCGTTCTCTTCTGAGGCTACACACTTAGACATACATGCAACACCAAAGCTTTTTGAGTTAAAACTGGTTGTTTAGGTAAAAACAAAATAATTACGCATGATGTGGGATTTCCTTAAAACGTGGTGTTCTAACATATTCATTCGTGAGAAAAATCTCCTGGGCGTTATCTTTTGAGGCTACATGCTTAGTCATACACGCAACACCAAATCTTTTCGAGTTACCACGTGTTGTTTAGTAAACACAAGATAATTCTGCTAGATGCATTATTTCTTCGCGTAAAGTTTAAGTATTTATAATACGTACATATTTGTCTTTACTCTGCAACACTGTATTACGTTATAACGTGGAATTCTTACATATTCTTTCGAGAGAAAACTCTCCTGTGCGTTCTCTTTTGCGGCTACATGCTTAGACATACACGCAACACCAAATCTTTACGAATTTCAACTTATTGTTTAGGAAATACAAGATAATTTTGTATGGAGCGTTATTTCTTCTCATAAAGTTTAAGTATTTCTAATATGTACGTATATTTCTTTACTCTGCAACACTGTATTTCCTTGTAACATGGTATTCTGACATATTCTTTCGAGAGAAAACTCTCCTGTGCTTTCTCTTCTGAGGCTACACACTTAGGCATACACATAACACCAAAGCTTTTCGAGTTAAAACGTGTTGTTTAGGAAAAACAAGATAATATCGCACAATGCTGGATTTCCTTAAAACTTGGTATTCTGACATATTTTTTTCAAGGGAAAACTCTCCTGTGCATTCTCTTCTGAGGCTACACACTTAGACATATATGCAACACCAAAGCTTTTCGATTTAAAACTTGTTGTTTAGGAAAAAACAAGTTAATTTCGCACGATGCGGGATTTCCTTAAAATGTGGTATTCTGACGCATTCATTCGAGAGAAAACTCTCCTGTGCGTTCTCTTTTGAGGGTACACACGTAGTCATACACGCAACACCAACGCTTTCCGAGTACAATGTGTTGTTTAGGAAAAACAAGATAATTTTGCAGGATGCATTATTTCTTCTCGTAAAGTTTAAGTATTTCTAATACGTACGTATTTGTCTTTACTCTGCAACACTGTATTTCCTTATAACGTGGTATTCTTACATATTATTTCAAGAGACAACTCTCCTGTGCATTCTCTTTTGAGGCTGCATGCTTAGACATGCACACAACACCAAAGCTATTCGAGTTACAATGTGTTATTAAGGAAATCCAGATAATTTCGCAAGATGCGGGAATTCCTTAAAACGTGGTATTCTGACTTATTTTTTCGAGAGAAATCTCTCCTGTGCATTCTCTTTTGAGTCTACATAAGTAGACATACACGCAACACCAAATCTTTTCGAGTTACAACATGTTGTTTAGGAAATACAAGATAATTTTGTATGATGCCTTATTTCTTCTTGTAAAGTTTAAGTATTTCTAATATGTACGTATTTGTCTTTACTCTGCAACACTGTATTTCCTTGTAATGAGGTATTCTTACATATTCTTTTGAGAGAAAACTCTCCTGTGCCTTCTTTTCTCAGGCTACACACTTAGATATACATGCAACACCAAAGCTTTTCGAGGTAAAACTGGTGGTTTAGGTAAAAACAAGATAATTATGCATGATGCGGTATTTCCTTAAAACGTGGTGTTCTGACATATTCATTCGTGAGAAAACTCTCCTGGACGTTATCTTTTGAGGATACACGCTTAGTCATACATGCAACACCAAATCTTTTCTAGTTACCACGTGTTGTTTAGTAAAAACAAGATAATTTTGCTCGATGCATTATTTCTTCTCGTAAAGTTTAAGTATTTCTAATACGTACGTATTTGTCTTTACTCTACAACACTGTATTCCGTTATAACGTGGAATTCTTACATATTCTTTCGAGAGGAAACTCTCCTGTGCATTGTCTTTTGCGGTTACATGCTTAGACATACACGCAACGCCAAATCTTTACGAATTTCAACTTGTTGTTTAGGAAATACAAGATAAATTTTTACGGAGCGTTATTTCTTCTCGTAAAGTTTAAGTATTTCTAATATGTACGTATATTTCTTTACTCTGTAACACTGTATTTCCTTGTAACGTGGTATTCAGACATATTCTTTCGAGAGAAAACTCTCCTGTGCATTCTCTTCTGAGCTACAAACTTAGGCATACACACAACACCAAAGCTTTTCGAGTTAAAACGTGTTGTTAAGGAAAAACCAGATAATATCGCACAGTGCTGGATTTCCTTAAAACTTGGTATTCTGATATATTTTTTCGAGGGAAAACTCTCCTGTGCATTCTCTTTTGAGGCTTCACGCTTAGTCATACACTCAACACCATATCTTTTCGAGTTACAACGTGTTGTTTAGGAAAAACAAGGTAATTTTGCATGAGGCATTATTTCTTTTAGTAAAGTTTAAGTATTTCTAATATGTACGTATTTGTTTTTACTCTGCAACACTGTGTTCCGTTATAACGTGGAATTCTAACATATTCTTTCAAGAGAAAACTCTCCTGTGCATTCTCTTTTGAGGCTACATGCTTAGACATGCACGCAACACCAAAGATTTTTGAGTTTCAACGTGTTGTTTAGGAAAAACAAGATAATTTCGCACGATGCGGGATTTCCTTAAAATGTGGTATTATGACATAATTTTTCGGGAGAAAACTCTCCTGTGCTTTCTCTTTGAGGCTACAAGCTTAGACATACATGCAACACCAAATCTTTCGAGTTACAACGTGTTGTTTAGGAAATACAAGATAATTTTGTACGATGCGTTATTTCATCTTTTAAAGTTTAAGTATTTCTAATATGTACGTATTTGTCCTTACTCTGCAACACTGTATTTCCTTATAACGTGGTATTCTTACATATTATTTCAAGAGAAAACTCTCCTGTGCGTTCTCTTTTGAGGCTACACAATTAGACATACACACAACACCAAAACTTTTCGAGTTAAAACATGTTGTTTAGGAAAAACAAGATAATTTCTCACGATGCGGGATTTCCTTAAAACGTGGTATTCTGACATAATTTTTCGAGAGAATACTCTCCTGTGGGTTCTCTTGAGGATACACGTTTAGACATACACGCAACAACAAATCTTTTCGAGATACAACGTATTGCTTAGGATATACAAGATAATTTTGTATGATGCATTATTTCTTCTCATAAAGTTTAAGTATTTCTAATATGTACGTATTTGTCTTTCCCCGCAACACTGTATTTCCTTGTAATGTGGTATTCTTATATATTCTTTCGAGTGAAAACTCTCCTGTGCATTCTCTTTTGAGGCTACACGCTTAGACATACACGCAACACCAAAGCTTTTGGAGTTACAACGTGTTGTGTAAAAAAAAAAAGATAATTTTGCACAATGCAGGATTTCCTTAAAACGTGGTATTCTGGCATATTTTTTCGAGAGAAAACTCTCCTGTGCGTTCTCTTTTGAGGCTACAAGCTTAGACATACATGCAACACCAAATCTTTTCGAGTTACAACGTGTTGTTTAGGAAATACAAGATAATTTTGTACGATGTGTTATTTCATCTTGCAAATTTTAAGTATTTCTAATATGTACGTATTTGTGTTTACTCTGCAACACTGTATTTCCTTATAACATGGAATTCTTACATATTCTTTCAAGAGAAAATTCTCCTGTGCATTCTCTTTTGAGGCGGAACCCTTACACATACACGCAACACCAAAGCTTTTCGAGTTACAACGTGTTGTTTAGGAAAAAAAAGATAATCTCACAGGATGCGGGATTTCCTTAAAACGTGGTATTCTGACATATTTTTTCGAGAGAAAACTCTCCTGTGCGTTCTGTTTTGAGGCTACATGCTAAGTCATACATGCAACACCAATGCTTTTCGAGTTACAACGTGTTATGTAGGAAAAAAAGAGATAATTTCGCAAGATGCTGGATTTCCTTAAAACGTAGCATTCTGACATATTTTTCGAGAGAAAACTCTCCTGTGCATTCTCTTTTGAGGCTACACGCTTACTCATATACTCAACACCAAATCCTTTCGAGTTACAACGTGTTGTTTAGGAAAAACAAGATAATTTTGCATGATGAGTTATTTCTTCTCCTAAAGTTTAAGTATTTCTAATATGTACATATTTGTCTTTACTCTGCAAAACTGTCTTACGTTATAACGTGTAATTCTTACATATTCTTTGGAGATAAAACTCTCCTGGGCATTCTCTTTTGAGGCTACACACTTAGACATACACGCAACACCAAAGTTTTTCGAGTTAAAACATGTTTTTTAGAAAAAACAAGATAATTTCACATGATGCGGGATTTCCTTAAAACGTGGTATTCTGACATATTCCTTCGAGGGAAAACTCTCCTGTTCGTTCTCTTTTGAGGCTGCACGCTTAGTCATATATGCAACACCATATCTTTTCGAGTTACAATGTGTTGTTTAGGAAAAACAAGATAATTTTGCACGATGCGTTATTTCTTCTCTTAAAGTTTAAGTATTTCCAATAAGTACTTATTTGTCTTTTCTCTGCAACACTGTATTCCCTTATAACGTGGTATTCTTACTTATTCTTTTGAGAGAAATCTCTCCTGTACGTTCTCTTTTGAGGCTACCAGCTTAGACATACACGCAACACCAAAGCTTTTCGAGTTACAACGTGTTGTTTAGGAAAAATAACATAATTTTGCACGATGCGGGATTTCCTTAAAACGTGGTATTCTGACATATTTTTTCTAGAGAGAATTCTCCTGTGGGTTCTCTTTTGAGGATCCATGCTTAGACATACACGCAACAACAAAGCTTTTAGAGTTACAACGTGTTGTTTAGGAAATACAAGTTAATTTTGCATGATGTGTTATTTCTTCTCATAAAGTTTAAGTATTTCTAATACGTACATATTTGTCTTTACTCTGCAACACTGTATTACGTTATAACGTGGAATTCTTACATATTCTTTCGAGAGAAAACTGTCCTCTGCGTTCTCTTTTGAGGCTACATGCTTAGACATAAACACAACACCAAAGCTTTTCGAGTTGCAAGGTGGTTTTTAAGAAAAACAAGATAATATCACATGATGCGGTATTTCCATAAAACGTGGTATTCTGACATATTTTTCGAGAGAAAACTCTCCAGTGCTTTCTCTTTTGAGGCTGCACGCTTACTCATACACGCAACACCAAATCTTTTCGAGTTATAACATGTTGTTTAGGAAATACAAGATAATTTTGTATGATTGGTTATTTCTTCTCGTAAAGTTTAAGTATTTCTAATATGTACGTATTTGTCTTTACACTGCCACACTCTATTTCCTTATAACGTGGTATTCTTACATATTCTTTTGAGAGAAAATTCTCCTGTGCGTTCTCTTTTGAGACTACACATTTAGACATACACACAACACCAAAGCTTTTCGAGTTACAACGTGTTGTTTAGGAAAAACAAGATAATTTTGCATGATGCGGGATTTCCTTAAAACGTGGTATTCTGACATATTTTTTGAGAGAAAACTCTCCTCTGTGTTCTCCTTTGAGGCTACACACTTAGACATACACGCAACACCAAAGCTTTCCAAGTTACAATGTGTTGTTTAGGAAAAACAAGATAATTTCCCATGATGTGTGATTTCCTTATAACGGGGTATTCTGACATGTTTTTTCGAGAGAAAACTCTTCTATGTGTTCTCTTTTGAGGCTAGAACCTTAGACATACACGCAACGCTAAATCCTTTCGAGTTACAACGTGTTATTTAGGGAAAAAAAAGATAATTTTGCACGATGCGTTATTTCTTCTCATAAAGTTTAAGTATTTCCAATATGTACGAATTTGTCTTTAATATGCAACTCTGTATTTCCTTATAACTTTTTATTCTTACATATTCTTTCGAGAGAAAACTCTCCTGTGCGTAATCTTTTGAGACTACATGCTTAGACATTCACGCAACACCAAATCTTTTCGAATTACAACGTGATGTTTAGAAAAAATAAGGTAATTTCTCACGATGTGGGATTTCCTTAAAATATGGTATTCTGACATATTTTTTTGAGAGAAAATTCTGCTGTGCATTCTCTTTTGAGGCTACGCGCTTAGACATACAGGCAACACCAAATCTTTTCGAGTTACCAGGTGTTCTTTAGGAAATACAAGATAATTTTGTATGATGCGTTATTTCTTCTCGTAAAGTTTAAGTATTTCTAATACGTACGTATTTGTCCTTGCTCTGCAACACTGTATTTCCTTATAACGTGGTATTCTTACATATTCTTTCTAGAGAAAACTCTCCTGTGCATTCTCTTTTGAGGCTACACACTTAGACATACATGCAACACCACAGCTTTTCGAGTTAAAACATGTTGTCTAGGAAAAGCAAGATAATTTCACATGATGTGGGATTTCATTAAAACATGTTATTCTGACATATTCCTTCGAGAGAAAACTCTGCTGTGCTTTCTCTTTTGAGGCAACACGCTTAGAATTACACGCAACACCAAATCTTTTCAAGTTACAACGTGTTGTTTAGGAAATACAAAATAATTTTGTATGATGCGTTATTTCTTCTCATAAAGTTTAAGTATTTCTAATACGTATGTATTTGTCCTTACTCTACAACACTGTATTTCCTTATAATGTGGTATTCTTACATATTCTTTGGAGAGAAAACACTCCTGGCCATTCTCTTTTGAGGCTACACACTTAGACATACACGCAACACCAAAGCTTTTCTAGTTAAAACATGTTGTTTAGGAAAAACAAGATAATTTCACATGATGAGGGATTTCCTTAAAACGTGGTATTCTGACATATTCCTTCGAGAGAAAACTCTCCTGTTCGTTCTCTTTTGAGGCTGCACGCTTAGTCATACATGCAACACCATATATTTTCGTGTTACAATGTGTTGTTTAGGAAAATGAAGATAATTTTGCACGATGCGTTATTTCTTCTCGTAAAGTTTAAGTATTTCCAATAAGTACTTATTTGTCTTTTCTCTGCAACACTGTATTCCCTTATAACGTGGTATTCTTACATATTCTTTCGAGAAAAATCTCTCCTGTACGTTCTCTTTTGAGGCTACCAGCTTAGACATACACGCAACACCAAAGCTTTTCGAGTTACAACGTGCTGTTTAGGAAAAATAACATAATTTTGCACGATGCGGGATTTCCTTAAAACGTGGTATTCTGACATATTTTTTCTAGAGAGAATTCTCCTGTGGGTTCTCTTTTGAGGATCCATGTTTAGACATACACGCAACAACAAAGCTTTTCGAGTTACAACGTGTTGTTTAGGAAATACAAGTTAATTTTGCATGATGTGTTATTTCTTCTCATAAACTTTAAGTATTTCTAATACGTACATATTTGTCTTTACTCTGCAACACTGTATTACGTTATTACGTGGAATTCTTACATATTCTTTCGAGAGAAAACTTTCCTGTGCGTTCTCTTTTGAGGCTACATGCTTAGACATAAACACAACACCAATGCTTTTCGAGGTACAAGGTGGTTTTTAAGAAAAACAAGATAATATCACATGATGCGGTATTTCCATAAAACGTGGTATTCTGACATATTTTTCGAGAGAAAACTCTCCAGTGCTTTCTCTTTTGAGGCTGCACGCTTACTCATACACGCAACACCAAATCTTTTCGAGTTATAACATGTTGTTTAGGAAATACAAGATAATTTTGTACGATTGGTTATTTTTTCTCGTAAAGTTTAAGTATTTCTAATAAGTACTTATTTGTCTTTACACTGCCACACTGTATTTCCTTATAACGTGGTATTCTTACATATTCTTTTGAGAGAAAATTCTCCTGTGCGTTCTCTTTTGAGACTACACACTTAGACATACACACAACACCAAAGCTTTTCGAGTTACAACGTGTTGTTTAGGAAAAACAAGATAATTTTGCATGATGCGGGATTTCCTTAAAACGTGGTATTCTGACATATTTTTTGAGAGAAAACTCTCCTGTGTGTTCTCCTTTGAGGCTACACGCTTAGACATACACGCAACACCAAAGCTTTTCAAGTTACAATGTGTTGTTTAGGAAAAACAAGATAATTTCCCATGATGTGTGATTTCCTCATAACGGGGTATTCTGACATATTTTTTCAAGAGAAAACTCTCCTATGTGTTCTCTTTTGAGGCTAGAACCTTACACATACACGCAACGCTAAATCCTTTCAAGTTACAACGTGTTATTTAGGGAAAAAAAAGATAATTTTGCACGATGCGTTATTTCTTCTCATAAAGTTTAAGTATTTCCAATATGTACGAATTTGTCTTTTATATGCAACTCTGTATTTCCTTATAACGTTTTATTCTTACATATTCTTTCGAGAGAAAACTCTCCTGTGCATTCTCTTTTGAGACTACATGCTTAGACATTCACGCAACACCAAATCTTTTCGAATTACAACGTGATGTTTAGGAAAAATAAGGTATTTTCTCACGATGTGGGATTTCCTTAAAATATGGTATTCTGACATATTTTTTTTGAGAGAAAATTCTGCTGTGCATTCTCTTTTGAGGCTACACGCTTAGACATGCATGCAACACCAAATCTTTTCGAGTTACCAGGTGTTCTTTAGGAAATACAAGATAATTTTGTATGATGCGTTATTTCTTCTCATAAAGTTTAAGTATTTCTAATACGTACGTATTTGTCCTTATTCTGCAACACTGTATTTCCTTATAACGTGGTATTCTTACATATTCTTTCGAGAGAAAACTCTCCTGTGCATTCTCTTTTGAGGCTACACACTTAGACATACACACAACACCAAAGCTTTTCGAGTTAAAACATGTTGTCTAGGAAAAACAAGATAATTTCACATGATGTGGGATTTCATTAAAACATGTAATTCTGACATATTCCTTCGAGAGAAAAATCTGCTGTGCTTTCTCTTTTGAGGCTACACGCTTAGACACACACGCAACACCAAATCTTTTCAAGTTACAACGTATTGTTTAGGAAATACAAAATAATTTTGTATGATGCGTTATTTCTTCTCATAAAGTTTAAGTATTTCTAATACGTACGTATTTGTCCTTACTCTGCAACACTGTATTTCCTTATAACGTGGTATTCTTACATATTCTTTGGAGAGAAAACACTCCTGGGCATTCTCTTTTGAGGCTACACACTTAGACACACACGCAACACCAAAGCTTTTCTAGTTAAAACATGTTGTTTAGGAAAAACAAGATAATTTCACATGATGCGGGATTTCCTTAAAACGTGGTATTCTGACATATTCCTTCGAGAGAAAACTCTCCTGTTCGTTCTCTTTTGAGGCTGCATGCTTAGTCATACATGCAACACCATATCTTTTCTTGTTACAATGTGTTGTTTAGGAAAAAAAGATAATTTTGCACGCTGCGTTATTTCTTCTCGTAAAGTTTAAGTATTTCCAATAAGTACTTATTTGTCTTTTCTCTGCAACACTGTATTCCCTTATAACGTGGTATTCTTACATATTCTTTCGAGAGAAATCTCTCCTGTACGTTCTCTTTTGAGGCTACCAGCTTAGACATACACGCAACACCAAAGCTTTTCGAGTTACAACGTGTTGTTTAGGAAAAATAACATAATTTTGCACGATGCGGGATTTCCTTAAAACGTGGTATTCTGACATATTTTTTCTAGAGAGAATTCTCCTGTGGGTTCTCTTTTGAGGATCCATGTTTAGACATACACGCAACAACAAAGCTTTTCGAGTTACAACGTGTTGTTTAGGAAATACAAGTTAATTTTGCATGATGTGTTATTTCTTCTCATAAACTTTAAGTATTTCTAATACGTACATATTTGTCTTTACTCTGCAACACTGTATTACGTTATTACGTGGAATTCTTACATATTCTTTCGAGAGAAAACTTTCCTGTGCGTTCTCTTTTGAGGCTACATGCTTAGACATAAACACAACACCAATGCTTTTCGAGGTACAAGGTGGTTTTTAAGAAAAACAAGATAATATCACATGATGCGGTATTTCCATAAAACGTGGTATTCTGACATATTTTTCGAGAGAAAACTCTCCAGTGCTTTCTCTTTTGAGGCTGCACGCTTACTCATACACGCAACACCAAATCTTTTCGAGTTATAACATGTTGTTTAGGAAATACAAGATAATTTTGTACGATTGGTTATTTCTTCTCGTAAAGTTTAAGTATTTCTAATAAGTACTTATTTGTCTTTACACTGCCACACTGTATTTCCTTATAACGTGGTATTCTTACATATTCTTTTGAGAGAAAATTCTCCTGTGCATTCTCTTTTGAGACTACACACTTAGACATACACACAACACCAAAGCTTTTCGAGTTACAACGTGTTGTTTAGGAAAAACAAGATAATTTTGCATGATGCGGGATTTCCTTAAAACGTGGTATTCTGACATATTTTTTGAGAGAAAACTCTCCTGTGTGTTCTCCTTTGAGGCTACACGCTTAGACATACACGCAACACCAAAGCTTTTCAAGTTACAATGTGTTGTTTAGGAAAAACAAGATAATTTCCCATGATGTGTGATTTCCTCATAACGGGGTATTCTGACATATTTTTTCAAGAGAAAACTCTCCTATGTGTTCTCTTTTGAGGCTAGAACCTTACACATACACGCAACGCTAAATCCTTTCAAGTTACAACGTGTTATTTAGGGAAAAAAAGATAATTTTGCACGATGCGTTATTTCTTCTCATAAAGTTTAAGTATTTCCAATATGTACGAATTTGTCTTTTATATGCAACTCTGTATTTCCTTATAACGTTTTATTCTTACATATTCTTTCGAGAGAAAACTCTCCTGTGCATTCTCTTTTGAGACTACATGCTTAGACATTCACGCAACACCAAATCTTTTCGAATTACAACGTGATGTTTAGGAAAAATAAGGTATTTTCTCACGATGTGGGATTTCCTTAAAATATGGTATTCTGACAAATTTTTTTTGAGAGAAAATTCTGCTGTGCATTCTCTTTTGAGGCTACACGCTTAGACATGCATGCAACACCAAATCTTTTCGAGTTACCAGGTGTTCTTTAGGAAATACAAGATAATTTTGTATGATGCGTTATTTCTTCTCATAAAGTTTAAGTATTTCTAATACGTACGTATTTGTCCTTATTCTGCAACACTGTATTTCCTTATAACGTGGTATTCTTACATATTCTTTCGAGAGAAAACTCTCCTGTGCATTCTCTTTTGAGGCTACACACTTAGACATACACACAACACCAAAGCTTTTCGAGTTAAAACATGTTGTCTAGGAAAAACAAGATAATTTCACATGATGTGGGATTTCATTAAAACATGTAATTCTGACATATTCCTTCGAGAGAAAAATCTGCTGTGCTTTCTCTTTTGAGGCTACACGCTTAGACATACACGCAACACCAAATCTTTTCAAGTTACAACGTATTGTTTAGGAAATACAAAATAATTTTGTATGATGCGTTATTTCTTCTCATAAAGTTTAAGCATTTCTAATACGTACGTATTTGTCCTTACTCTGCAACACTGTATTTCCTTATAACGTGGTATTCTTACATATTCTTTGGAGAGAAAACACTCCTGGGCATTCTCTTTTGAGGCTACACACTTAGACACACACGCAACACCAAAGCTTTTCTAGTTAAAACATGTTGTTTAGGAAAAACAAGATAATTTCACATGATGCGGGATTTCCTTAAAACGTGGTATTCTGACATATTCCTTCGAGAGAAAACTCTCCTGTTCGTTCTCTTTGAGGCTGCATGCTTAGTCATACATGCAACACCATATCTTTTCTTGTTACAATGTGTTGTTTAGGAAAAAAAGATAATTTTGCACGCTGCGTTATTTCTTCTCGTAAAGTTTAAGTATTTCCAATAAGTACTTATTTGTCTTTTCTCTGCAACACTGTATTCCCTTATAACGTGGTATTCTTACATATTCTTTCGAGAGAAATCTCTCCTGTACGTTCTCTTTTGAGGCTACCAGCTTAGACATACACGCAACACCAAAGCTTTTCGAGTTACAACGTGTTGTTTAGGAAAAATAACATAATTTTGCACGATGCGGGATTTCCTTAAAACATGGTATTCTAACATATTTTTTCTAGAGAGAATTCTCCTGTGGGTTCTCTTTTGAGGATCCATGTTTAGACATACACGCAACAACAAATCTTTTCGAGTTACAACGTGTTGTTTAGGAAATACAACTTAATTTTGCATGATGCGTTATTTCTTCTCGTAAACTTTAAGTATTTCTAATACGTACATATTTGTCTTTACTCTGCAACACTGTATTACGTTATAACGTGGAATTCTTACATATTCTTTGGAGAGAAAACATTCCTGTGCGTTCTCTTTTGAGGCTACATGCTTAGACATAAACACAACACCAAAGCTTTTCGAGTTACAAGGTGGTTTTTAAGAAAAACAAGATAATATCACATGATGCGGTATTTCCATAAAACGTGGTATTCTGACATATTTTTTGAGAGAAAACTCTCCAGTGCTTTCTCTTTTGAGGCTGCACGCTTACTCATACACGCAACACCAAATCTTTTCGAGTTATAACATGTTGTTTAGGAAATACAAGATAATTTTGTACGATTGGTTATTTCTTCTCGTAAAGTTTAAGTATTTCTAATAAGTACGTATTTGTCTTTACACTGCCACACTGTATTTCCTTATAACGTGGTATTCTTACATATTCTTTTGAGAGAAAATTCTTCTGTGCGTTCTCTTTTGAGACTACACACTTAGACATACACACAACACCAAAGCTTTTTGAGTTACAACGTGTTGTTTAGGAAAAACAAGATAATTTTGCATGATGCGGGATTTCCTTAAAACGTGGTATTCAGACATATTTTTTGAGAGAAAACTCTCCTGTGCATTCTCCTTTGAGGCTAAACGCTTAGACATACACGCAACACCAAAGCGTTTCAAGTTACAATGTGTTGTTTAGGAAAAAGAAGATACTTTCCCATGATGTGCGATTTCCTTATAACGGGGTATTCTGACATATTTTTTCAAGAGGAAACTCTCCTATGCGTTCCCTTTTGAGGCTAAAACCTTAGACATACACGCAACGCCAAATCCTTTCGAGTTACAACGTGTTATTTAGGGGAAAAAAGATAATTTTGCACGATGCGTTATATCTTCTCATAAAGTTTAAGTATTTCCAATATATACGTATTTGTCTTTAATATGCAACTCTGTATTTCCTTATAACGTTTTATTCTTACATATTCTTTCGAGAGAAAACTCTCCTGTGCGTTCTCTTTTGAGACTACATGCTTAGACATTTACGCAACACCAAATCTTTTCGAGTTACAACGTGTTGTTTAGGAAAAACAAGATAATTTCTCAGGATGCGGGATTTCCTTAAAATATCGTTTTCTGACATATTTTTCGAGAGAAAACTCCGCTGTGCGTTCTCTTTTGAGGCTACACGCTTAGACATACACGTAACACTAAAGCTTTTCGAGTTACAAGGTGTTGTTAGGAAAAACAAGATAATTTCCCACGATGCGGGATTTCCTTAAAACCTGGTATTCTGACATATTCTTTCGAGAGAAAACTCTCCTGTGCATTCTCCTTTGAGGCTGCACGCTTAGACATACACGCAACACCAAATCCTTTCGAGTTACAACGTGTTGTTTAGGAAATACAAGCTAATTTTGTATGATGCGTTATTTCACTCGTAAAGTTTAAGTATTTCTAATATGTACTTAGTTTCTTTGCTCTGCAACACTGTATTTCCTTATATCGTGGTATTCTTACATATTTTTTGAGAGAAAACTCTCCTGTGCATTCTCTTTTGAGACTACACACTTAGACATACACGCAGCACCAAAGCTTTTCGAGTTACAAAGTGTTGTTTAGGAAAAATAAGATAATTTCGCACGATATGGGATTTCCTTAAAACGTGGTATTCTGACTAATTTTTTTCGAGAGAAAACTCTCCTGTGCGTTCTCCTTTGAGGCTATGCGCTTAGACATACACGCAACACCAAATCTTTTCGGGTTACAATGTGTTGTTTAGGAAATACAAGATAATCTTTTACGATGCGTTATTTCTTCTCGTAAAGTTTAAGTATTTCTAATACGTACATAATTGTCCTTACTCTGCAACACTGTATTTCCTTATAACGTGGTATTCTTACATATTCTTTCGAGAGAAAACTTTCCTGTTTGTTCTCTTTTGAGGCTACACACTTAGACATGCACGCAACACCAAATCTTTTCGAGTTAAAACATGTTGTTTAGGAAAAACAAGATAATTTCACATGATGTGGGATTTCCTTAAAACGTGGTATTCTGACATATTCCTTCGAGAGAAAACTCTCCTGTTTGTTCACTTTTGAGGCTGTACGATTAGTCATACATGCAACACCATATCTTTTCGAGTTACAACATGTTGTTTAGGAAAATCCAGATAATTTTGCAGGATGCGTTATTTCTTCTCGTAAAGTTTAAGTATTTCCAATACGTACTTATTTGTCTTGACTCTGCAACACTGTATTTCCTTATAACGTGGTATTCTTACATATTCTTTCGAGAGAAATCTCTCCTGTGCGGTCTCTTTTGAGGCTACATGCTTAGACATACACGCACCACCAAAGCTGTTCTAGTTACAACATGTTGTTTTGGAAAAATAACATAATTTCGACCGATTCGGGATTTCTTTAAAACGTGGTATTCTGACATATTTTTTCTAGAGAGAATTCTCCTGTGGGTTCAATTTTGAGGATCCACGTTTAGACATACACACAATAACAGATCTTTCCGAGTTACAATGTGTTGTTTAGGAAATACAAGATAATTTTGTATGATGCAATATTTCTTCTCATAAAGTTTAAGTATTTCAAATATGTACGCATTTGTCTTTTCTCTGCAACATTTTATTTACTTATAATGTGGTATTCTTGCATACTCTTTCGAGTGAAAACTCTCCTGTGCATTCTCTTTTGAGGCTACCCGCTTAGACATACACGCAACACCAAAGCTTTTCGAGTTACAACGTGTTGTTTAGGGAAAAACAAGATAATTTCGCACGATGCTGGATTTCCTTAAAAAGTGGTATTCTGAAATATTTTTTCGAGAGAAAATTCTCCTGTGTGTTCTCTTTTGAGACTACATGCTTTACCATACACACAACACAAAATCTCTTCGAGTTACAACGTGTTGTTTAGGAAAAACAAGATAATTTTGCATGATGCGTTATTTCATCTCGTAAATTTTAAGTATTTCTAATACGTGCGTATTTGTCTTTAGTCTACAACACTGTATTTCTTTATAACGTGGTATTCTAACATATTCTGTCGAGAGAAAACTCTCCTGTGCGTTCCCTTATGAGGCTGCACGCTTAGAGAAAAACGCAACACCAAAGCTTTTCGAGTTACAACAAGTTGTTTAGGAAAAAAAAAAGATAATTTCGCACGATGCAGGATATCCTTAAAACGTTGTATTCTGACATATTTTTAGTGTGAAAACTCTTCTGTGCATTCTCTTTTGAGGCTACACGCTTAGACATACATGCAACACCAAAGCTTTTCAAGTTACAAAGTGTTGTTTAGGAAAACAAGGTAATTTCGCACGATGAGCGATTTCCTTATAACGGGGTATTCTGACATGTTTTTTCGAGAGAAAGCTCTCCTGTGCGTTCTCTTTTGAGGCTAGAAGGTTAGACATACATGCAACACCAAATCTTTCGAGTTACAACGTGTTATTTAGATAAAAATAGATAATTTTGCGCGATGCGTTATTTCTTCTCATAAAGTTTAAGTATTTCCAATATGTATGTATTTGTATTTAATATTCAACACTTTATTTCCTAATAACGTTTTATTCTTACATATGCTTTCGAGTGAAAACTCTCCTGTGCGTTCTCTATTGAGGCTACACGCTTAGACATACACGCAACACCAAAGCTTTTCGAGTTAAAATATGTTGTTAAGGAAAAACAAGATAATTTCCCAAGATGCGTGATTTCCTTAAAACGTGGTATTCTGACATATTTTTTGAAGAGAAAAGTCTCTTGTGCGTTCTCTTTTGAGGCTACACACTTAGACATACACGTAACACCAAAGCTTTTCAAGTTACAACATGTTGTTTAGGAAAAACTACAAAATTTCGCGCGATGCGGGATTTCCTTAAAACGTGGTATTCTGACATATTTTTTTGAGAGAAAATTCTCCTGTGGGTTCTCTTTTGAGGATACACGTTGAGACATACACGCAACAACAAATCTTTTTGAGTTACAATGTGTTGTTTAGGAAATACAAGATAATTTTATAAGATGCTTTATTTCTTCTCGTAAAGTTTAAGTATTTCTAATATGTATGTATTTGTCTTTACTCTGCAACACTGTATTTCCTTGTAATGAAGTATTCTTACATATTCTTTCGAATGAAAACTCTCCTGTGCGTTCTCTTTTGAGGCTACACGATTAGCCATACACACAACACCAAAGCTTTTTGAGTTACAACGTGTTGTTTAGGAAAAACAAGATAATTTCGCACAATGCTGGATTTCCTTAAAACGTGGTATTCTGACGTATTTTTATGAGAGAAAATTCTCCTGTACATTCTCTTTTGAGGCTACATGCTTAGACATACATGCAACACCAAATCTTTTCGAGTTACAACCTGTTGTTTTAGAAAAACAAGATAATTTTGCACGATGCTTTATTTCTTCTCGTAAAGTTTAAGTATTTCCAATACATACGTATTTGTCTTTATTCTGCAACACTGTATTTCCTTATACCGTGGTATTCTTACTTATTCCATCTAGAAAAAACTCTCCTGTGCATTCTCTTTTGAGGCTCACGCTTAGACATACATGCAACACCCCAGCTTTTCGAGTTACAACATGTTGTTTAGGAAACACAAGATAATTTCGCACGATGCGGGATTTCGTTCAAACGTGGTATTCTGACATATTTTTTCGAGAGAAAACACTCCTGTGCGTTCTCTTTTGAGGCTACATGCATAGACATATACACCACACCCAATCTTTTCGAGTTACAACGTGTTGTTTAGGAAATACAAGATAATTTTTTTTTTAAATTTATTTTGTTTTTTTGCTTTTTTCGAGACAGTGTTTCTTTGTATAGCCCTGGCTGTCCTGGAACTCACTATGTAGACCAGGCTGGCCTTGAACTCAGAAATCTGCCTGCCTCTGCCTCCCAAGTGCTGGGATTACAGGCATACGCCACCACTGTCCGGCTACAAGATAATTTTGTACCATGCATTATTTCTTCTCGTAAAGTTTAAGCATTTCTAATATGTATGTATTTGTCTTTACTCTGCAAAACTGTATTTCCTTGTAACGTTGTATCCTTACATATTCTTGCAAGAGAAAACTCTCCTGTGCTTTCTCTTTTGAGGCTACACACTTAGACCTACACGCAACACCAAAGCTTTTCTTTTAAAACATGATGTTTAGGAAAAACAGGATAATTTCGCATGATGCAGGATTTCCTTAAAACATGGTATTGTGACATATTTTTTCGAGAGAAAACACTCCTGTGCCTTCTCTTTTGAGGCTACAAGCATATACATACACGCAACACTAAATCTTCTCGAGTTACAATGTGTTGTTTAGGAAAAACAAGATAATTTTGCACGATGTGATATTTCTTCTCGTAAAGTTTAAGTATTTCCAATACGTACGTATTTTTCTTCACTCTGCAACACTATATTTCCTTATAACGTCGTATTCTTACATATTCTATCGAGACAAAACTCTCCTGTGCGTTCTCCTTTGAGGCTGCATGCTTAGACATACACGCAACACCAAAGCTTTTCGAGTTACAACGTGTTGTTTAGGAAAAACAAGATAATTTCGCACGATGCTGGATTTCCTTTAAACGTGGTATTCTGAAATATTTTTTCAAGAGAAAATTCTTCTGTGCGTTCTCTTTTGGGACTACATGCTTTACCATACACGCAACACAAAATCTTTTCAAGTTACAACGTGTTGTTTAGGAAATAAAACATAATTTTGCATGATGCATTATTTCTTCTCGTAAATTTTACATATTTCTAATACGTACATATTTGTCTTTATTCTGCAACACTGTATTTCATTATAACGTGGTATTCTTACATATTTTTTCGAGAGAAAACTCTCTTGTGCTTTCTCTTTTATGGCTACACGCTTAGACATACACGCAACACCAAATCTTTTCGAGTTAAAACGTGTTGTTTAGGAAAAACTAGATAATTTCGCACAATGCGGGATTTCCTTAAAACGTGGTATTATGACATATTTTTTTGAGAGTAAATTCTCCTGTGGGTTCTCTTTTGAGGCTACACGTTTAGACATACATGCAACAACAATTATTTTCGAGTTACAAAGTGTTGTTTAGAAAAAACAAGATAATTTTGCATTATGCGTTATTTCTTCTCGTAAATTTTAAGTATTTCTAATACGTCCATATTTGTCTTTACTCTGCAACACTGTATTTCCTTATAACGTGGTATTCTTACATATTCTTTCGAGAGAAAACTCTCCTGTGCGTTCTCTTTTGAGGCTACACGCTTAGACATACACGCAACAAGAAAGCTTTTCAAGTTACAACGTGTTGTTTAGGAAAAACTAGATAATTTCGCACGATGTGCTATTTCCTTATAACGGGGTATTCTGACATGTTTTTTCGAGAGAAAACTCTCCTGTGCATTCTCTTTTGAGGCTAGAAGCTTAGACATACACGCAACAGCAAATCTTTTCGAGTTACAACGTGTTATTTAGGAAAAAATAGATAATTTTGAACTCGAAAGATTTGGTGTTGCGTATATGTCTAAGCATGTAGACTCAAAAGAGAATGCACAGGAGAGATTTCTCTCGAAAAAATATGTCAGAATACCACGTTTTAAGGAATTCCCGCATCTTGCGAAATTATCTTGTTTTCCTAAATAACACATTGTAACTCGAATAGCTTTGGTGTTGTGTGTTTCTAAGCGTGCAGCCTCAAAAGAGAATGCACAGGAGAGTTTTCTCTCGAAAGAATATGTAAGAATACTACGATATAAGGAAATACAGTGTTGCAGAGTAAAGACAAATACGTACGTATTAGAAATACTTAAACTTTACGAGAAGAAATAATGCATCCTGCAAAATTACCTTGTTTTTCCTAAACAACACATTGTACTCGAAAAGCTTTGGTGTTGCGTGTATGACTATGCATGTAGCCTCAAAAGAGAACGCACAGGAGAGTTTTCTCTCGAATGAATGCGTCAGAATACCACATTTTTAGGAAATCCCGCATCGTGCGAAATTAACTTTTTTTTCCTAAACAACAAGTTTTAAATCGAAAAGCTTTGGTGTTGCGTATATGTCTAAGTGTGTAGCCTCAGAAAAGAACGCACAGGAGAGTTTTCTCTCGAAAGAATATGTTAGAATACCCTGTTACAAGGAAATACAGTGTTGCATAGTAAAGACAAATATGTACGTATTAGAAATACTTACACTTTACAAGAATAAATAACGCATCACACAAAATTATCTTGTATTTCGTAAAGAACACGTTGTAACTCGAAAAGATATGGTGTTGGGTGTATGTCTAAATGTGTAGCCTCAAAAGAGAACCCACAGGATAATTTTCTCTCGAAAAAATATGTCAGAATACCACGTTTTAAGGAAATACCGCATCATGCATCATGCGAAATTATCTTGTTTTTCCTAAACAACACGTTGTAACTCGAAAAGCTTTGGTATTGCGTGTATGTCTAAGCGTGTAGCCTCAAAAGTGAATGCACAGGAGAATTTTCTCTCGAATGAATATGAAAGAATACCACGTTATAAGGATACAGTGTTGCAGAGCAAAGACAAATAGGTACGTATTCGAAATACTAAACTTTACAAGAAGGAATAACACATCGTAAAAAATTATCTTGTATTTCCTAAACAACACATTGTAACTCGAAAAGATTTGGTGTTGCATGTATGACTAAGTGTGCATCCTCAAAAGAGAATGCACAGGAGAATTTTCTCTCGAAAGAATATGTAAGAATACCACGTTATAATGAAATACAGTGTTGCAGAGTAAAGACAAATACGTACATATTGGAAATATTTAAACTTTACGAGAAGAAATAACGCATCATGCAAAATTATCTTCTTTTTCCTAAACAACACATTGTAACCCGAAAAGATTTGCTGTTGCGTGGATGACTAAGCGTGTAGCCTCAAAAGAGAATGCACAGGAGAGTTTTCTCTCGAAAAAATATGTCAGAATACCACGTTTAAAGGAAATCCAGCATTGTGCGAAATTATCTTGTTTTTCCTAAACAACACGTTTTAACTCAAAAAGCTTTGGTGTTGAGTGTATGTCTAAGTGTGTAGCCTCAGAAAAGAATGCACAGGAGAGTTTTCTCTGGAAAGAATATGTCAGAATACCACGTTACATGGAAATACAGTGTTGCAGAGTAAAGACAAATACGTACATATTAGAAATATTTAAACTTTATGAGAAGAAATAATGTATCCTGCGAAATTATCGTGTTTTTCCTAAACAACGCATTGTAACTCGAAAAGATTTGGTGTTGCGAGTATGTCTAAGCGTGTAGCCTCAAAAGAGAACGCACATGAGCGTTTTGTCTAGAAAAAAATATGTCAGAATACCACGTTTTAAGGAAATCCCGCATCGTGTGAAATTATCTTTTTTTTTCCTAAACAACACATTGTAACTCGAGAAGCTTTGGTATTGAGTGTATGTCTAAGTGTGTAGTCTCAAAAGAGAACACACAGGAGAGTTTTCTCTCGAAAGAATATATAAGAATACCACGTTTTAAGGAAATCCTACATCTTGCGAAATTTTCTTGTTTTTCCTTAACAACACGTTGTAACTCGAAAACCTTTGGTGTTGCATGTATGTCTAAGCGTGCAGCCTCAAAAGAGAACGCACAGGACAATTTTCTCTCGAAAGAATATGTAAGAATACCACGTTATAAGGAAATACAGTGTTGCAGAGTAAAGACAAATACGTACGTATTAGACATACTTAAACTTTACGAGAAGAAATAACGCATCGTATACAATTATCATGTATTTCCTAAACAACACGTTGTAACCCGAAAAGATTTGGTGTTGTGTGTATGTCTAAACGTGCAGCCCCAAAGAGGACTCACAGGAGAATTTTCTTTCGAAAAAATATGTCAGAATACCAACTTTTAAGGAAATCCTGCAACGTGCGAAATTATCTTCTTTTTCCTAAACAACACGTTGTAACTCAAAAACTTTTGGTGTTGCTTGCAGGTCTCAGCGTATAGCCTCAAAAGAGAACACACGGGAGAGTTTTCTCTCGAAAAAAATATGTCACAATACTATGTTTTAAGGAAATCCTGCATCATGAGAAATTATCTTGTTTTTCCTAAACTACATGTTTTAAAACGAAAAGCTTTGGTGTTGCCTGTAGGTCTAAGTGTGTAGCCTCAAAAGAGAATGCACAGGAGAATTTTCTCTCACAAGAATATGTAAGAATACCACGTTACAAGGATGTACAGTTTTGCAAAGTAAAGACAAATACGTACATATTAGAAATACTTAAACTTACGAGAAGAAATAACGCATCGTACAAAATTATCTTGTATTTCCTAAACAACAAGTTGTAACTCGAAAAGATATGGTGAGGCGTATATGTCTATGCGTGTAGCTTCAAAAGAGAACGCACAGGAGAGTTTTCTCTTGGAAAAAATATGTCAGAATACCACGTTTTAAGGAAATCCCTCATCATGCGAAATTATCTTGTGTTTCCTAAACAACAGGTTGTAACTTGAAAAGATTTGGTGTTGCGTGTATGTCTAAGCATGCAGCCTCAAAAGAGAACGCACAGGAGAGATTTCTCTCGAAGGAATATGTAAAAATACCACGTTATAAGGAAATATAGTGTTGCAGATTAAAGACAAATACGTTCGTATTGGAAATATTTAAACTTTACGAGAAGAAATATCACATCGTGCTAAATTATCTTGTTTTTCCTAAACAACACATTGTAACTCGAAAAGATTTGGTGTTGCGTGTATGTATAAGCTTGTAGCCTCAAAAGAGAAGGCACAGGAGTGTTTTCTCTCGAAAAAATATGTCAGAATCCCACGTTTTAAAGAAATTCCGCATCGTGAGAAATTATCTTGTTTTTCCTAAACAGCATGTTTTAACTCGAAAAGTTTTGGTGTTACGTCTATGTCTAAGTGTGTAGCCTCAAAAGAGAACCCACAGGAGAGTTTTCTCTCGAAAGATTATGTAAGAATACCACATTATAAGGAAATACAGTGTTGCAGAATAAAGACAACTATGTACGTATTAGAAACACTTAAACTTTATGAGAAGAAATAACGCATCGTACAAAATTATTTTGTATTTCCTAAACAACACGTTGTAACTCAAAAGGATTTGGTGTTGCATGTATATCTAAGCGTGTAGCCTCAAAGGAGAATGAACAGTAGAGTTTTCTCTCGACAAAATATGTCAGAATACCACGTTTTAAGGAAATCACGCATCGTGGGAAATTATCTTGTTTTTCCTTAAAAACATATTTTAACTCAAAAAGCTTTGGTGTTGTGTGTATGTCTAAGCGTGTAACCTCAATAGAGAATGCACAGGAGAGTTTTCACTTGAAAGAATATGTAAGAATACCACGTTATAAGGAAATACAGAGTTGCATATTAAAGAGAAATACGTACATATTGGAAATACTTAAACTTTATGAGAAGAAATAACGCATCGTGCAAAATTATCTTGTTTGTCCTAAATAACATGTTGTAACTCGAAAATATTTGGTGTTGCGTGTATGTCTAAGTTTCTAGCCTCAAAAGAGAACGCACAGGAGAGTTTTCTCTCAAAAAACATGTCAGAATACCCCGTTATAAGGAAATTGCACATCGTGGGAAATTATCTTGTGTTTCCTAAACAACACTTTGTAACTTGAAAAGCTTTGGTGTTGTGTGTATGTCTAAGCGTGTAGCCTCAAAAGAGAACGCACAGGAGAGTTTTCTCTTGAAAGAATATGTAAGAATACCACGTTATAAGGAAATACAGTGTTGCAGAGTAAAGACAAATACTTAAACTTTACAAGAAGAAATAACACACCGTGCAAAATTATCTTGTTTTTCCTAAACAACACGTTGTAACTCGAAAAGACTTGGTGTTGTTTGTATGTCTAAACGTGTCGTCCCAAAGAGCACCCACAGGAGAATTTTCTCTCGAAAAATTATGTCAGAATACCAACTTTTAAGGAAATCCTGCAACGTGCGAAAATGTCTCCGCGTGTAGTCTCAAAAGAGAACGCACCGGACAGTTTTCTCTCGAAAAAATATGTCTCAATACCATGTTTTAAGGAAATCCTGCATCATGAGAAATTATCTTGTTTTTCCTAAACAACATATTTTTACTCGAAAAGTTTTGGTGTTGCGTGTATGTCTAAGCATGTAGCCTCAATAGAGAACTCACAGGAGAGTTTTCACTCGAAAGAATTTGTAAGAATAGCAAGTTATGAGGAAAGACAGAGTTGCATATTAATGAAAAATACATACATATTGGAAATACTTAAACTTTATGAGAAGAAATAACGCATCGTGCAAAATTATCTTGTTTTTCCTAAATAACACGTTGTAACTCGAAAAGATTTGGTGTTGCGTGTATGTCTAAGCTTCTAGCCTCAAAAGAGAATGCACATGAGAGCTTTCTCTCGAAGGAATATGTCAGAATACCACGTTTTAAGAAAATCCCGCATCATGCGAAATTATCTTGTTTTTCCTAAACAACAGGTTGTAACTCGAAAAGCTTTGGTGTTGCGTATTTGTCTAAGGTGCAGCCTCAAAGGAGAACGCACAGGATAGTTTTCTCTCGAAAGAATATGTAAGAATACCACGTTATACAGAAATATAGTATTGCAGAGTAAAAATAAATACGTACGTATTAGAAATACTTAAACTTTATGAGAAGAAATAATGCTTCGTGCAAAATTATCTTGTTTTTCCTAAGCAACACGTTGTAAATTGAAAAGATTTGTTTTTGCATGTATGTCTAAGCTTGTAGCTTCAAAAGAGGACGCACAGGAGAGTTTTCTCTCGAAAAAAAATGTCAGAATACCACGTTTTAGGAAATACCACATCATGCGAAATTTTCTTGTTTTCGTAAACAACACGTTGTAACTCGAAAGGTTTGGTGTTGCATGTATGTCTATGCATGTAGCCTCTAAAGAGAACTCACAGGAGAGTTTTCACTCAAAGAATATGTAAGAATTCCACGTTATAACGGAATACAGTGTTGCAGAGTAAAGACAAATATGTACGTATTAGAAATATTTAAAGTTTACGAGAAGAAATAACGCATCATGCAAAATTATCTGGTTTTTCCTAAACAACACGTTGTAACTCCAAAAGATTTGGTGTTGAGTGTATGACTAAGCGTGTAGCCTCAAAAGAGAATGCACAGGAGAGTTTTCTCTCAAAAAAATATGTCAGAATACCACGTTTTAAGGAAATACTGCATTGTGCGATATTATATATTTTTTTCATAAACAACACGTTTTAACTCGAAAAGCTTTGGTGTTTTGTGTATGCCTAAGTGTGTAGCCTCAGAAGAGAATGCACAGGAGAATTTTCTCTCGAAAGAATATGTCAGAATACCACGTTACAAGGAAATACCCTGTTGCAGAGTAAAGACAAATACGTACATATTAGAAATACTTAAACTTTACGAGAAGAAATAATGCATCGTGCAAAATTATCTTGTATTTCCTAAACAACACGTTGTAACCTGAAAACATTTAGTGTTGCTTGTAAGTCTAAATGTGTAGCCTCAAAAGAGAATGCACAGGAGATTTTTTTCTCTACAAAAAATATGTCAGAATACGACGTTTTAAGGAAATCCCGCATCGTGCGAAATTATCTTGTTTTTCCTAAAAACATGTAGTAACTCGAAATGCTTTGGTATTGCGTGTATGTCTAAGCATGTAGCCTCAAAAGAGAATGCACAGGAGAGTTTTCTTTCGAAATAATATGTAAGAATACAACGTTATAAGGAAATACAGTGTTGCAGATTAAAGATACCTATGTATGTATTAGAAATACTTAAACTTTACTCGAAGAAATAAGGCATCATACAAAATTGTCTTGTATTTCCTAAACAACACGTTGTAATTCAAAAAGATTTGGTGTTGCGTGTATGTCTAAGTGTGTAGCCTCAAAAGAGAAGGCACAGGAGAATTTTCTCTCGTAAAGATATGTCAGAATACCACGTTTTAAGAATACCTCATTACAAGGAAATACAGTGTTGCAGAGTAAAGACAAATACGTAAATATTAGAAATACTTAAACTTTATGAGAAGAAATAACGCAGCGTACAAAATTATCTTGTATTTCCTAAACAACACGTTGTAACTCGAAAAGATTTGCTGTTGCATGTATGACTAAGCGTGTAGCCTCAAAAGAGAACGCACAGGAGAGTTTTCTCTCGAAAAAATATGTCAGATAACCACGTTTTAAGGAAATCAAGCATTGTGCGAAAATATCTTCTTTTTTCCTAAACAACACGTTTTAACTCAAAAAGCTTTGGTGTTGCATGTATATGTAAGTGTGTAGCCTCAGAAGAGAATGCACCGGAGAGTTTTCTCTCCAAAAAATATGTCAGAATACCACGTTACTAGGAAATACAGTGTTGCAGAGTAAAGACAAATACTTATGTATTAGAAATACTCAAACTTTACAAGAAGACATAACGCTCCTTACAAATTATCTTGTATTTCTTAAACAACAAGTTGAAATTTGAAAAGATTTGGTGTTGCGTGTATGTCTAAGCTTGTAGCCTCAAAAGAGAATGCACAGGAGAGTTTTCTCTCAAAAAAAATATGTCTGAATACCACGTTTTAAGGAAATCACGCATCTTGCGAAATTATCGTGTTTTTCCTTAACAACACGCTGTAACTCGAAAAGATTTGCTTTTGCGTGTATGTCTAATCGTGCAGCCTCAAAAGAGAACACACAGGAGAGTTTTCTCTCGAAAGAATATGTAAGAATACCCCGTTACAAGGAAATACAGTGTTGCATATTAAAGACATATACGTACATATTGGAAATACTTAAACTTTATGTTAAGAAATAACGCATCGAGCATAATTATCTGGATTTTCCTAAATAACATGTTGAAACTCGAAAGGATTTGGTGTTGCGTGTATGTCTAAGCTTCTAGCCTCAAAAGAGAACGTACAGGAGAGTTTTCTCTCGAAAAAACATGTCAGAATACCCCGTTTTAAGGAAATTGCTCATCGTGTGCAATTATCTTGTTTTACCTAAACAACACGTTGTTACTTGAAAAGCTTTGGTGTTGCGTGTATGTCTAAGCGTGTAGCCTCAAAAGAGAACGCACAGGAGCGTTTTCTCTCGAAAGAATATGTAAGAATACCACGTTATAAGCAAATACAGTGTTGCAGAGTAAAGACAAATGCGTACGTATTAGAAATACTTAAACTTTACTAGAAGAAATAACGCATCGTACAAAATTATCTTGTATATCCTAAACAACACGTTGTAACCTGAAAACATTTGGTGTTGCTTGTAAGTCTAAATGTGTAGCCTCAAAAGAGAACCCTCAGGAGAATTTTCTCTCCAAAAAATATGTCAGAATACCACGTTTTAAGGAAATCCCGCATCGTGCGAAATTATCTTGTTTTTCCTAAACAACATGTTGTAACTCGAAAAGCTTTGGTGTTTCGTATATGTCAAAGCATGTAGCCTCAAAAGAGAATGCACAGGAGAGTTTTCTCGCGAAAGAATATGTAAGAATTCCACGTTATAAGTAAATACCGTGTTGCAGAGTAAAGACAAATACATACACATTAGAAATACTTAAACTTTACGAGAAGAAATAACGCATCATGCAAAATTATCTTGTTTTTCCTAAACAGCACGTTGTAACTCGAAAAGATTTGGTCTTGCGTGTATGTCTAAGCGTGTAGCCTCAAAAGAGAATGCACAGGAGAGTTTTCACGCGAAAGAATATGTAAGAATAGCACATTATAAGTAAATACAGTGTTGCAGAGTAAAGTCAAATTTGTACATATTAGAAATACTCAACCTTTTCGAGAAGAAATATTGCATCTTACCAAATTATCTTGTATTTCCTAAACAACACGTTGTAACTCAAAAAGATTTGTTGTGCGATGCATTATTTCTTCTCATAAAGTTTAAGTATTTCCAATACGTACATTTTGTCTTTACTCTGCAAAAATTTATTTCTTTATAACGTGGTATTCTAACATATTCTTTCGAGAGAAAACTTTCCTGTGCATTCTCTTTTGAGGCTGCACGCTTAGAAAAAAACGCAACACCAAAGTTTTCGTGTTACAACAAGTTGTTTAGGAAAAACAAGATAATTTCGCACGATACGGGATTGTCTTAAAACATGGTATTCTGACATATTTTTTCGAGAGAAAACTTTCCTGTGCGTTCTCTTTTGAGGCTACACACTTAGACATACACGCACCACCAAAGCTTATCGAGTCCAACGTGTTGTTTAGGCAAAACAAGATAATTTCGCACGATGAAGGATTTCATTCATACGTGGTATTCTGACATATTGATTCGAGAGAAAATTCTCCTGTGGGTTCTCTTTTGAGGCTACCAATTTACACAAACACACAACACCAAATCTTTTCGAGTTACATCCTTTTGTTTAGGAAAAACAAGATAAATTTGCATGATTCGTTATTTCTTCTTTTAAAGTTTAAGTATTTCTAATACGTACGTATTTGTTTTTACTCTGCAACACTGTATATCCTTATAACGTGGTATTCTTACGTATTCTTTCGAGAGAAAACTCTGCTGCGTTCTCGTTTGACACTACACGCTTAGATATATACGCAACACCAAAGCTTTTATAGTTACAATGTGTTGTTTAAGAAAAACAAGATAATTTCGCACGAAGCGGGATATCCTTAAAATGTGGTATTCTGACATATTTTTTTCGAGTGAAAATTCTCCTGTGCGTTTTCTTTTGAGGCTACACGCTTAGAC
Source organism: Apodemus sylvaticus (assembly GCF_947179515.1). Taxonomy (NCBI): domain Eukaryota; kingdom Metazoa; phylum Chordata; class Mammalia; order Rodentia; family Muridae; genus Apodemus; species Apodemus sylvaticus. Next base: position 887,350 of record NW_026263033.1, on the reverse strand, counting down.
ATACACACCACTTCAATTCTTTTCAAGTTACAACCTGTTGTTTAGGAAATACAAGATAATTTTGTACCATGGGTTATTTCTTCTCGTAAAGTTTCAGTGTTTCTAATATGTACGTATTTGTCTTTACTCTGCAAAATTGTATTTCCTTGTAATGTGGTATTCTTACATATTCTTGTGAGAGAAAACTCTCCTGTGCGTTCTCTTTTGAGGCTACAAGCTTAGACATAAACACAGAACCAAATCTTTTCCAGTTACAACGTGTTGATTAGGAAAAACAAGATAATTTTGCACGATGCGTTATTTCTTCTTGTAAAGTTTAATTATTTCTAATACGTACGAATTTGTCTTTACTCTGCATCACTATATTACCTTATAACATGGTATTCTTACATATTCTTTCGAGAGAAAACTCTCCTGTGCGTTCTCTTTTGAGGTTGCACCTTAGATAAAAACGCAACACCAAAGCTTTTCTAGTTACAACAAGTTGTTTAGGAAAACAAGATAATCTCACACGACACGGGATTTTCTTAAAACGTGGTATTCTGACATATTTTTTCGAGAGAAAATTCTCCTGTGTGTTCTATTTTGAGGCTACATGCTTAGACATACACGCAAAACCAAAGCTTTTCGAGTTACCATGTGTTTAAGAAAAACAAGATAATTTCGCATGATGCAGGATTTCCTTAAAACGTGGTATTCTGACATATTTTTTCGAGAGAAAATTCTCCTGTGGGTTCTCTTTCGAGGCTACACATTTACACATACACACAACACCAAATCTTTTCTAGTTACAACGTGTTGTTTAGGAAATACAAGATAATTTTTATGATGAATTATTTCTTCTCGTAAAGTTTAAGTATTTCTAATACGTACATATTTGTCTTTACTCTGCAACATTGTATTTCCTTATAACGTGGTATTCTTATATATTCTTTCGAGAGAAAACTCTCCTGTGCATTCTCCTTTGAGGCTACACGATTAGACATAGATGGAACACCATAACTTTTCAAGTTACCACGTGTTGTTTAAGAAAAACAAGATAATTTCGCACGATGAGGGATTTCCTTAAAACAAGGTATTCTGACATATTTTTTTCGAGTGAAAACTCTCCTGTGTGTTCTCCTTTGAGGATATCCGCTTAGACCTACACGCAACACCAAATCTTTTCGAGTTACAACGTGTTGTTTAGGAAGTACAAGACAATTTTGTACGATGCGTTATTTCTTCTCGTAAAGTTTAAGAATTTCCAATACGTATGTTTTTGTCTTTACTCTGCAACACTTTATTTCTTTATAACGTGGTATTCTTACATATTGTTTCGAGAGAAAACTCTCCTGTGCATTCTCTTTTGAGGCTACATGCTTAGACAAAAACGCAACACCAAAGCTTTTCGAGTTACAATGTATTGTTTAGGAAAAACAAGATAATATTGCACTATACGGGATTTTCTTAAAACGTGGTATTCTGACATATTTTTTCGAGAGTAAACTCTCCTATGCATTGTCTTTTGAGGCTACACACTTAGACGTACACGCAACACCAAAGCTTTTCGAGTTAAAACTGGTTGTTTAGTTATAAACAAGGTAATCTCGCATGATGCGGGATTTCCTTAAAACGTGGTATTCTGACATATTCATTCGAGAAAAAACACTCCTGGGCATTCCCTTTTGAGGATACACGCTTAGTCATACACACAACACCAAATCTTTTCGAGTTACAATGTGTTGTTTAGGAAATACAAGATATTTTTTTACGATGCATTATTTCCTCTCGTAATTTTAAGTATTTGTAATACTTATGTATTTGTCTTTACTCTGCAACACTGTATTTTTTTATAACGTGGTATTCTTACATATTCTTTCGAGAGAAAACTCTCCTGTGCTTTCTCTTTTGAGGCTACATGCTTAGACATACACGCAACACCAAAGCTTTTCGAGTTACAACGTGTTGTTTAGGAAACACATGATGATTTCGCACGATGCGGGATTTCCTTAAAACATGGTATTCTGACATATTTTTTCGAGAGAAAACTCTCCTGTGCATTCTCTTTTGAGGCTACATGCTTAGACATATACGCCACACCAAATCTTTTCGAGTTACAACGTGTTGCTTAGGAAATACAAGATAATTTTGTAAGATGCGTTATTTCTTCTCGTAAAGTTTATGTATTTCTAATATGTACGTATTTGTCTTTACTCTGCAACACTGTATTTCCTTGTAACGAGGTATTCTTACATATTCTTTTGAGAGAAAAGTCTCCTGTGCGTTCTCTTCTGACGCTACACACTTAGACATACACGCAACACCAAAGCTTTTCGAGTTGAAACTGGTTGTTTAGTTATAAACAAGGTAATCTCGCATGATGCGGGATTTCCTTAAAACATGGTATTCTGACATATTCATTCGAGAAAAAACACTCCTGGGCATTCCCTTTTGAGGATACACGCTTAGTCATACACACAACACCATATCTTTTCGAGTTACAATGTGTTGTTTAGGAAATACAAGATATTTTTTTACGATGCATTATTTCTTCTCGTAATTTTAAGTACTTGTAATACTTATGTATTTGTCTTTACTCTGCAACACTGTATTTTTTTATAACGTGGTATTCTTACATATTCTTTCGAGAGAAAACTCTCCTGTGCTTTCTCTTTTGAGGCTACACGCTTAGACATACACGCAACACCAAAGCTTTTCGAGTTACAACGTGTTGTTTAAGAAAAACAAGATAATTTCGCACGATGCGGGATTTCCTTAAAACGTGGTATTCTGACATATTTTTTCGAGTAAAAACTCTTCTGTGCATTCTCTTTTGAGGATACACGCTTAGACATACACACAACACGAAATCTTTTCGAGTTACAACGTGTTGTTTAGGAAATACAAGATAATTTTTTATGATGAGTTATTTCTTCTCGTAAAGTTTAAGTATTTCTAATATGTAAGTATTTGACTTTACTCTGCAACACTGTATTTCCTTATAACATGGTATTCTTACATATTCTTGCGAGAGAAAAATCTCCTGTGCATAATATTTTGAGGCTACACGCTTAGACATACACTCAACATCAGTGCTTTTCGAGTTACAACATGTTGTTTAGGAAAAACAAGATAATTATGCACGATGCAGCATTTCCATAACACGTGGTATTCTGACATATTTTTTCGAGAGAAAACTCTCCTGTGCGTTCTCTTTTGAGGCTACACACTTAGACATACACGCAACACCAAAGCTTTATGCGTTACAACGTGTTGTTTAGGAAAAACAAGATAATTTCACACGATGAGGGATTTCCTTGAAACGTGGTATTCTGACATATTTTTTCAAGAGAAAACTCTCCAGTGCATTCTCTTATGAGGCTACAAGCTTAGACATACACGCAACACCAAAGCTATTTGAGTTACAACTTGTTGTTTAGGAAAAACAGGATAATTTCACACGATGCAGGATTTCCTTAAAACGTTGTTTTCTGACATATTTTTTCAAGAGAAAATTCTCCTGTGCATTCTCTTTTGAGGCTACATGCTTAGACATATACGCCACACCAAATCTTTTCGAGTTACAACGTGTTGCTTAGGAATTACAAGATAATTTTGTAAGATGCGTTATTTCTTCTCGTAAAGTTTATGTATTTCTAATATGTACGTATTTGTCTTTACTCTGCAACACTGTATTTCCTTGTAACGAGGTATTCTTACATATTCTTTTGAGAGAAAAGTCTCCTGTGTGTTCTCTTCTGACCCTACACACTTAGACATACACGCAACACCAAAGCTTTTCGAGTTAAAACTGGTTGTTTAGTTATAAACAAGGTAATCTCGCATGATGCGGGATTTCCTTAAAACGTGGTATTCTGACATATTCATTCGAGAAAAAACACTCCTGGGCATTCCCTTTTGAGGATACACGCTTAGTCATACACGCAACACCAAATCTTTGCGAGTTACAAAGTGTTGTTTAGGAAAAACAAGATAATTTTGCACGATGCGTTATTTTTTCTCGTAACGTTTAAGTATTTCTAATAAGTACGTATTTGTCTTTACTCTGCAACACTCTATTTCATTTAATGTGGTATTCTTACATATTCTTTCGAGAGAAAACTGTCCTGTGCCTTCTCTTTTGAGGCTACAGACTTAGACATACACGCAACACCAAATCTTTTTGAGTTACAACGTGTTATTTAGTAAATACAAGATAATTTTGTACGATGCTTTGTATCTTCGAGTAAAGTTTAACTATTTCAAATACATATGTATTTGTCTTTACTCTGCAATACTGTATTTCCTTATAACGTGGTATTCTTACACATTCTTTCGGGAGAAAACTCTCCTGTGCATTCTCTTTTGAGTCTTCACGCTTAGACATACATGAAACACAAAAGCATTTCGAGTTACAATGTGTTGTTTAGGAAAAACATGATAATTTAGCACTATGCGAGATTTCCTTAAAACATGGTATTCTGACATATTTTTTGGAGAGAAAATTCTCCTGTGGTTTCTCTTTTGAGGCTACACGTTTAGCCATACACGCAACACCAAATCTTTTCGTGTTACAACGTGTTGTTTAGGATATACAAGATAATTTTGCACGATACGTTATTTCTTGTCGTAAAGTTTAAGTATTTCTAATACGTACATATTTGTCTTTACTCTGCAACACTGTATTTCCTTATAACGTGGTATTCTTACATATGCATTTGAGAGAAAAATGTCCTGTGCCTTCTCTTTTGAGGCTACATACTTAGACATACATGCAACACCAAATCTTTTCGAGTTACAACGTGTTGCTTAGGAAATACAAGATAATTTTGTAAGATGCCTTATTTCTTCTCGTAAAGTTTAAGTATTTCTAATATGTACGTATTTGTCTTTACTCTGCAACACTGTATTTCCTTGTAACTAGGTATTCTTAAATATTCTTTTGAGAGAAAACTCTCCTGTGCGTTCTCTTCTGACGCTACACCCTTAGACGTACACGCAACACCAAAACTTTCCGAGTTAAAACTGGTTGTTTAGTTAAAAACAAGGTAATCTCGCACAATGTGGGATTTCCTTAAAACTTGGTATTCTGACATATTCATTCGAGAGAAAACACTCCTGGGCGTTCTCTTTTGAGGATACAAGCTTAGTCATACACGCAACACCAAATCTTTGCGAGTTACAACGTGTTGTTTAGGAAAAACAAGATAATTTTGCACGATGTGTTATTTTTTCTCATAAAGTTTAAGCATTTCTAATAAGTACGTATTTGTCTTTACTCTGCAACACTCTATTTCATTTAATGTGGTATTGTTATATATTCTTTCGAGAGAAAACTGTCCTGTGCCTTCTCTTTTGAGGCTATAGACTTAGACATACACGAAACACCAAATCTTTTCTAGTTACAACGTGTTATTTAGGAAATACAAGATAATTTTGTACGATGCTTTATATCTTCGAGTAAAGTTTAAGTATTTCAAATACATACGTATTTGTCTTTACTCTGCAATACTGTATTTTCTTATAACGTGGTATTCTTACATATTCTTTCGAGAGAAAACTCTCCTGTGCATTCTCTTTTATGTCTTCACGCTTAGACATACATGCATCATCAAAGCTTTTCGAGTTACAACGTGTTGTTTAGGAAAAATAAGATAATTTCGCACTATGCGGGATTTCCTTAAAACATGGTATTCTGACATATTTTTCGAAAGAAAATTCTCCTGTGGATTCTCTTTTGAGGCTACACGTTTAGCCATACACGCAACACCAAATCTTTTCGTGTTACAACGTGTTGTTTAGGATATACAAGATAATTTTGCACGATACGTCATTTCTTCTCGTAAAGTTTAAGTATTTCTAATATGTACATATTTGACTTTATTCTGCAACACTGTATTTCCTTATAACGTGGTATTCTTACGTATGCTTTCGAGAGAAAACTGTCCTGTACCTTCTCTTTTGAGCCTACACACTTAGACATACACGCAACACCAAATCATTTCGAGTTACAACATGTTGTTTAGGAAATACAACATAATTTTTTACGATACTTTATTTCTTCGAGTAAAGTTTAAGTATTTCTAATACGTACATATTTGACTTTATTCTGCAACACTGTATTTCCTTATAACGTGGTATTCTTACATATTCTTTCGAGAGAAAACTCTCCTGTGTGTTCTCTTTTGAGGCTACACGCTTAGACAAACAGGCAATACCAAAGCATTTCGAGTTACAACGTGTTGTTTAGGAAAAACAAGAAAATTTTGCACGATGCAGGATTTCCATAAAAAGTGGTATTCTGACATATTTTTTCGAGAGAAAACTCTCCTATGCTTTCTCTTTTGAGGCTACAAGCTTAGACATACACGCAACACCAAATCTTTTCGAGTTACAACGTGTTGTTTAGGAAAAACAAGATAATTTTGCACTATGTGTTATTTCTTCTCATAAAGTCTAAGTATTTCCAATACGTATGTATTTTTCTTTACTCTGCAACACTGTATTTCCTTATAACGTGGTAATCTTACATATTCTTTCGAGAGAAAACTCTCCTGTGCGTTCTCTTTTGAGGCTACACGCTTAGACATAAAAGCAATACCAAAGCATTTCGAGTTACAACGTGTTGTTTAGGAAACACATGATAATTTCGCATGATGCGGGATTTCCTAAAAACGTGGTATTCCGACATATTTTTTCGAGAGAAAACTCTCCTGTGCATTCTCTTTTGAGTCTACACGCTTAGACATATACGCCACACCAAATCTTTTCGAGTTACAACTTGTTGCTTAGGAAATACAAGATAATTTTTTACGATGCGTTATTTCTTCTCGTAAAGTTTAAGTATTTCTAATATGTACGTATTAGTCTTTACTCTGCAAAACTGTATTTCCATGTAATGTGGTATTCTTACATATCTTGTGAGAGAAAACTCTCTTGTGCATTATCTTTTGAGGCTACACAATTAGACATACACGCAACAGCAAAGCTTTTCGAGTTAAAACATGTTGTTTATGAAAAACAAGATAATTTCGCACGATGACGGATTTCTTTAAAACGTGATATTGTGACATATTTTATCGAGAGAAAACTCTCGTGTACATTCTCTTTTGAGGCTACACGCTGAGATATACAATCAACACCTAAGGTTTTTGAGTTACAACTTGTTGTTTAGGAAAAACAAGGTAATTTCGCACGTTGCAGGATTTCCTTAAAACTTGGTATTCTGACATTTTTTCGGAGAAAATTATCCTGTGGGTGTTCTTTTGAGGCTACACATTTAGACATACACGCAACCCCAAATCTTTTCGAGTTACAACGTGTTGTTTAGGAAATACAAGATAATTTTTACGATGCGTTATTTCTTCTCCTAAAGTTTAAGTATTTCTAATACGTACATATATGTCTTTCCTCTGCAACATTTTATTCCGTTATAACGTGGAATTCTTACATATTCTTTCGAGAGAAAGCTCTGTTGTGTGTTCTCTTTTGAGGCTATACGCTTAGACATGCACGCAACACCAAAGCTTTTCAAGTTACAACGGGTTGTTTAGGAAAAACAAGATAATTTCGCATGATGCAGTATTTCCTTAAAACGTGGTATTCTGACATATATTTTCGAGAGAAAATTCTCCTGTGGGTTCTCTTTTGAGGCTACACATTTAGACATAGACACAACACCAAATCCTTTCAAGCTACAACGTGTTGTTTAGGAAATACAAGATAATTTTGTGAGATGCGTTATTTATTCTCGTAAAGAGTAAGTATTTCTAATAAGTACGTATTTGTCTTTACTCTGCAACACTGTATTTCTTTATCACGTTGTACTCTTACATATTCTTTCAAGAGAAAACTCTCCTGTGTGTTCTTTTCTGAGGCTACACACGTAGACATACACGCAACACCAAAGCTTTTCGAGTAAAAACTGGTTCTTTAGGTAAAAACAAGATAAATTCGCACTATGCGGGATTTCCTTAAAATGTTGTATTCTGACATATTCATTCAAGAGAAAACTCTCCTGGGCATTCTCTTTTGAGGCTACATGCTTAGTCATACATGCAACCCCAAAGATTTCGAGTTAAAACATGTTGTTTAGGAAAAACAAGATAATTTCGCATGATGCAGGATTTCTTTAAAATGTGGTATTGTGACATATTTTATCGAAATTAAACTCTCCCGTGAGTTCTCTTTTGAGGCTACACGCTGAGATATACAAGCAACTCCAAAGGTTTTCGAGTTACAACGTGTTGTTTAGGAAACACAAGATAATTTCTCACGATGCGGGATATCCTTAAAACGTGGTATTCTGACATATTTTTTCGAGAGGAAACTCTATTGTGCATTCCCTTTTGAGGCTACACCCTTAGACATATACGCAACACCAAATCTTTTCAAGTTACAACGTGTTGTTTAGGAAATACAAGATAATTTTGAACGATGTGTTATTTCTTCTCGTAATGTTTAAGTATTTCTAATATGTACGTATTTGTCTTTACTCTGCAAAACTGTATTTCCTTGTAAAGTGGTATTCTTACATATCTTGTTAGAGAAAACTCTCCTTTGCATTCTCTTTTGAGGCTACACACTTAGACATACACGCAACACCAAAGCTTTTCGAGTTAAAACATGCTGTTTAGGAAAAACAAGATAATTTCGCAGGATGCAGGATTTCTTTAATACGTGGTATTGTGACATATTTTATCGAGGGAAAACTCTCCTGTGCGTTCTCTTTTGAGGCTACACGCTGAGACATACAAGCAACACCAAAGGTTTTCAAGTTACAACGTGTTGTTTAGGAAAAACAAGATAATTTCGCATGTTGCAGGATTTCCATAAAACTTGGTATTCTGACATATTTTTTTGGAGAAATTTGTCCTGTCGGTGCACTTTTGAGGCTCCACGTTTAGACATACACGCAACACCAAATCTTTTCGAGTTACAACGTGTTGTTTAGGAAATAAAAGATAATTTTGTAAGATGCGTTATTTCTTCTCGGAAAGTTTAAGTATTTCTAATATGTACGTACTTGTCTTTACTCTGCAAAACTGTACTTCCTTGTAACGTGGTATTCTTACATATTCTTTCGAGAGAAAACTGTCCTGTGCCTTCTCTTTTGAGGCTACACACTTAGACATACACACAACACCAAATCTTTTCGAGTTACAACATGTTGTTTAGGAAATACAAGATAATTTTGTAAGATGCATTATTTCTTCGAGTAAAGTTTAAGTATTTCTAATACGTGCGTATTTGTCTTTATTCTGCAACACTGTATTTCCTTATAACGAGGTATTCCTACATATTCTTTCGAGAGAAAACTCTCCTGTGCATTCTCTTTTGAGTCTACACACTTAGACATACATGCAACACCAAAGCTTTTCGAGTTACAACATGTTCTTTAGGAAAGAAAGATAATTTCGCAAGATGCAGGATTTCCTTAAAACATGGTATTCTGACATATTTTTTCGAGAGAAAATTCTCCTGTGGGTTCTCTTTTGAGGCTACACATTTAGCCATACACGAAACACCAAATCTTTTCGAGTTACAATGTGTTGTTTAGGATATACAAGATAATTTTGTACGATGAGTTCTTTCTTCTCGTAAAGTTTAAGTATTTCTAATACGTACATATTTTTCTTTAATCTGCAACACTGTATTTACTTATAACGTGATATTCATATATATTCTTTTGAAAGAAAACTCTCCTGTGCGTTCTGTTTTGAGGCTACACGCTTAGACATACAAGCAACACCAAATCTTTTCGAGTTACAACGTGTTGTTTGGGAAAAACAAGATAATTTCGCACGATGCAGGATTTCCATAAAACGTGGTATTCTGATATATTTTTTCGAGAGTACATTCTCCTGTGGGTTCTCTTTTGAGGCTACATGTTCAGACATAAATGCAACACCAAATGTTTTAGAGTTACAACGTGGTGTTTAGGAAATATAAGAAAATTTTGTATGATGCATTATTTCTTCTCATAAAGTTTAAGTATTTTTAAAACTTACATATTTGTCTTTACTCTGCAACACTGTATTTCCTTATAACGTGGTATTCTTACATATTCTTTTGAGAGAAAACTCTCCTGTGCGTTATCTTTTGAGGCTGCACCCTTAGACATACAAGCAACACAAAAGCTTTTCGAGTTACAACGTGTTGTTTAGGAAAAACAAGATAATTTCGCACGATGAGGGATTTCCTTAAAACGTGGTATTCTGACATATTTTTTTGAGGGAAACCTCACCTGTGCGTTCTCTTTTATGGCTACAAGCTTAGACATACACACAACACCAAATCCTTTCCAATTTCAACTTTTTGTTTAGGAAATACAAGATAATTTTGTATGGAGCGTTATTTCTTCTCATAAAGTTTAAGTATTTCTAATATGTACGTATTTGTCTTTACTCTGCAACACTCTATTTCCTTGTAACTTGTTATTGTTACATAATCTTTCAAGAGAAAACTGTCTTGTGCCTTCTCGTTTGACGCTAAACACTTAGACATACACGCAACACCAAATCATTTCGAGTTACAACGTGTTGTTTAGGAAATGCAAGATAATTTTGTACGATGCGTTATTTCTTCTCATAAAGTTTAAGAATTTCTAATACGTATGTATTTGTCTTTACTCTGCAACACTCTATATCCTTGTAACGTGGTACTCTTACATATTCTTTTGAGGGAAAACTGTCCTGTGCCTTCTCTTTTGAGGCTACACATTTAGACATACACGCAACTCCAAATCTTTTTGAGTTACAACGTGTTGTTTAGGAAATACAAGATAATTTTGTACGATGCGTTAATTCTTCGATTAAAGTTTAAGTATTTCTAATATGTACGTAATTGTCTTTAAACTGCAACACTGTATTTCCTTATAACGTGGTATTCTTACATATTCTTTCGAGAGAAAACTCTCCTGTGCGTTCTCTTTTGAGGCTACACGCTTAGACATACACGCAATACCAAAGCATTTCGAGTCACAACGTGTTGTTTAGGAAAAATAAGAGAATTTCGCACGATGCAGTATTTCCTTAAAAAGTGGCATTCTGACAGATATTTTCGAGATAAAACTCTCCTGTGCGTTCTCTTTTGAGTCTACAAGCTTAGACATACACGCAACACCAAATCCTTTGTGTTACAATGTTTTGTTTAGGAAAAACAAGATAATTTTGCACGATGCGTTATTTCTTCTCGTAAAGTTTAAGTATTTCCAATACGTAAGTATTTGTCTTTACTCTGCAACACTGTAATTCCTTATAACGTCGTATTCTTACGTATTCTTTCGATAGAAAAATCTCCTGTGTATTCTCTTTTGAGGCTACACGCTTAGACATACACGCAACACCAAAGCTTTTCGAGTTACAACGTGTTGTTTAGGAAACACAAGATAATTTCGCACGATGCGGGATTTCCTTAAAACGTGGTATTCTGACATATTTTTTCGAGAGAAAACTCTCCTGTGCATTCCCTTTTGAGGCTACACGCTTAGACACATACGCCACACCAAATCTTTTCGAGTTACAACGTGTTGTTTAGGAAATACAAGATAATTTTGAACTATGCATTATTTCTTCTCGTAAAGTTTAAGTATTTCTAATATGTTCGTATTTGTCTTTACTCTGCAAAACTGTATTTCCTTGTAAAGTGGTATTCTTACATATCTTGTGGGAGAAAACTCTCCTGTGCATTCTCTCTTGAGGCTACACTATTAGACATACACGCAACACCAAACCTTTTCGAGTTAAAACATGTTGTTTAGGAAAAACAAGATAACTTCTCACGATGCAGGATTTCTATAAAACATGGTATTGTGACATATTTTATCGAGAGAAAACTCTCCTGTGCATTCTCTTTTGAGTCTACACGCTTAAACATACACGCAACACCAAAGTTTTTCGAGTTACGTTTTGTTTAGGAAAAACAAGATAATTTCGCACGATGCAGGATTTCATTAAAACGTGGTATTCTGACATATTTTTTCGAGAGAAAATTCTTCTGTGGGTTCTCTTTTGAGGCTACACATTCAGACATACACACAACACCAAATCTTTTCGAGTTACAACGTGTTGTTTAGGAAATACAAGATAATTTTTTACGATGCGTTATTTCTTCTTGTAAAGTTTCAGTATTTCTAATACGTACGTATTTGTCTTTTATCTGCAACACTGTATTTCCTTATAACGTGGAATTTTTATATATTCTTTCGAGAGGAAACTCTCCTGTGTGTTCTCTTTTGATGCTACACACTTAGACATACACGCAACACCAAAGCTTTTCGAATTATAACGTGTTGTTTAAGAAAAACATGATAATATCGCACAATGCGGGATTTCCTTAAAACGTGGTATTCTGACATATTTTTTGGAGAGAAAACTCTTCTGTGTGTTCTCTTTTGAAGCTACAAGGTTAGACATACTTGCAACACAAGATCCTTTCGAGTTACAACGTGTTGTTTACGGAAAAACAAGATAATTTTGCCCGATGCGTTATTTCTTCTCATAAAGTATTTCTAATAAGTAAGTATTTGTCTTTACTCTGCAACACTGTATTTCCTTATAACGTGGTATTCTTACATATTCTCTGGAGAGAAAACTCTCCTGTGCGTTCCCTTTTGAGTCTACACGCTTAGACATACACGCAACACCAAAGCTTTTCGAGTTACAACCTGTTGTTTAAGAAAAACAAGATAATTTCGCACGATACAGGATTTCCTTAAAACGTGGTATTCTGACATATTTTGTCGAGAGAAAATTCTCCTGTTGGTTCTCTTTTGAGGCTACACATTTATACATACACACAACACCAAATCTTTTCGAGTTACAACGTGTTGTTTAGGAAATCCAAGATAATATTTTACGATGTGTTATTTCTTCTTGTAAAGTATAAGTATTTCTAATACGTACTTATTTGTCTTTTCTCTGCAACACTGTATTTCCTTATAACGTTGTAATCTTACATATTTTTTCGCGAGAAAACTCTCCTGTGCCTTCTCTATTGAGGCTACACACTTATACATACACGCAAGAAAAACGCTTTTCGAGTTACAGTGTGTTGTTTAAGAAAAACAAGATAATTTCGCAGGATGCGGGATTTCCTTAAAACGTGGTATTCTGACATATTTTTTCGACAGAAAACTCTCCTGTGCGTTCTCTTTTGAGGCTAAACGCTTAGACATACACGCAACACCAAATCTCTTAGAGTTACAACGTGTTGTTTAGGAAATACAAGATAACTTTGTACGAAGCGTTATTTCATCTTGTAATGTTTAAGTATTTCTAATATGTACGTATTTGTCTTTAATCTGCAACACAGTATTTCTTTATAACGTGGTATTCTTATATAGTCTTTCGAGAGAAATCTCTCCTGTGCATTCTCTTTTGAGGCGACATGCTTAGACATACACGCAACACCAAATCTTTTCGAGTTACAACATGTTGTTTAGGAAATACAAGTTAATTTTGTACGATGAGTTATTTCTTCTCATAAAGTTTAAGAATTTCTAATAAGTAAGTATTTGTCTTTACTCTGCTACATTGTATTTCCTTATAACGTGGTATTCTTACATATTCTTTGGAGAGAAAACTCTCCTGTGAGTTCTCTTTTGAGGCTACAAGTTGAATCATACACGTAACACAAAATCTTTTCAAGTTACAACGTGTTGTTTAGGAAAACAAGATAATTTTGCACGATGTGTTATTTCTTCTAGTAAAATTTAAGTATTTCCAATATGTACATATTTGTCTTTAATCTACAACACTATATTTCCTTATAACATGGTATTCTTACATATTCTTTTGAGAGAAAACTGTCCTGTGCGTTCTCTTTTGAGGCTGCACACTTAGATAAAAATGCAAAACCGAAGTTTTTCGAGTTAAAACAAGTTGCTTAGGAAAAAAAATGATAATTTCGCACGATGCAGGATTTCCTTAAAACGTGGTATTCTGACATATTTTTATGAGATAAAGCTCTCCTGTGTGTACTCTTTTGAGGCTGCACACTGAGACATACAAGCTACACCAAAGTGTTTCGAGTTACAACATGTTGTTTAGGAAAAACAAGATAATTTCGCACGATGCAGGATTTCCTTAAAACGTGGTATTCTGACATATTTTGACGAGAGAAAACTCTCTTGTGCGTTCTCTTTTGAGGCTACACGTTTATACATACACGCAACACCAAATCTTTTCGAGTTACAAAGAGTTGTTTAGGAAAAACAAGATAATTTTGCACGATGCGTTATTTCTTCTCGTAAAGTTTAAGTATTTCCAATAGGTACTTATTTGTCTTTACTCAGCAACACTATATTTCTTTATAACATGGTATTCTTACATGTTCTTTCGAGAGAAAACTCTCCTGTGCGTTCTCTTTTGAGGCTGCACGCTTAGACAAAAACGCAACACCAAAGTTCTTCGAGTTACAACAAGTTGTTTAGGAAAAAAAGATAATTTCGCATGATACGGGATATTCTTAAAACGTGGTATTCTGACATATTTTTTAGAGAGAAAAATCTCCTGTGCATTCTCTTTTGAGGGTACACACTTAGACAGACACGCAACACCAAAGCTTTTCGAGTTGTAACGTGTAGTTTAGGAAAAACAAGATAATTTCGCACAATGCAGGATTTCCTTAAAACGTGGTATTCAGACATATCTTTTGATAGAAAACTCTCCTGTGCATTCTCTTTTGAGGCTACACGCTGCGACATACAAGCAACACCAAAGCTTTTCGAGTTACAACATGTTGTTTAGGAAAAACAAGATAATTTTGCATGATGCAGAATTTCCTTAAAACGTGGTATTCTGATGTATTTTTTCGAGAGTAACTAATCCTGTGGGTGCTCTTTTGAGGCTAAACGTTTAGTCATACACGCAACACCAAATCTTTTCGAGTTACAACGTGTTGTTTAGGAAATACAAGTTAATTTTGTACGATGTGTTATTTCTTCTATTAAATTTTAAGTATTTCAAATAAGTACGTATTTGTCTTTACTCTGCAACACTGTATTTCTTTATAACGTGGTATTCTTACATATTCTTTTGAGAGAAAACTCTCCTGTGCATTCTCTTTTGATGATACACGCTTAGACATACACGCAACACCAAAGCTTTTCGAGTTACAATGTGTTGTTTAAGAAAAACAAGATAATTTTGCACGATGGGGGATTTCCTTAAAACGTGGTATTCTGACATATTTATTCGACAGAAAACTGTCCTGTGCGTTCTCTTTTGAGGCTAAATTCTTAGACATACACGCAACACCAAATCTTTTCGAGTTACAATGTGTTGTTTAGGAAATACAAGGTAATTTTTTACGATGTGTTATTTCTTTTCGTAAAGTTTAAGTATTTCTAATATGTACGTATTTGCCTTTACTACGCAACACTGTATTTCCTTGTAACGTGGTATTCTTACACATTCTTTCAACAGAAAACTCTCCTGTGCATTCTCTTTTGAGGCTACACGCTTAGACAAACACGCATCACCATAGATTTTCGAGTTACAACGTGTTGTTGAGGGAAAAAAAGATAATTTCGCATGATGTGGGATTTCCATAAAAGGTGGTATTCTGAAATATTTTGTCTAGAGAAAATGATCCTGTGGGTTCTCTTTTGATGCTACATGTTTAGACATGCACGCAACACCAAATCTTTTCGAGTTACAACGTGTTGTTTAGGAAAAACAAGATAATTTCGCTCTATGCGGGATTTCCTTAAAACGTGGTATTCTGACATATTTTTTTGAGAGAAAACTCTACTGTGCATTCTCTTTTGAAGCTATACACTTAGACATACACCCAACACCAAAGCTTTTCGAGTTAAAACATGTTGTTTATGAAAAAAAAAGATAATTACGCACGATGCTGGATTTCCTTAAAACGTGGTATTCTGACATATTTTTTTTGACAGAAATGTCTCCTGTGCGTTCTCTTTTGAGGCTACACGCTGAATCATACAAGCAACACCAAAGCATTTCGAGTTACAAAATGTTGTTTAAGAAAAAGAAGATAATTTTGCACCATGCAGGATTTTCTTAAAACGTGGTATTCTGACATATTTTTTTTAGAGAAAATTCTCCTGTGGGTTCTCTTTTTAGGTTGCACGTTTAGATATACACGCAACACCAAATCATTTCGAGTTACAACGTGTTGTTTAGGAAATACAAGTTAATTTTGTACGATGTGTTATTTCTTCTCATAAAGTTTAAGTATTTCTAACATGCACTTATTTGTCTTTACTCTGCAACACTCTATTTCCTTGTAACATGGTATTCTTACATATTCTTTCGAGAGAAAACTCTCCTGTGCATTCTCTTTTGAGGCTACACTCTGAGACATACATGCCACACCAAATCTTTTCGAGTTACAATGTGTTGTTTAGGAAAAACAAGATAATATCGCACGATGCAGGATTTCCTTAAAACGTGGTATTCTGACATATTTTTTTCGAATGTAAACTCCTGTGCGTTCTCTTTAGAGGCTACACGTTTTGACATACACTCAACACCAAATCTTTTCAAGTTACAATGTGTTGTTTAAGAAAAACAAGAACATTTTGCACGATGCATTATTTCTTCTCGTATAATTTAAGTATTTCCAATACACATGTATTTGTCTTTACTCTGCAACACTATATTTCCTTATAATGTGATATTTTCACATATTCTTTCGAGAGAAAACTCTCCTCTGCGTTCTCTTTTTAGGCTGTATGCTTAGACAAAAATGCAACATCAAAGCTTTTCGAGTTACAATGTGTTGTTTAGGAAAAACAAGATAATTTCGCACGATGCAGGATTTCCTTAAAACGTGGTATTCTGACATACTTTTTCGAAGGAAAACTCTCCTGTGCATTCTCTTTTGAGGCTACACATTTAGACATACACGCAACACCAAATCTTTTCGAGTTACAATGTGTTGTTTAAGAAAAACAAGAAAATTTTGCAGGATGCGTTATTTCTTCTCGTATAATTTAAGTATTTCCAATACATATGTATTTCTCTTTACTCTGCAACACAATATTTCCTTATAATGTAGTATTTTCACATATTCTTTCGAGAGAAAACTCTCCTGTGTGTTCTCTTTTGAGGCTGTACGCTTAGACAAAAATGCAACATCAAAGCTTTTCGAGTTACAACAAGTTGTTTAGGAAAAACAAGATAATTTCGCACAATACGGGATTTTCTGAAATTGTGGTATTCTGACATATTATTTTGAGAGAAAACTCTCCTGTGCATTCTCTTTTGAGGGTAGACTCTTAGACATACATGCAACACCAAAGCTTTTCGAGTTACAACCTGTTGTTTAGGAAAAACAAGATAATTTCGCACGATGCAGGATTTCCTTAAAACGTGGTATTCTGACATATTTTTTGGAGAGAAAATACTCCTGTCGGTTCTCTTTTGAGGCTACACATTTAGACATACACACAACACCAAAACCTTTCGAGTTACAACGTGTTGTTTATGAAATGCAAAATAATTTTTTACGATGCGTTATTTCTTCTCGTGAAGTTTAAGTATTTCTAATATGTAAGTATTGGTTACTCTGCAACACTGTATTTGCTTATAACATGGTATTCTTACATATTCTTTTGAGAGAAAACTCCCCTGTGCATTCTCTTTTGAGGATACACGCTTAGACATACACGCAACACCAAAGCTTTTCGAGTTACAATGTGTTGTTTAAGAAAAACAAGATAATTTCGCACGATGGGGGATTTCCTTAAAACGTGGTATTCTGACATATTTATTCGACAGAAAACTGTCCTGTGCGTTCTCTTTTGAGGCTAAATTCTTAGACATACACGCAACACCAAATCATTTCGAGTTACAACATGTTGTTTAGGAAATACAAGGTAATTTTTCACGATGTGTTATTTCTTCTCGTAAAGTTTAAGTATTTCTAATATGTACGTATTTGCCTTTACTACGCAACACTGTATTTCCTTGTAACGTGGTATTCTTACACATTCTTTCGACAGAAAACTCTCCTGTGCATTCTCTTTTGAGGCTACACGCTTAGACAAACACGCATCACCTTAGATTTTCGAGTTACAACGTGTTGTTTAGGGAAAAAAGATAATTTCGCATGATGCGGGATTTCCATAAAAGTTGGTATTTTGAAATATTTTGTCGAGAGAAAATGATCCTGTGGGTTCTCTTTTGATGCTACATATTTAGACATGCACACAACACCAAATCTTTTCGAGTTACAACGTGTTGTTTAGGAAAAACAAGATAATTTCGCTCTATGCGGGATTTCCTTAAAACGTGGTAATCTGACATATTTTTTTGAGAGAAAACTTTACAGTGCATTCTCTTTTGAGGCTATACACTTAGACATACACCCAACACCAAAGCTTTTCGAGTTAAAACATGTTGTTTATGAAAAAAAAAGATAATTACGCACGATGCTGGATTTCCTTAAAACGTGGTATTCTGACATATTTTTTTTGACAGAAATCTCTCCTGTGCGTTCTCTTTTGAGGCTACACGCTGAATCATAAAAGCAACACCAAAGTATTTCGAGTTACAAAATGTTTTTTAAGAAAAAGAAGATAATTTTGCACGATGCAGGATTTCCTTAAAACGTGGTATTATGACATACTTTTTCGAGAGAAAATTCTCCTGTGGGTTCTCTTTTGAGGTTGCACGTTTAGATATACACGCAACACCAAATGTTTTCGAGTTATAATGTGTTGTTTAAGAAAAACAAGAAAATTTTGCATGATGCGTTATTTCTTCTCGTACAATTTAAGTATTTCTAATACATATGTATTTGTCTTTACTCTGCAACACTATATTTCTTTATAATGTGGTATTTTCACATATTCTTTCGAGAGAAAACTCTCCTGTGCATTCTCTTTTGAGGCTGTATGCTTAGACAAAAACACAACACCAAACTTTTCGAGTTACAACAAGTTGTTTAGGAAAAACAAGATAGTTTCGCACAATTCGGGATTTTCTTAAAACGTGGTATTCTGACATATTATTTTGAGAGAAAACTCTCCTGTGCATTCTCTTTTGAGGGTAGACGCTTAGACATACATGCAACACCAAAGCTTTTCGAGTTACAACCTGTTGTTTAGGAAAAACAAGATAATTTCGCACGATGCAGGATTTCCTTAAAACGTGGTATTCTGACATATTTTTTCGAGAGAAAATACTCCTGTCGGTTCTCTTTTGAGGCTACACATTTAGACCTACACACAACACCAAATCCTTTCGAGTTACAACGTGTTGCTTATGAAATACAAAAGAATATTTTACGATGCGTTTTTTCTTCTCGTAAAGTTTAAGTATTTCTAATATGTAAGTACTTGTCTTTACTCTGCAACACTGTATTTGATTGTTACGTGGTATTCTTACATATTCTTTGGCAGAAAACTCTCCTGTGCATTCTCTTTGGAGGCTACACGCTTAGACATACACGCATCACCATAGATTTTCGAGTTACAACGTGTTGTTTAGGGAAAAAAAAGATAATTTCGCATGATGCGGGATTTCCATAAAAGGTGGTATTCTGAAATATTTTGTCGAGAGAAAATGATCCTGTGGGTTCTCTTTTGATGCTACATGTTTAGACATACACGCAACACCAAATCTTTTCGAGTTACAACGTGTTGTTTAGGAAAAACAAGATAATTTCGCTCTATGCAGGATTTCCTTACAACGTGGTATTCTGACATATTTTTTTGAGAGAAAACTCTCCTGTGCATTCTCTTTTGAGGCAATAAACTTAGACGTATACCCAACACCAAAGCTTTTCGAGTTAAAATATGTTGTTTCGGAAAAAAAAAAAAAGATAATTAGGCATGATGCTGGATTTCCTTAAAATGTGATATTCTGACATATTTTTTTTTTTGACAGAAATCTCTCCTGGGCGTTCTCTTTTGAGTCTACACGCTGAATCATACAAGCAACACCAAAGTATTTCGAGTAACAAAATGTTGTTAAGAAAAAGAAGATAATTTTGCACGATGCAGGATTTCCTTAAAACGTGGTAATCTGACATACTTTTTCGAGAGACAATTCTCCTGTGGTTTCTCTTTTGAGGTTGCACGTTTAGACATACAAGCAACACCAAATCATTTCGAGTTACAACGTGTTGTTTAGGAAATACAAGTTAATTTAGTACGATGCGTTATTTCTTCTCATAAAGTTTAAGTATTTCTAATATGTACTTATTTGTCTTTACTCTGCAACACTCTATTTCCTTGTAACGTGGTATTCTTGCATATTCTTTCGAGAGAAAACTCTCCTGTGCGTTCTCCTTTGAGGCTACACGCTGAAACATACACGCCACACCAAATCTTTTTGAGTTACAATGTGTTGTTTAGGAAAAACAAGATAATTTCCCAAGATGCAGGATTTCCTTAAAACGTGGTATTATGACATATTTTTTTGAGAGAAAATTCTCCTGTTGGTTCTCTTTTTAGGTTGCACCTTTAGATATACACGCAACACCAAATCATTTCGAGTTACAACGTGTTGTTTAGGAAATACAAGTTAATTTTTTACGATGTGTTATTTCTTCTCATAAAGTTTAAGTATTTCTAATATGCACTTATTTGTCTTTACACTGCAACACTCTATTTCCTTGTAACGTGGTATTCTTACATATTCTTTCGAGAGAAAACTCTCCTGTGCGTTCTCTTTTGAGGCTACACTCTGAGACATACACGCCACACCAAATCTTTTCGAGTTACAATGTGTTGTTTAGGAAAAACAAGATAATATCGCACGATGCAGACTTTCCTTAAAACGTGGTATTCTGACATATTTTTTTCGAATGTAAACACTCCTGTGCGTTCTCTTTAGAGGCTTCACGTTTAGACATACACTCAACACCAAATCTTTTCGAGTTACAATGTGTTGTTTAAGAAAAACAAGAAAAATTTGCACGATGCATTATTTCTTCTCGTATAATTTAAGTATTTCCAATACACATGTATTTGTCTTTACTCTGCTACACTATATTTCCTTATAATGTGATATTTTCACATATTCTTTCGAGAGAAAACTCTCCTCTGCGTTCTCTTTTGAGGCTGTATGCTTAGACAAAAACGCAACACCAAAGCTTTTCGAGTTACAATGTGTTGTTTGGGAAAAACAAGATAATTTCGCACGATGCAGGATTTCCTTAAAACGTGGTATTCTGACATATTTTTTCAAAGGAAAACTCTCCTGTGCGTTCTCTTTTGAGGCTACACATTTAGACATACACGCAACACCAAATCTTTTCGAGTTACAATGTGTTGTTTAAGAAAAACAAGAAAATTTTGCAGGATGCGTTATTTCTTCTCGTATAATTTAAGTATTTCCAATACATATGTATTTCTCTTTACTCTGCAACACAATATTTCCTTATAATGTAGTATTTTCACATATTCTTTCGAGAGAAAACTCTCCTGTGTGTTCTCTTTTGAGGCTGTACGCTTAGACAAAAATGCAACATCAAAGCTTTTCGAGTTACAACAAGTTGTTTAGGAAAAACAAGATAATTTCGCACAATACGGGATTTTCTGAAATTGTGGTATTCTGACATATTATTTTGAGAGAAAACTCTCCTGTGCATTCTCTTTTGAGGGTAGACTCTTAGACATACATGCAACACCAAAGCTTTTCGAGTTACAACCTGTTGTTTAGGAAAAACAAGATAATTTCGCACGATGCAGGATTTCCTTAAAACGTGGTATTCTGACATATTTTTTGGAGAGAAAATACTCCTGTCGGTTCTCTTTTGAGGCTACACATTTAGACATACACACAACACCAAAACCTTTCGAGTTACAACGTGTTGTTTATGAAATGCAAAATAATTTTTTACGATGCGTTATTTCTTCTCGTGAAGTTTAAGTATTTCTAATATGTAAGTATTGGTTACTCTGCAACACTGTATTTGCTTATAACATGGTATTCTTACATATTCTTTTGAGAGAAAACTCCCCTGTGCATTCTCTTTTGAGGATACACGCTTAGACATACACGCAACACCAAAGCTTTTCGAGTTACAATGTGTTGTTTAAGAAAAACAAGATAATTTCGCACGATGGGGGATTTCCTTAAAACGTGGTATTCTGACATATTTATTCGACAGAAAACTGTCCTGTGCGTTCTCTTTTGAGGCTAAATTCTTAGACATACACGCAACACCAAATCTTTTCGAGTTACAACGTGTTGTTTAGGAAATACAAGGTAATTTTTCACGATGTGTTATTTTTTCTCGAAAAGTTTAAGTATTTCTAATATGTACGTATTTGCCTTTACTCCGCAACACTGTATTTCCTTGTAACGCGGTATTCTTACACATTCTTTCGACAGAAAACTCTCCTGTGCATTCTCTTTTGAGGCTACACGCTTAGACAAACACGCATCACCTTAGATTTTCGAGTTACAACGTGTTGTTTAGGGAAAAAAAGATAATTTCGCATGATGCGAGATTTCCATAAATGGTGGTATTCTGAAATATTTTGTCGAGAGAAAATGATCCTGTGGGTTCTCTTTTGATGCTACATGTTTATACATGCACACAACACCAAATCTTTTCGAGTTACAACGTGTTGTTTAGGAAAAACAAGATAATTTCGCTCTATGCGGGATTTCCTTAAAACGTGGTATTCTGACATATTTTTTCGAGAGAAAACTTTACTGTGCATTCTCTTTTGAGGCTATACACTTAGACGTACACCCAACACCAAAGCTTTTCGAGTTAAAACATGTTGTTTATGAAAAAAAAAGATAATTACGCACGATGCTGGATTTCCTTAAAACGTGGTATTCTGACATATTTTTTGACAGAAATCTCTCCTGTGCGTTCTCTTTTGAGGCTACACGCTGAATCATAAAAGCAACACCAAAGTATTTCGAGTTACAAAATGTTGTTTAAGAAAAAGAAGATAATTTTGCACGATGCAGGATTTCCTTAAAACGTGGTATTATGACATACTTTTTCGAGAGAAAATTCTCCTGTGGGTTCTCTTTTGAGGTTGCACGTTTAGATATACACGCAAAACCAAATGTTTTCGAGTTACAATGTGCTGTTTAAGAAAAACAAGAAAATTTTGCACGATGCGTTATTTCTTCTCGTATAATTTAAGTATTTCTAATACATATGTATTTGTCTTTACTCTGCAACACTATATTTCTTTATAATGTGGTATTTTCACATATTCTTTCGAGAGAAAACTTTCCTGTGCGTTCTCCTTTGAGGCTGTATGCTTAGACAAAAACAGAACACCAAAGCTTTTCAAGTTACAACAAGTTGTTTAGGAAAAACAAGATAATTTCGCACAATACGGGATTTTCTTAAAATGTGGTATTCTGACATATTATTTTGAGAGAAAACTCTCCTGTGCATTCTCTTTTGAGGGTAGACGCTTAGACATATATGCAACACCAAAGCTTTTCGAGTTACAACCTGTTGTTTAGGAAAAACAAGATAATTTCGCACGATGCAGGATTTCCTTAAAACGTGGTATTCTGACATATTTTTTCGAGAGAAAATACTCCTGTCGGTTCTCTTTTGAGGCTACACATTTAGACATACACACAACACCAAATCCTTTAGAGTTACAACGTGTTGCTTATGAAATAGAAAATAATATTTTACGATGCGTTCTTTCTTCTCGTAATGTTTAAGTATTTCTAATATGTAAGTATTTGTCTTTACTCTGCAACACTGTATTTGATTGTTACGTGGTATTCTTACATATTCTTTGGCAGAAAACTCTCCTGTGCATTCTCTTTGGAGGCTACACGCTTAGACATACACGCATCACCATAGATTTTCGAGTTACAACGTGTTGTTTAGGGAAAAAAAGATAATTTCACATGATGCGGGATTTCCATAAAAGGTGGTATTCTGAAATATTTTGTCGAGAGAAAATGATCCTGTGGGTTCTCTTTTGATGCTACATGTTTAGACATACACGCAACACCAAATCTTTTCGAGTTACAACGTGTTGTTTAGGAAAAACAAGATAATTTCGCTCTATGCGGGATTTCCTTACAACGTGGTATTCTGACATATTTTTTCGAGAGAAAACTCTCCTGTGCATTCTCTTTTGAGGCAATAAACTTAGACGTATACCCAACACCAAAGCTTTTCGAGTTAAAATATGTTGTTTAGGAAAAAAAAAAGATAATTAGGCATGATGCTGGATTTCCTTAAAACGTGGTATTCTGACATATTTTTTTTTGACAGAAATCTCTCCTGGGCGTTCTCTTTTGAGTCTACACGCTGAATCATACAAGCAACACCAAAGTATTTCGAGTTACAAAATGTTGTTAAGAAAAAGAAGATAATTTTGCACGATGCAGGATTTCCTTAAAACGTGGTAATCTGACATACATATTCGAGAGAAAATTCTCCTGTGGTTTCTCTTTTGAGGTTGCATGTTGAGACATACAAGCAACACCAGATCATTTTGAGTTACAACGTGTTGTTTAGGAAATACAAGTTAATTTTGTATGATGTGTTATTTCTTCTCATAAAGTTTAAGTATTTCTAATATGTACTTATTTGTCTTTACTCTGCAACACTCTATTTCCTTGTAACGTGGTATTCTTGCATATTCTTTCGAGAGAAAACTCTCCTGTGCGTTCTCTTTTGAGGCTACACGCTGAGACATACACGCCACACCAAATCTTTTCGAGTTACAATGTGTTGTTTAGGAAAAACAAGATAATTTCGCAAGATGCAGGATTTCCTTAAAACGTGGTATTCTGACATATTTTTTCCGAATGTAAACTCTCCTGTGCATTCTCTTTAGAGGCTACACGTTTAGACATACACGCAACACCAAATCTTTTCCAGTTACAATGTGTTGTTTAAGAAAAACAAGAAAATTTTGCAAGATGCGTTATTTCTTCTCGTATAATTTAAGTATTTCCAATACATATGTATTTGTCTTTACTCTGCAACACAATATTTCCTTATAATGTGGTATTTTCACATATTCTTTCGAGAGAAAACTCTCCTGTGCGTTCTCTTTTGAGGCTGTACGCTTAGACAAAAACGCAACACCAAAGCTTTTCGAGTTACAACAAGTTGTTTAGGAAAAACAAGATTATTGCGCACAATACGGGATTTTCTTAAAAGGTGGTATTCTGACATATTATTTTGAGAGAAAACTCTCCTGTGCATTCTCTTTTGAGCGTAGACGCTTAGACATACATGCAATACCAAAGCTTTTCGATTTACAACCTGTTGTTTAAGAAAAAGAAGATAATTTTGCACCATGCAGGATTTCCTTAAAACGTGGTATTCTGACATATTTTTTCGAGGGAAAATTCTCCTGTGGGTTCTCTTTTGAGGTTGCACGTTTAGATATACACGCAACACCAAATCATTTCGAGTTACAACGTGTTGTTTAGGAAATACAAGTTAATTTTGTACGATGCATTATTTCTTCTCATAAAGTTTAAGTATTTCTAATATGCACTTATTTGTCTTTACTCTGCAACACTCTATTTCCTTGTAACGTGGTATTCTTACATATTCTTTCGAGAGAAAACTCTCCTGTGCGTTTTCTTTTGAGGCTACACTCTGAGACATACACGCCACACCAAATCTTTTCGAGTTACAATCTGTTGTTTAGGAAAAACAAGATAATTTCGCACAATACGGGATTTTCTTAAAGGTGGTATTCTGACATATTATTTTGAGAGAAAACTCTCCTGTGCATTCTCTTTTAGGGTAGACGCTTAGACATACATGCAACACCAAAGCTTTTCGAATTACAACCTGTTGTTTAGGAAAAACAAGATAATTTCGCAAGATACAGGATTTCCTTAAAACGTGGTATTCTGACAAATTTTTTCGAGAGAAAATACTCCTGTCGGTTCTCTTTTGAGGCTACACACTTAGACATACACACAACACCAAATCCTTTTGAGTTACAACGTGTTGTTTATGAAATACAAAATAATTTTTTACGATGCGTTATTTCTTCTCGTGAAGTTTAAGTATTTCTAATATGTAAGTATTTGTTACTCTGCAACACTGTATTTGCTTATAACGTGGTATTCTTACATATTCTGTTGAGAGAAAACTCTTCTGTGCATTCTCTTTTGAGGATACACGCTTAGACATACACGCATCACCAAAGCTTTTCGAGTTACAATGTGTTGTTTAAGCAAAACTAGATAATTTTGCACGATGGGGGTTTTCCTTAAAACGTGGTATTCTGACATATTTATTCGACAGAAAACTGTCCTGTGCGTTCTCTTTTGAGGCTAAATTCTTAGACATACACGCAACACCATATCTTTTCGAGTTACAACGTGTTGTTTAGGAAATACAAGGTAATTTTTTATGATGTGTTATTTCTTCTCGTAAAGTTTAAGTATTTCTAATATGTACGTATTTGCCTTTACTCCACAACCCTGTATTTCCTTGTAACGTGGTATTCTTACACATTCTTTCGACAGAAAACTCTCCTGTGCATTCTCTTTTGAGGTTACACGCTTAGACAAACACGCATCACCATAGATTTTCGAGTTACAACGTGTTGTTTAGGGAAAAAAAGATAATTTCGCATGATGCGGGATTTCCATAAAAGGTGGTATTCTGAAATATTTTGTCGAGAGAAAATGATCCTGTGGGTTCTCTTTTGATGCTACATGTTTAGACATGCACGCAACACCAAATCTTTTCGAGTTACAACGTGTTGTTTAGGAAAAACAAGATAATTTCGCTCTATGCGGGATATCCTTAAAACGTGGTATTCTGACGTATTTTTTCAAGAGAAAACTCTACTGTGCATTCTCTTTTGAGGATATACACTTAGACGTACACCCAACACCAAAGCTTTTCGAGTTAAAACATGTTGTTTATGAAAAAAAAAAGATAATTACGCACGATGCTGGATTTTCTTAAAAGCCTGGTATTCTGACATATTTTTTTGACAGAAATGTCTCCTGTGCGTTCTCTTTTGAGGCTACACACTGAATCATACAAGGAACACGAAAGCATTTCGAGTTACAAAATGTTGTTTAAGAAAAAGAAGATAATTTTGCACCATGCAGGATTTCCTTAAATCGTGGTATTCTGACATATTTTTTCGAGAGAAAATTCTCCTATGGGTTCTCTTTTGAGGTTGCACGTTTAGATATACACGCAACACCAAATCATTTCGAGTTACAACGTGTTGTTTAGGAAATACAAGTTAATTTTGTACGATGCGTTATTTCTTCTCATAAAGTTTAAGTATTTCTAATATGCACTTATTTGTCTTTACTCTGCAACACTCTATTTCCTTGTAACGTGGTATTCTTACAAATTCTTTCGAGAGAAAACTCTCCTGTGCGTTTTCCTTTGAGGCTACACTCTGAGACATACACGCCACACCAAATCTTTTCGAGTTACAATGTGTTGTTTAGGAAAAACAAGATAATTTCGCACGATGCAGGATTTCCTTAAAACGTGGTATTCTGACATATTTTTTTCGAATGTAAACTCTCCTGTGCGTTCTCTTTAGAGGCTACACGTTTAGACATTCACGCAACACCAAATCTTTTCGAGTTACAATGTGTTGTTTAAGAAAAACAAGAAAATTTTGCACGATGCGTTATTTCTTCTCGTATAATTTAAGTATTTCCAATACATATGTATTTGTCTTTACTCTGAGACACTATATTTCCTTATAATGTGGTAGTTTCACATATTCTTTCGAGAGAAAACTCTCCTGTGCATTCTCTTTTGAGGCTGTATGCTTAGACAAAAACGCAACACCAAAGCTTTTCGAGTTACAACAAGTTGTTTAGGAAAAAAAAGATAATTTCGCACAATAGGGGATTTTCTTAAAACGTGGTATTCTGACATATTATTTTGAGAGAAAACTCTCCTGTGCATTCTCTTTTGAGGGTAGACGCTTAGACATACATGCACACCAAAGCTTTTCGAGTTACAACCTGTTGTTTAGGAAAAACAAGATAATTTCGCACGATGCAGGATTTCCTTAAAACGTGGTATTCTGACATATTTTTTCGAGAGAAAATACTCCTGTCGGTTCTCTTTTGAGGCTACACATTTAGACATACACACAACACCAAATCCTTTCGAGTTACAACGTGTTGCTTATGAAATACAAAAGAATATTTTACGATGCGTTTTTTCTTCTCATAAAGTTTAAGTATTTCTAATATGTAAGTACTTGTCTTTACTCTGCAACACTGTATTTGATTGTTACGTGGTATTCTTACATATTCTTGGGCAGAAAACTCTCCTGTGCATTCTCTTTGGAGGCTACACGCTTAGACATACACGCATCACCATAGATTTTCGAGTTACAACATGTTGTTTAGGGAAAAAAAGATAATTTCGCATGATGCGGGATTTCCATAAAAGGTGGTATTCTGAAATATTTTGTCTAGAGAAAATGATCCTGTGGGTTCTCTTTTGATGCTACATGTTTAGACATTCACGCAACACCAAATCTTTTCGAGTTACAACGTGTTGTTTAGGAAAAACAAGATAATTTCGCTCTATGCGGGATTTCCTTACAACGTGGTATTCTGACATATTTTTTCGAGAGAAAACTCTCCTGTGCATTCTCTTTTGAGGCAATACACTTAGACGTACACCCAACACCAAAGCTTTTCGAGTTAAAATATGTTGTTTAGGAAAAAAAAAAGATAATTAGGCATGATGCTGGATTTCCTTAAAACGTGGTATTCTGACATATTTTTTTGACAGAAATCTCTCCTGTGCGTTCTCTTTTGAGGCTACACGCTGAATCATACAAGCAACACCAAAGTATTTCGAGTTACAAAATGTTGTTTAAGAAAAAGAAGATAATTTTGCACAATTCAGGATTTCCTTAAAACGTGGTATTCTGACATACTTTTTCGAGAGAAAATTCTCCTGCGGGTTCTCTTTTGAGGTTGCACGTTTAGACATACAAGCAACACCAAATCATTTCGAGTTACAACGTGTTGTTTAGGAAATACAAGTTAATTTTGTACGATGCATTATTTCTTCTCATAAAGTTTAAGTATTTCTAATATGCACTTATTTGTCTTTACTCTGCAACACTCTATTTCCTTGTAACGTGGTATTCTTACATATTCTTTCGAGAGAAACCTCTCCTGTGCGTTCTCTTTTGAGGCTGCACTCTGAGACATACACGCCACACCAAATCTTTTCGAGTTACAATGTGTTGTTTAGGAAAAACAAGATAATTTCGCACGATGCAGGATTTCCTCAAAACGTGGTATTCTGACATATTTTTTCGAGAGAAAATACTCCCGTCGGTTCTCTTTTGAGGCTACACATTTAGTCATACACACAACACCAAATCCTTTCGAGTTACAACGTGTTGCTTATGAAATACAAAAGAATATTTTACGATGCGTTTTTTCTTCTCGTAAAGTTTAAGTATTTCTAAAATGTAAGTATTTTTCTTTACTCTGCAACACTGTATTTGCTTGTTACGTGGCATTCTTACATATTCTTTGGCAGAAAACTCTCCTGTGCATTCTCTTTGGAGGCTACACGCTTAGACATACACGCATCACCATAGATTTTCGAGTTACAACGTGTTGTTTAGGGAAAAAAAGATAATTTCGCATGATGCGGGATTTCCATAAAAGGTGGTATTCTGAAATATTTTGTCGAGAGAAAATGATCCTGTGGGTTCTCTTTTGATGCTACATGTTTAGACATTCACGCAACACCAAATCTTTTCGAGTTACTACGTGTTGTTTAGGAAAAACAAGATAATTTCGCTCTATGCGGGATTTCCTTACAACGTGGTATTCTGACATATTTTTTTGAGAGAAAACTCTCCTGTGCATTCTCTTTTGAGGCAATACACTTAGACGTACACCCAACACCAAAGCTTTTCGAGTTAAAATATGTTGTTTAGGAAAAAAAAAGATAATTAGGCATGATGCTGGATTTCCTTAAAACGTGGTATTCTGACATATTTTTTGACAGAAATCTCTCCTGTGCGTTCTCTTTTGAGGCTACATGCTGAATCATACAAGCAACACCAAAGTATTTCGAGTTACAAAATGTTGTTTAAGAAAAAGAAGATAATTTTGCACCATGTAGGATTTCCTTAAAATGTGGTATTCTGACATACTTTTTCGAGAGAAAATTCTCCTGTGGGTTCTCTTTTGAGGTTGCACTTTTAGACATACAAGCAACACCAAATCATTTCGAGTTACAAGGTGTTGTTTAGGAAATACAAGTTAATTTTGTACGATGCGTTATTTCTTCTCATAAAGTCTAAGTATTTCTAATATGCACTTATTTGTCTTTACTCTGTAACACGCTATTTCCTTGTAACGTGGTATTCTTATATATTCTTTCGAGAGAAAACTCTCCTGTGCGTTCTCTTTTGAGGCTACACTCTTAGACATACACGCCATACCAAATCTTTTCGAGTTACAATGTGTTGTTTAGGAAAAACAAGATAATTTCGCACGATGCAGGATTTCCTTAAAACGTGGTATTCTGATATATTTTTTCAAACGTAAACTCTCCTGTGCGTTCTCTTTTGAGGCTACATATTTAGACATACACACAATACCAAATCTTTTCGAGTTACAATGTGTTGTTTAAGAAAAACAAGAAAATTTTGCACAATGCGTTATTTCTTCTCGTATAATTTAAGTATTTCCAATACATATGTATTTGTCTTTACTCTGCAACACTATATTTCCTTATAATGTGGTATTTTCACATATTCTTTCGAGAGAAAACTCTCCTGTGCGTTCTCTTTTGAGGCTGTACGCTTAGAAAAAAACGCAACACCAAAGCTTTTCGAGTTACAACAAGTTGTTTAGGAAAAACAAGATAAATTCGCACAATACGGGATTTTCTTAAAACGCGGTATTCTGACATATTATTTTGAGAGAAAACTCTCCTGTGCATTCTCTTTTGAGGGTAGATGCTTAGACATACATGCAACACCAAAGCTTTTCGAGTTACAACCTGTTGTTTAGGAAAAACAAGATAATTTCGCACGATGCAGGATTTCCTTAAAACGTGGTATTCTGACATTTTTTTTGAGAGAAAATACTCCTGTCGGTTCCCTTTTGAGGCTACACATTTAGACATACACACAACACCAAATCCTTTCGAGTTACCACGTGTTGTTTATGAAATACAAAATAATTTTTTACGATGCGTTATTTCTTCTCGTGAAGTTTAAGTATTTCTAATATGTAAGTGTTTGTTACTCTGCAACATTGTATTTGCTTATAACGTGGTATTCTTACATATTCTTTTGAGAGAAAACTCTCCTGTGCATTCTCTTTTGAGGATACACACTTAGACATACACGCAACACTAAAGCTTTTCGAGTTACAATGTGTTATTTAAGAAAAACAAGATAATTTTGCACGATGGGGGATTTCCTTAAAACGTGGTATTCTGACATATTTATTCGACAGAAAACTGTCCTGTGTGTTCTCTTTTGAGGCTAAATTCTTAGACATACACGCAACACCAAATCTTTTCGAGTTACAACGTGTTGTTTAGGAAATACAAGGTAATTTTTTACAATGTGTTATTTCTTCTCTTAAAGTTTAAGTATTTCTAATATGTACGTATTTGCCTTTACTCCGCAACACTGTATTTCCTTGTAACGTGGTATTCTTACACATTCTTTCGACAGAAATCTCTCCTGTGCATTCTCTTTTGAGGCTACACGCTTAGACAAACAGGCATCACCATAGATTTTCGAGTTACAACGTGTTGTTTAGGGAAAAAAAGATAATTTCGCATGATGCGGGATTTCCATAAAAGGTGTTAGTCTGAAACATTTTGTCGAGAGAAAATGATCCTGTGGGTTCTCTTTGATGCTACATGTTTAGACATGCACCCAACACCAAATCTTTTCGAGTTACAACGTGTTGTTTAGGAAAAACAAGATAATTTCTCTCTATGCGGGATTTCCTTAAAACGTGGTATTCTGACATATTTTTTCGAGAGAAAACTCTACTGTGCATTCTCTTTTGAGGCTACACACTTAGACGTACACCCAAGACCAAAGCTTTTCGAGTTAAAACATGTTCTTTATGAAATAAAAAAGATAATTTCGCACGATGCTGGATTTCCTTAAAACGTGGTATTCTGACATATTTTTTTGACAGAAATCTCTCCTGTGCGTTCTCTTTTGAGGCTACACGCTGAATCATACTAGCTACACCAAAGCATTTCGAATTACAAAATGTTGTTTAAGAAAAAGAAGATAATTATGCACCATGCAGGATTTCCTTAAAACGTGGTATTCTGACATATTTTTCGAGAGAAAATTCTCCTCTGGGTTCTCTTTTGAGGTTGCACTTTAGATATACAAGCAACACCAAATCATTTCGAGTTACAACGTGTTGTTTAGGAAATACAAGTTAATTTTGTACGATGCGTTATTTCTTCTCATAAAGTTTAAGTATTTCTAATATGCACTTATTTGTCTTTACTCTGCAACACTCTATTTCCTTGTAACGTAGTATTCTTACATATTCTTTAGAGAGAAACCTCTCCTGTGCGTTCTCTTTTGAGGCTACACTCTGAGACATACACGCCACACCAAATCTTTTCGAGTTACAATGTGTTGTTTAGGAAAAACAAGATAATTTTGCACGATGCAGGATTTCCTTAAAATGTGGTATTCTGACATATTTTTTTCGAATGTAAACTCTCCTGTGCATTCTCTTTAGAGGCTACACGTTTAGACATACACACAACCCCAAATCTTTTCGAGTTACAATGTGTTGTTTAAGAAAAACAAGAAAATTTTGCACGATGGGTCATTTCTTCTCGTATAATTTAAGTATTTCCAATTCATATGTATTTGTCTTTACTCTGCAACACTATATTTCCTTATAATGTGGTATTTTCCATATTATTTCGAGAGAAAACTCTCTTGTGCATTCTCTTTTGAGGCTGTATGCTTAGACAAAACCGCAACTCCAAAGCTTTTCGAGGTACAACAAGTTGTTTAGGAAAAACAAGATAATTTCGCACAATACGGGATTTTCTTAAAACGTGGTATTATGACATATTATTTTGAGAGAAAACTCTTGTGCATTCTCTGTTGAGGATAGTCGCTTAGACTTACATGCAACACCAA
The DNA here is from genome assembly GCF_947179515.1 of Apodemus sylvaticus. Taxonomy (NCBI): domain Eukaryota; kingdom Metazoa; phylum Chordata; class Mammalia; order Rodentia; family Muridae; genus Apodemus; species Apodemus sylvaticus. Next base: position 854,286 of record NW_026263033.1, on the reverse strand, counting down.
AGCTTTTCGAGGTATAACCTGTTGTTTAGGAAAAAACAAGATAATTTCGCACGATGCAGGATTTCCTTAAAACGTGGTATTCTGACATATTTTTTCGAGAGAAAATACTCCTGTCGGTTCTCTTTTGAGGATACACATTTAGACATACACACAACACCAAATCCTTTCGAGTTACAACGTGTTGTTTATGAAATAAAAATAATATTTTACGATGCGTTTTTCTTCTTGTAATGTTTAAGTATTTCTAATATGTAAGTATTTGTCTTTACTCTGCAACACTGTATTTGCTTGTTACGTGGTATTCTTACATATTCTTTGACAGAAAACTCTCCTGTGTATTCTCTTTTGAGGCTACACGCTTAGACATACACACATCACCATAGATTTTCGAGTTACAACGTGTTGTTTAGGGAAAAAATTATAATTTCGCATGATGCGGGATTTCCATAAATGGTGGTATTCTGAAATATTTTGTCGAGAGAAAATGATCCTGTGGGTTCTCTTTTGATGCTACATGTTTAGACATGCACACAACACCAAATCTTTTCGAGTTACAAAGTGTTGTTTAGGAAAAACAAGATAATTTCGCTCTATGCGGGATTTCCTTAAAACGTGGTATTCTGACATATTTTTTGAGAGAAAACTCTCCTGTGTGTTCTCTTTTGAGGGTACACGCTTAGACATACACGCAACACCAAAGCTTTTCGAGTTGTAACATGTTCTTTAGGAAAAACAAGATAATTTCCATTGATGCAGGATTTCCTTAAAACGTGGTATTCTGACATGTTTTTTCGATAGAAAACTCTCCTGTGCGTTCTCTTTTGTGGCTACACGCTGAGACATACAAGCAACACCAAAGCTTTTCGAGTTACAACGTGTTGTTTAGGAAATACAAGTTAATTTTGTACGATGCGTTATTTCTTCTCGTAAATTTTAAGTATTTCTAATAAGTAAGTATTTGTCTTTACTCTGCAACACTGTATTTCCTTATAATGTGGTATTCTTACATATTCTTTGGAGAGAAAACTCTCCTGTGCGTTCTCTTTTGAGGCTACAGGCTGAGACATACAAGCTACACCAATGCGTTTCGAGTTACAATGTGTTGTTTAGGAAAAACAAGTTATTTCGCACGATGCAGGATTTCCTTAAAACGTGGTATTCTGACATATTTGTTCGAGGGAAAACTCTCCTGTGCATTCTCTTTTGAGGCTACAGGTTTAGAGATACACGCAACACCAAATCTTTTCGAGTTACAACGTGTTGTTTAAGAAAAACAAGAAAATTTTGAAGGATGCGTTATTTCTTCTCTTAAAGTTTAAGTATTTCCAATAAGTACTTATTTGTCTTTACTCTGCAACACTATATTTCCTTAAAACGTGGTATTCTTACATATACTTTCAAGAGAAAACTCTCCTGTGCGTTCCCTTTTGAGGCTGCACTCTTAGACAAAAACGCAACACCAAAGCTTTTCGAGTTACAAGTTGTTTATGAAAAACAGCATAATTTCACACAATACGGGATTTTTTTTAAACGTGGTATTCTGATATATTTTTTTGAGAGAATACTCTCCTGTGCATTCTCTTTTGAGGGTACACGCTTAGACATACACACAACACCAAAGCTTTTTGAGTAACAACGTTTTGTTTAGGAAAAACAAGATAAGTTCGCACTATGCAGGATTTCCTTAAAACGTGGTATTCTTACATATTTTTTTTGAGAGAAAATACTCTTGTGGGTTCACTTTTGAGGCTACACATTTAGACATACACAAAACACCAAATCCTTTCGAGTTACAACGTGTTGTTTATGAAATAAAAGATAATATTTTACGACGTGTTATTTCTTCTCGTAAATTTTAAGTATTTCTAATGTGTACATATTTGTCTTTACTCTGCAACACTATATTCCCTTATAACGTGGTATTCTTACATATTATTTGGAGAGAAAACTCTCCTGTGCATTCTCTTTAAGGATACACGCTTTGACATACATGCAACACCAAAGCTTTTCTAGTTACAATGTGTTGTTTAAGAAAAACAAGATAATATCGCACGATGCGGGAATTCCTTAAAACGTGGTATTCTGACATATTTTTTCGACAGAAAATTGTCCTGTGCGTTCTCTTTTGAGGCTAAATGCTAAGACATACATGCAACACCAAATCTTTTCGACTTACAACGTGTTGCTTAGGAAATACAAGGTAATTTTGTATGATGTGTTATTTCTTCTCGTAAAGTTTAAGTATTTCTAATTCGTACGTATTTGTCTTTACTCTGCAACACTGTATTTCCTTGTAACGTGGTATTCTTACATATTCTTTCGAGATAAAACTCTCCTGTGCATTCTCTTTTGAGGCTACACGCTTAGACATACTCGCATCACCAAAGATTTTCGAGTTACAGCGTGTTGTTCAGGGGAAAAAAAGATAATTTTACATGATGCGGGATTTCCTTAAAAGGTGGTATTCTGACATATTTTGTCGAGAGAAAATTCTCCTGTGCATTCTCTTTTGAGGCTACACGTTTAGACATACACGCAACACCAAATCTTTTCGAGTTACAACGTGTTGTTTTGGAAAAACAAGATAATTTCGCACTATGCGGGATTTCCTTAAAAAGTGGTATTCTGACATATTTTTTTTGGAGAAAACTCTCCTGTGGATTCTCTTTTGAGGCTACACACTTAGACGTACACGCAACACCAAAGCTTTTCGAGTTAAAACATGTTGTTTAGGAAAAAAAAAAGGTAATTTTGCAGGATGCTGGATTTCCTTAAAACATGGGATTCTGACATATTTTTTGACAGAAATCTCTCCTGTGCGTTCTCTTTTGAGGCTACACGCTGAAACATACAAGCAAAACCAAAGCATTTCAAGTTACAACATGTTGTTTAAGAAAAACATGATAATTTCGCAGGATGCAGGATTTCCTTAAAACATGGTATTCTGATATATTTTTCGAGAGAAAATTCTCCTGTGGGTTCTCTTTTGAAGTTACACGTTTAGACATACACGCAACACCAAATCTTTTCGAGTTACAACGTGTTGTTTAGGAAATACAAGTTAATTTTGTACGATGCGTTATTTCTTCTCATAAAGTTTAAGTATTTCTAATATGTACCTATTTGTCTTTACTCTGCAACACTGTATTACCTTATAACATGGTATTCTTACATATACTTTCGAGAGAAAACTCTCCTGTGCGTTCTCTTTTGATGCTACATGCTAAGACATACACGCAACACCAAAGGTATTCGAGTTACATTGTGTTGTTTAGGAAAAACAAGATAATTTTCCATGCTGCGTTATTTCTTCTCGTAAAGTTTAAGTATTTCCAATACGTACTTATTTGTCTTTACTCTGCAACACTATATTTCCTTGTAACGTGGTATTCTTACATATTATTTCGAGAGAAAACTCTCCTGTGAATTCTATTTTGAGGCTGCACGCTTAGACAAAACACAACATCAAAGCTTTTCGAGTTACAACAAGTTGTTTAGGAAAAACAAGATAGTTTCGCACTATGCGGGATTTTCTTAAAACGTGGTATTCTGACATATTTTTTCGACAGAAAATTCTCCTGTGGGTTCTCTTTTGAGGCTGCACATTTAGACATACACACAACACCAAATCTTTTCCAGTTACAACGAGTTGTTTAGGAAATACAAGATCTTTTCGAACGATGCAGGTTTTCCTTAAAACGTGGTACTCTGACATATTTTTTTGAGAAAAAACTCTCCTGTGCATTCTCTTTTGAGGCTACACATTTAGACATACACACAACACAAATCTTTTCGAGTTACTACGTGTTGTGTAGGAAATACAAGATAATTTTTTGTGATGCGTTATTTCTTCTCGTAAAGGTTAAGTATTTCTAATATGTGCGTATTTGTCTTTACTCTGCAACATTGTCTTTCCGTATAACGTAGTATTCTTACATATTCTTTCGAGAGAAAACTCTCTTGTTTGTTCTCTTTTGAGGCTACATGCTTAGACATACACGTAACACCAAAGCTTTTCGAGTTACAACGTGTTGTTTGAGAAAAACAATATAATTTCGCACGATGGGGGATTTCCTTAAAACGTGGTATTCTGACATATTTTTTCGAGAGAAAACACTCCTGTGCGTTCTCTTTTGAGGCTACATGCTTAGACATACATGCCATACCAAATCTTTTCGAGTTACAATGTGTTGTTTAGAAAATACTAGATAATTTTGTACAATGCGTTATTTCTTCTTGAAAAGTTTATGTATTTCTTATAGGTACATATTTGCTTTAATCTGCAAAACTGTATTTCCTTGTAACGTGGTATTCTTACAATTTCTTGCTGGAGAAAACTCTCCTGTGCATTCTCTTTTGAGGCTACACACTTAGACATACATGCAACACCAAAGCTTTTCGAGTTAAAACATTTTGTTTCGGAAAAAAAAAAGATAGTTTCGCACGATGCAGGATTTCCTTAAAACGTGGTATTCTGACATATTTTTTCGAAAGAAAACTCTCCTGTGTGTTCTCTTTTGAGGCCACACGCTGAGACATATAAACTACACCAAAGCTTTTCGAGTTACAATTTCTTGTTTAGGAAAAACATGATAATTTTGCAGGATGCAGGATTTCCTTAAAACGTGGTATTTTGACATATTTTTCGAGAGAAAACTCTCCTGTGCGTTCTCTTTTGAGGCTACAAGCTTAGACATACACGCAACACCAAATCTTTTCGAGTTACAACGTGTTGTTTAGGAAAAACAAGATAATTTTGCACAATGCATTATTTCTTCTCGTAAAGTTTAAGTATTTACAATATGTACGTATTTGTCTTTACTCTGCAACACTGTATTTCCTTGTAACGTGGTATTCTTACATATTCTTTCGAGAGAAAACTCTCCTGTGCGTTCTATTTTGAGGCTGCATGCTTAGACAAAAGCACAACACCAAAGCTTTTCGAAGTACAACAAGTTGTTTAGGAAAAAAAAAGATAATTTCGCACGATTCGGGATTTTCTTAAAACGTGTTATTCTGACATATTTTTTTCGAGAGAAAACTCTCCAGTGCGTTCTCTTTTGAGGCTACACGCTTACACATGCATGCAACACCAAAGCTTTTTGAGTTATAAAGTGTTGTTTAGGAAAAACAAGATAATTTCCCACGATGCAGCATTTCCTTAAAACGTGGTATTCTGACATATTTTTCGAGAGAAAATTCTCCTGTGGGTTCTCTTTTGAGGCTAAACATTTAGACATACACACAACACCAAATCTCTTCGAGTTACAACGTGTTGTTTAGGAAATACAAGATAATTTTTTATGATGCGTTATTTCTTCTAGTAAAGTTTAAGTATTTCTAAATCGTATGTATTTGTCTTTATTCTGCAACACTGTATTTCCTTATAACGTGGTATTCTTACATATTCTTTAGAGAGAAAACTCTCCCTTGCGTTCTCTTTTGAGGCTACACGCTGAGACATACAAGCTACACTAAAGCTTTTCGAGTTACAACGTGTTGTTTAGGAAAAAGAAGATAATTTCGCACGATGCAGGATTTCCTTAAAACGTGGTATTCTGACATATTTTTTTGAGAAAAAACTCTCCTGTGCGTTCTCTTTTGAAGCTACAAGCTTAGACATACATGTAACACAAAATCTTTTCAAGTTACAACGTGTTTCGTAGGAAAAACAAGTTAATTTTGAACGATGTGTTATTTCTTCTCGAAAAGTTTAAGTATTTCAAATATGTACGTATTTGTCTTTAATCTGCAACGCTGTATTTCCATATAAAATTGTATTCGTATATACTCTTTTGAGAGAAAACTGTCCTGTGCATTCTCTTTTGCGGCTGCACGCTTAGACAAAAACGCAACTCCAAAACTTTTCGAGTTAAAACAAGTTGTTTAGAAAAAATTATAATTTCGCACGATGCAGGATTTCCTTAAAGCGTGGTATTCTGACAGATTTTTTCGAGATAAAACTCCAAAACCTTTCAATTACAAGGTGTTGTTTAGGAAAAAGAAAATAATTTTACACAATCTGCGATTTCCTTAAAATGTGGTATTCTGACATGTTTTTTCGAGAGAAAATTCTCCTGTGCATACTCTTTTGAGGCTAGACGCTTAGACATACACGCAACACCAAATCTTTTCGAGTTACATCGTATTATTTAGGAAAAACAAGATAATTTTGCATGATGTGTTATTTCCTCATAAAGTTTAAGTATTTCCAATATGTATGTATTTGTCTTTAATCTGCAATACTGTATTTCCTTATAACATGGTATTCTTACATATTCTTTCGAGTGAAAACTCTCCTGTGCGTTCTCTTTTGAGGCTACACGCTTAGACATACACGCAACACCAAAACTTTTCAAGTTACAAGGTATTGTTTATGAAAAAAAAAGATAATTTCACACGGTCTGCGATTTCCTTAAAACAGGGTATTCTGACATGTTTTTTCGAGAGAAAACTATCCTGTGCGTACTCTTTTGAGGCTAGAAGCTTAGACATATACGCAAAACTAAATCTTTTTGAGGTACAAAGTATTATTTAGGAAAAACCAGATAATTTTGCATGATGCGTTATTTCTTCACATAAAGTTTAAGTATTTCCAATATGTACGTATTTGTCTTTAATATGCAACACTGTATTTCCTTGTAACATAGTCTTCTGACAAATTGTTTTGAGAGAAAACTCTCATGTGTGTTCTCTTTTGAGGCTACACACTTAGACATACACGCAACACCAAAGCTTTTCGAGTTAAAATATGTTGTTTAGGAAAAACAAGATAATTTCGCACGATGCGGGATTTCCTTAATACGTGGTATTCTGACATATTTTTTGGAGGGAAAATTCTCCTGTGGGTTCTCTTTTGGGGCTTCACATTTAGACTTACAAGCAACACCAAATCCTTTCGAGTTACAACGTGTTGTTGAGGATATACCAGATAATTTTGTAAGATGCGTTATTTCTTCTCGTACATTTTAAGTATTTCTAATACGTACGTATTTGTCTTTACTCTGCAACACTGTATTTGCTTATCATGTGGTATTCTTACATATTCTTTCGAGAGTAAACTCACCTGTGCGTTCTCTTTTGAGGCTACATGCTTAGACATACACACAAGAGCAAAGCTTTTCAAGTTACAACGTGTTGTTTAGGAAAACAAGATAATTTCGCACGATGCGGGGTTTCCTTAAAACATGCTATATTGACATAATTTTTCGAGAGAAAACACTCCTGTGCATTCTCTTCTGAGGCTACCAGCTTAGACAAACACGTAACACCAAATCTTTTTGAGTTACAACGTGTTGTTTAGGAAAAAGAAGATAATTTTGCACGATGCCTTATTTCTTCTTTTAAAATTTAAGTATTTCCAATACGTACGTATTTGTCTTTACTCTGCAATACTGCATTTCCTTATAAGGTGGTATTCTTACATATTCTTTCGAGAGAAAATTCTCCTATGCGTTTTCTTTGAGGCTGCATGCTTAGACATACACCCAACACCAAAGCTTTGCGAGTTACAACGTGTTGTTTAGGAAAAACAAGATAATTTCGCATGATGCGTTATTTCTTCTCGTAAAGTTTAAGTAATTCTAATAAGTACGTATTTGTCCTTATTTTGCAACACTGTATTTCCTTATAACGTGGTATTCTTACATATTCTTTTGAGAGAAAACTCTCCAGTGCCTTGTGTTTTGAAGCTACACACTTAGACATACACGCAACACCAAAGCTTTTAGAGTTAAAACATGTTGTTTAGGAAAAACAAGATAATTTCTCACGATGAGCGATTTCCTTAAAACGCGGTATTGTGACATATTTTTACGAGAGAAAACTCTCCTCTGCGTTCTCTTTTGAGGCTACAAGCTTAGACATACATGCAACACCAAAGCTTTTCGAGTTACAACGTGTTGTTTAGGAAAAACAACATAATTTCGCACGATGCCTGATTTCCTTAAAACGTGGTATTCTGACATATTTTTTTCTAGAGAGAAGTCTCCTGTGGGTTCTCTTTTGAGGATCCACGTTTAGACATACGCGCAACACCAAAGCTTTTCGAGTTACAACGTGTTGTTTAGGAAAAACAAGATAATTTTGCACGATGCATTATTTCTTCTCAAAAATTTTAAGTATCTCTAATATGTACGAATTTGTCTTTACTCTGCCACACTGTATTTCCTTATAACGTGGTATTCTTACATATTCTTTTGAGATAAAACTCTCCTCTTCGTTCACTTTTGAGGCTACACGCTTACACATACACGCAACATCAAAGCATTTCGAGTTACAACGTGTTGTCTAGGAAAAAAAGATAATTTCGCACAATGCAAGATTTCCTTAAAACGTGGTATTCTGACATATTGTTTCGAGAGAAAATTCTCCTGTGGGTTCTCTTTTGAGGCTACACATTTAGACGTACAAGCAACACCAAATCTTTTCAGGTTACAACGTGTTGTTTAGGATATACAAGATAATATAATACGATGCGTTATTTCTTCTCACAAAGTTTAAGTATTTCTAATATGTATGTATTTGTCTTTATTCTGCAACACTGTATTTGCTTATAACGTGGTATTCTTTCATGTTCTTTCGAGAGAAAACTCTCCTGTGCATTCTCTTTTGAGGCTACACGCTTAGACATACACGCAACACCAAAACTTTTCAAGTTACAAGTTGTTGGTTAGGAAAAAGAAGATAATTTCACACCATCTGCGATTTCCTTAAAACGGGGTATTCTGACATGTTTTTTCGAGAGAAAACTATCCTGTGCATACTCTTTTGATGCTAGAAGCTTAGACATATACGCAACACCAAATCTTTTAGAGTTACAATGTATTATTTAGGAATAACAAGATAATTTTGCAGGATGCGTTATTTCTTCACATAAAGTTTAAGTATTTCCAATATGTACGTATTTGTCTTTAATATGCAACACTGTATTTCCTTGTAACGGGGTGTCCTTACATATTCATTCGAGAGAAAACTCTCCTATGCATTCTCTTCTGAGGCTATACACTTAGACATACACGCAACACCAAAGCTTTTCGAGTTACAACATGTTGTTTAGGAAAAACAAGATAAATTCGCATGATGCGGGATTTCCTAATAACAGGTTATTCTGACATATTTTTTCGAGAGAAAGCTCTCCTGTGCGTACTCTTTTGAGGCTACACGCAACACCAAATCTTTTCGAGGTACAATGTGTTGTTTAGGAAAAACAAGAGAATTTTACATGATGCGTTATTTTTTCTCGTAAAGTTTAAGTATTTCTAATAAGTACTTATTTGCTTTTACTCTGCAACGCTGTATTCCATATAACGTGGAATTCTGACATATTCTTTCGAGAGAAAACTCTCCTGTGCATTCTCTTTTGAGGCTACATGCTTAGACATAAACGCAACACCAAAGATTTTCGAGTTACAACGTGTTTTTTTAGGAAAAACAAGATAATTTCGCATGATGCGGTATTTCCTTAAAACGTTGTATTCTGACATATTTTTGGAGAGAAAATTCTCCTGTGGGTTCCCTTTAGAGGCTACAAATTTAGACATACACACAACAGCAAATCTTTTCTAGTTACAACGTGTTGTTTAGGAAAAACAAGATAATTTAGCACGATGCATTATTTATTCTCGTAATTTTAAGTATTTCTAATATGTACGTATTTGTCTTTACTCTGCAACACTGTATTTCCTTATAACGTGGTATTCTTACATATTCTTTCGAGAGAAACCTCTCCTCTTCATTCTCTTTTGAAGCTACACGCTTAGACATACACGCAACACCAAAGCTTTTCAAGTTACACCGTGTTGTTTAGGAAAAACAAGATAATTTCGCACAATGAGCGATTTCCTTAAAACGGGGAATTCTGACATGTTTTTTCAAGAGAAATCTCTCCTGTGCGTTCTCTTTTGAGTCTACAAGCTTAGACATACACGCAATACCAAATCTTTTCGAGTTACAACGTGTTGTTTAGGAAAAACAATATAATTTCGCACGATGCCTGATTTCCTTAAAACGTGGTATTCTGACATATTTTTTTCTAGAGAGAATTCTCCTTTGGGTTCTCTTTTGAGGATACACGTTTAGACGTACGCGCAACACCAAATCTTTTCGAGTTACAACGTGGTGTTTAGGAAAAACAAGATAATTTTGCACGATGCATTATTTCTTCTCGTAAATTTTAAGTATTTCTAATACGTACGTATTTGTCTTTAATCTGCAACACTGTATTTCCTTATAACGTCTTATTCTTACTTATTCTTTTGAGAGAAAACCCTCCTGTGCGTTCTCTTTTGAGGCTACACGCTTAGACATACACGCAACACCAAAACTTTTCAAGTTACAAGTTGTTGTTTAGGAAAAAGGAGTTAATTTCACACCATCTGCGATTTCCTTAAAACGGTGTATTCTGACATGTCTTTTTCGAGAGATAACTATCCTGTGCGTACTCTTTTGAGGCGAGAAGCTTAGACATATATGTAACACCAAATCTTTTCGAGTTACAACGTGTTATTTAGGAAAAACAAGGTAATTTTGCACGGTGCGTTATTTCTTCACATAAAGTTAAAGTATTTCCAATATGTACTTATTTGTCTTTAATATGCAACACTGTATTTCCTTGTAACAGGGTATTCTTCCATATTCATTCGAGAGAAACTCTCCTATGCATTCTCTTCTGAGGCTACACACTTAGACATACAGGCAACAACAAAGCTTTTCGAGTTGCAAAGTGTTGTTTAGGAAAAACAAGATAAATTCGCATGATGCGGGATTTCCTAATAATGGGGTATTCTGACATATTTTTTCGAGAGAAAGCTCTCCTGTGCGTACTCTTTTGAGGCTACACGCAACACCAAATCTTTTCGAGGTACAACGTGTTGTTTAGGAAAATCAAGATAATTTTACATGATGCGTTATTTTTTCTTGTAAAGTTTAAGTATTTCTAATAAGTACTTATTTGTTTTTACTCTGCAACACTATATTTCGTATAACGTGGAATTCTGAAATATTCTTTCAAGAGAAAACTCTCCTGTGCGTTCTCTTTTCAGGCTACATGCTTAGACATACACAAACGCAATACCAAATCTTTTCGAGTTACAACGTGTTGTTTAGGAAAAGCAATATAATTTCACAAGATGCCTGATTTCCTTAAAACGTGGTATTCTGACATATTTTTTCTAGAGAGAATTCTCCTTTGGGTTCTCTTTTGAGGATACACTTTTAGACATACGCGCAACAGCAAATCTTTTTGAGTTACAACGTGGAGTTTAGGAAAAACAAGATAATTTTGCACGATGCATTATTTCTTCTCGTAAATTTTAAGTATTTCTATTACTTACGTATTTGTCTTTACTCTGCAACACTGTATTTCCTTATACCTTCTTATTCTTACATATTCTTTTGAGAGAAAACTCTCCTCTTCGTTCTCTTTTGAGGCTACACGCTTACACATACACGCAACATCGAAGCTTTTCGAGTTACAAAGTGTTGTTTAAGAAAAACAAGATAATTTCGCACGATGCAGGATTTCTTAAAACGTGGTATTCTGACATTTTTTTCGAGAGAAAATTCTCCTGTCGGTTCTCTTTTGAGGCTACACATCTACACTTAGAAGCAACACCAAATCTTTTCAGGTTACAACGTGTTGTTTAGGATATACAAGATAATATAGTACGATGCGTTATTTCTTCTCCCAAAGTTTAAGTATTTCTAATACGTATGTATTTGTCTTTACTCTGCAACACTGTATTTGCTTATAACGTGGTATTCTTTCATGTTCTTTCGAGAGAAAACCCTCCTGTGCGTTCTCTTTTGAGGCTACACGCTTAGACATACACGCAACACCAAAACTTTTCAAGTTACAAATTGTTGTTTAGGAAAAAAGAAGTTAAATTCACACCATCTGCGATTTCCTTAAAATGGGGTATTCTGACATGTTTTTTCGAGAGATAAATATCCTGTGCGTGCTCTTTTGAGGCTAGAAGCTTAGACATATATGCAACACCAAATCTTTTCGAGTTACAACGTGTTATTTAGGAAAAACAAGATAATTTTGCACAGTGCGTTATTTCTTCACATAAAGTAAGTATTTCCAATATGTACGAATTTGTCTTTAATATGCAACACTGTATTTCCTTGTAACAGGGTATTCTTACATATTCATTCGAGAGAAAACTCTACTATGCATTCTCTTCAGAGGCTACACACTTAGACATACAGGCAACACCAAAGCTTTTCGAGTTACAACGTGTTGTTTAGGAAAAACAAGATAAATTCACATGATGCGGGATTTCCTAATAATGGGGTATTCTGACATATTTTTTCGAGAGAAAGCTCTCCTGTGCGTACTCTTTTGAGGCTACACGCAACACCAAATCTTTTCGAGGTACAACGTGTTGTTTAGGAAAAACAAGATAATTTTACATGATGCGTTATTTTTTCTCGTAAAGTTTAAGTATTTCTAATAAGTACTTATTTGTTTTTACTCTGCAACACTGTATTCCGTATATCGTGGAATTCTGACATATTCTTTCGAGAGAAAACTCACCTGTGCATTCTCTTTTGAGGCTTCATGCTTAGACATAAACGCAACACCAAAGATTTTCGAGTTACAACGTGTTGTTTAGGGAAACCAAGAAAATTTCGCATGATGCGTTATTTCCTTAAAACGTTGTATTCTGACATATTTTTGGAGAGAAAATTCTCCTGTGGGTTCCCTTTAGAGGCTACAAATTTAGACATACACGCAACACCAAATCTTTTCTAGTTACAACGTGTTGTTTAGGAAAAACAAGATAATTTTTCACGATGCATTATTTCTTCTCGTAATTTTAAGTATTTCTAATATGTACGTATTTGTCTTTACTCTGCAACAATGTATTTCCTTATAACGTGGTATTCTTTCATATTCTTTCGAGAGAAAACTCTCCTCTTCATTCTCTTTTGAAGCTACACGCTTAGACATACACGCAACACCAAAGCTTTTCAAGTTAAACCGTGTTGTTTAGGAAAAACAAGATAATTTCGCACGATGAGCGATTTCCTTTAAACGGGGAATTCTGACATGTTTTTTCGAGAGAAATCTCTCCTGTGCGTTCTCTTTTGAGGCTACAAGCTTAGACATACACGCAATACCAAATCTTTTCGAGTTACAACGTGTTGTTTAGGAAAAAGAATATAATTTCGCACGATGCCTGATTTAGTTAAAACGTGGTATTCTGACATATTTTTCCTAGAGAGAATTCTCCTTTGGGTTTTCTTTTGAGGGTACACGTTTAGACATACGCGCAACACCAAATCTTTTCGAGTTACAACGTGGTGTTTAGGAAAAACAAGATAATTTTGCACGATGCATTATTTCTTCTTGTAAATTTTAAGTATTTCTAATACGTACGTATTTGTCTTTACTCTGCAACACTGTATTTCCTTATAACGTCTTATTCTTACATATTCTTTTGAGAGAAAACTCTCCTCTTCGTTCTCTTTTGAGGCTACACGCTTACACATACACGCAACATGGAAGCTTTTCGAGTTACAAAGTGTTGTTTAAGAAAAACAAGATAATTTCGCACGATGCAGGATTTCTTAAAACGTGGTATTCTGACATTTTTTTCGAGAGAAAATTCTCCAGTCGGTTCTCTTTTGAGGCTACACATTTAGACTTAGAAGCAACACCAAATCTTTTCAGATTACAATGTGTTGTTTAGGATATGCAAGATAATATAGTACGATGCGTTATTTCTTCTCCCAAAGTTTAAGTATTTCTAATACGTACGTATTTGTCTTTACTCTGCAACACTGTATTTGCTTATAACATGGTATTCTTTCATGTTCTTTCGAGAGAACACCATCCTGTGCATTCTCTTTTGAGGCTACACGCTTAGACATACATGCAACACCAAAACTTTTCAAGTTACAAATTGTTGTTTAGGAAAAAGAAGTTAAATTCACACCATCTGCGATTTCCTTAAAATGGGGTTTTCTGACATGTTTTTTCGAGAGATAACTATCCTGTGCGTGCTCTTTTGAGGCTAGAAGCTTAGACATATATGCAACACCAAATCTTTTCGAGTTACAACGTGTTATTTAGGAAAAACAAGATAATTTTGCACGATGCATTATTTCTTCTTGTAATTTTAAGTATTTCTAATATGTACGTATTTGTCTTTACTCTGCAACAATGTATTTCCTTATAACGTGGTATTCTTTCATATTCTTTCGAGAGAAAACTCTCCTCTTCATTCTCTTTTGAAGCTACACGCTTAGACATACACGCAACACCAAAGCTTTTCAAGTTACACCGTGTTGTTTAGGAAAAACAAGAAAATTTCGCACGATGAGCGATTTCCTTTAAACGGGGAATTCTGACATGTTTTTTCGAGAGAAATCTCTCCTGTGCGTTCTCTTTTGAGGCTACAAGCTTACACATAAACGCAATACCAAATCTTTTCGAGATACAACATGTTGTTTAGGAAAAACAATATAATTTCGCACGATGCCTGATTTCCTTAAAACGTGGTATTCTGACATATTTTTTCTAGAGAGAATTCTCCTTTGGGTTCTCTTTTGAGGGTACACGTTTAGACATACACGCAACACCAAATCTTTTCGAGTTACAACGTGTTATTTAGGAAAAACAAGATAATTTTGCACGGTGCGTTATTTCTTCACATAAAGTTTAAGTATTTCCAATATGTACGTATTTGGCTTTAATATGCAACACTGTATTTCCTTGTAACAGGGTATTCTTACATATTCACTGGAGAGAAAACTCTCCTGTGCATTCCCTTCTGAGGCTACACACTTAGACATGCACGCAACACCAAAGCTTTTCGAGTTACAATGTGTTGTTTAGGAAAAACAAGATAAATTCCCACGATACGGGATTTCCTAATAACAGGGTATTCTGACATATTTTTTCGAGAGAAAACTCTCCTGTGTGTACTCTTTTGAGGCTACACGCTTGGTCATACACGTAACACCAAATCTTTTCGAGGTACAACGTGTTGTTTAGGAAAAACAAGATAATTTTACATGATGCGTTATTTTTTCTCGAAAAGTTTAATTATTTCTAATAAGTACTCAATTGTTTTTTCTCTGCAACACTTTATTCCGTATAACGTGGAATTCTGACATATTCTTTCGAGGGAAAACTCTCCTGTGCGTTCTCTTTTGAGGCTACATGCTTAGACATAAACAGAACACCAATGATTTTCGAGTTACAACGTGTTGTTAAGGAAAAACAAGATAAATTCGCATGATGCGGGATTTCCTTAAAACGTTGTATTCTGACATATTTTTGGAGAGAAAATTCTCCTGTGGGTTCCCTTTAGAGGCTACAAATTTAGACATACACGCAACACCAAATCTTTTCTAGTTACAACGTGTTGTTTAGGAAAAACAAGATAATTTTTCACGATGCATTATTTCTTCTCGTAATTTTAAGTATTTCTAATATGTACGTATTTGTCTTTACTCGGCAACAATGTATTTCCTTATAACGTGGTATTCTTTCATATTCTTTCGAGAGAAAACTCTCCTCTTCATTCTCTTTTGAAGCTACACGCTTAGACATACACGCAACACCAAAGTTTTCAAGTTAAACCGTGTTGTTTAGGAAAAACAAGATAATTTCGCACGATGAGCGATTTCCTTTAAACGGGGAATTCTGACATGTTTTTTCGAGAGAAATCTCTCCTGTGCATTCTCTTTTGAGGCTACAAGCTTAGACATACACGCAATACCAAATCTTTTCGAGTTACAACGTGTTGTTTAGGAAAAAGAATATAATTTCGCACGATGCCTGATTTAGTTAAAACGTGGTATTCTGACATATTTTTCCTAGAGAGAATTCTCCTTTGGGTTTTCTTTTGAGGGTACACGTTTAGACATACGCGCAACACCAAATCTTTTCGAGTTACAACGTGGTGTTTAGGAAAAACAAGATAATTTTGCACGATGCATTATTTCTTCTTGTAAATTTTAAGTATTTCTAATACGTACGTATTTGTCTTTACTCTGCAACACTGTATTTCCTTATAACGTCTTATTCATACATATTCTTTTGAGAGAAAACTCTCCTCTTCGTTCTCTTTTGAGGCTACACGCTTACACATACACGCAACATGGAAGCTTTTCGAGTTACAAAGTGTTGTTTAAGAAAAACAAGATAATTTCGCACGATGCAGGATTTCTTAAAACGTGGTATTCTGACATTTTTTTCGAGAGAAAATTCTCCAGTCGGTTCTCTTTTGAGGCTACACATTTAGACTTAGAAGCAACACCAAATCTTTTCAGATTACAACGTGTTGTTTAGGATATGCAAGATAATATAGTACGATGCGTTATTTCTTCTCCCAAAGTTTAAGTATTTCTAATACGTACGTATTTGTCTTTACTCTGCAACACTGTATTTGCTTATAACATGGTATTCTTTCATGTTCTTTCGAGAGAACACCATCCTGTGCATTCTCTTTTGAGGCTACACGCTTAGACATACACGCAACACCAAAACTTTTCAAGTTACAAATTGTTGTTTAGGAAAAAGAAGTTAAATTCACACCATCTGCGATTTCCTTAAAATGGGGTTTTCTGACATGTTTTTTCGAGAGATAACTATCCTGTGCGTGCTCTTTTGAGGCTAGAAGCTTAGATATATATGCAACACCAAATCTTTTCGAGTTACAACGTGTTATTTAGGAAAAACAAGATAATTTTGCACGATGCATTATTTCTTCTTGTAATTTTAAGTATTTCTAATATGTACGTATTTGTCTTTACTCTGCAACAATGTATTTCCTTATAACGTGGTATTCTTTCATATTCTTTCGAGAGAAAACTCTCCTCTTCATTCTCTTTTGAAGCTACACGCTTAGACATACACGCAACACCAAAGCTTTTCAAGTTACACCGTGTTGTTTAGGAAAAACAAGAAAATTTCGCACGATGAGCGATTTCCTTTAAACGGGGAATTCTGACATGTTTTTTCGAGAGAAATCTCTCCTGTGCGTTCTCTTTTGAGGCTACAAGCTTACACATAAACGCAATACCAAATCTTTTCGAGATACAACATGTTGTTTAGGAAAAACAATATAATTTCGCACGATGCCTGATTTCCTTAAAACGTGGTATTCTGACATATTTTTTCTAGAGAGAATTCTCCTTTGGGTTCTCTTTTGAGGGTACATGTTTAGACATACGCGCAACACCAAATCTTTTCGAGTTACAACGTGTTATTTAGGAAAAACAAGATAATTTTGCACGGTGCGTTATTTCTTCACATAAAGTTTAAGTATTTCCAATATGTACGTATTTGTCTTTAATATGCAACACTGTATTTCCTTGTAACAGGGTATTCTTACATATTCACTGGAGAGAAAACTCTCCTGTGCATTCCCTTCTGAGGCTACACACTTAGACATGCACGCAACACCAAAGCTTTTCGAGTTACAATGTGTTGTTTAGGAAAAACAAGATAAATTCCCACGATACGGGATTTCCTAATAACAGGGTATTCTGACATATTTTTTCGAGAGAAAACTCTCCTGTGTGTACTCTTTTGAGGCTACACGCTTGGTCATACACGTAACACCAAATCTTTTCGAGGTACAACGTGTTGTTTAGGAAAAACAAGATAATTTTACATGATGCGTTATTTTTTCTCGAAAAGTTTAATTATTTCTAATAAGTACTCAATTGTTTTTTCTCTGCAACACTTTATTCCGTATAACGTGGAATTCTGACATATTCTTTCGAGGGAAAACTCTCCTGTGCGTTCTCTTTTGAGGCTACATGCTTAGACATAAACACAACACCAATGATTTTCGAGTTACAACGTTTTGTTAAGGAAAAACAAGATAAATTCGCATGATGCGGGATTTCCTTAAAACGTTGTATTCTGACATATTTTTGGAGAGAAAATTCTCCTGTGGGTTCCCTTTAGAGGCTACAAATTTAGACATACACGCAACACCAAATCTTTTCTAGTTACAACGAGTTGTTTAGGAAAAACAAGATAATTTTGCACGATGCATTATTTCTTCTCATAATTTTAAGTATTTCTAATACATACGTATTTGTCTTTATTCTGCAACACTGTATTTCCTTATAACGTGGTATTCTTACATATTCTTTCGAGAGAAAACTCTCCTCTTCATTCTCTTTTGAAGCTACACGCTTAGACAAACATGCAACACCAAAGCTTTTCAAGTTATACTGTGTTGTTTAGGAAAAACAAGATAATTTCGCACGATGAGCGATTTCCTTAAAACGGGGTATTCTGACATGATTTTTCGAGAGAAAAATCTCCTGTGCATTCTCTTTTGAGTCTAGAAGCTTAGACATAAGCGCAACATCAAATCTTTTCGAGTTACAACGTTTAGGAAAAACAAGATAATTCTGCACGTTGCGGGTTTTCCTAAAAACGTGGTATTCTGACATATTTTTGGAGAGAAAACTCTCCTGTGCGTTCTCTTTTGAGGCTACAGGCTTAGACATACACGCAACACCAAATCTTTTCGAGTTACAACATGTTGTTTAGGAAATACAAGATAATATTGTATTATGTGTTATTTCTTCTGTTAAAGTTTAAGTATTTCTAATACGTAATTATTTGTCTTTAATTGCAACTCTGCATTTCCTTGTAACGTGGTATTCTTACATATTCTTTGGAGAGAAATCTCTCCTGTGCATTCTCTTTTGAGGCTACACACTTAGACATACACGCAACACCAAAGCTTTTTGAGTTACAACACGTTGTTTAGGAAAAACAAGATATTTTCGCATGGTGCAGGATTTCCTTATAACGTGGTATTCTGACATATTTTTTCGAGAGAAAACACTCTTGTGCATTCTCTTTTGAGGCTACCAGCTTAGACCTACATGTAACACAAAATCTCTTCGAGTTACAACGTGTTTTTAGGAAAAACAAGATAATTTTGCACGATGTGTTATTTCTTTTCGTAAATTTTAAGTATTTCCAATACGTATGTATTTGTCTTTACTCTGCAACATTGTATTTCCTTATAATGTGGTATTCTTACATATTCTTTCGAGAGAAAATTCTCCTGTGCGTTCTCTTTTGAGGGTGCGCGCTTAGACATACACGCAACACCAAAGATTTTCGAGTTACAACGTGTTGTTAGGGAAAAAAAAGATAATTTCGCAAGATGCGGGATTTCCTTAAAACGTGGTATTCTGACATATTTTTTCGAGAGAAAATTCTCCTGTGCGATCTCTTTTGTGGCTACAAGCTTAAACATACACGCAACTCCAAATCTTTCTGAATTTTAACTTGTTGCTTAGGAAATACAAGATAATTTTGTACGGAGCGTTGTTTCTTCTCGTAAACTTTAACTATTTCTAATATGTACGTATTTGACTTTACCCTGCAACACTGTATTTCCTTGTAACATGGTATTCTGACATATTGTTTGGAGAGAAAACTCTCCTGTGCATTCTCTTCTGAGGCTACAAACTTAGACATATATGCAACACAAAGCTGTTCGAGTTAAAACGTGTTGTTTAGGAAAAACAAGATAATTTCGCACAATACTGGATTTCCTTAAAACGTGGTATTCTGACATTTTTTTTCAAGAGAAAACTCTCCTGTGCGTTCTGTGTTGAGGCTACACGCTTAGACATACACCCAACACCAAAGCTTTGTGAGTTACAACGTGTTGTTTAGGAAAAACAAGATAATTTCGCATGATGCGTTATTTCTTCTCGTAAAGTTTAAGTATTTCTAATAAGTATGTATTTGTCCTTACTTTGCAACACTGTATTTCCTTATAACGCGGTATTCTTACATATTCTTTTGAGAGAAAACTCTCCTGTGCCTTCTCTTTTGAGGCTACACACTTAGACATACACGCAACACCAAATATTTTCGATTTAAAACATGTTGTTTAGGAAAAACAAGATAATTTCTCATGATGCGGGGTTTCCTTAAAACGTGATATTGTGACATATTTTTTCGAGAGAAAACTCTCCTTGCAATCTCTTTTGATGCTGCACGCTTAGTCATACATGCAACACAATATCTTTTCGAGTTACAACGTGTTGTTTAGGAAAAACAAGATAATTTTGCACGACGCGTTATTTCTTCTAGTAAAGTTTACTTATTTCTAATATGTACGAATTTGTCTTTACTCTGCAACACTGTATTTCCTTTTAACGTGGTATTCTTACATATTCTTTCGAGAGAAAAATCTCCTGTGCGTTCTCTTTGGGGCTACAAGCTTAGACATACACGCAACACCAAAGCTTTTCGAGTTACAACGTGTTGTTTAGGAAAAACAACATAATTTCGCACGATGCCTGATTTCCTTAAAACGTGGTATTCTGACATATTTTTTTCTAGAGAGAATTCTCCTGTGGGTTGTCTTTTGAGGATCCACGTTTAGACATACGCGCAACAACCAATCTTTTCGAGTTACAACGTGTTGTTTAGGAAAAACAAGATAATTTTGCACGGTGCATTATTTCTTCTCATAAATTTTAAGTATTTCTAATATGTACGTATTTGTCTTTACTCTGCAACACTGTATTTCCTTATAACGTTGTATTCTTATATATTCTTTTGAGAGAAAACTCTCTTCTTCGTTCTTTTTTGAGGCTACACGCTTACACATACATGCAACATCAAAGCTTTTCGAGTTACAAAGTGTTGTTTAAGAAAAACAAAATAATTTCGCACGATGTAGGATTTCCTTAAAACGTGGTATTCTGAAATATTTTATCGAGAGAAAATTCTCCTGTGGGTTCTCTTTTGAGGCTACACATTTAGACTTACAAGCAACACCAAATCTTTTTAGGTTACAACGTGTTGTTTAGGATATACAAGATAATATATTACGATGCGTTATTTTATCTCGCAAAGTTTAAATATTTCTAATACGTAAGTATTTGTCTTTACTCTGCAACACTGTATTTGCTTATAACGTGGTATTCTTTCATGTTCTTTCGAGAGAAAACTCTCCTGTGCATTCTCTTTTGAGGCTACACGCTTAGACATACACGCAACACCAAAACTTTTCAAGTTACAAGGTGTTGTTTAGAAAAAAGAAGATTATTTCACACCATCTGCGATTTCCTTAAAACGGGGTATTCTGACATGTTTTTTTCGAGAGAAAACTATCCTGTGCGTACTCTTTTGAGGCTAGAAGCTTAGACATATACGCAACATCAAATCTTTTCGAGTTACAACGTGTTATTTAGAAAAACCAGAAAATTTTGCACGATGCGTTATTTCTTCACATAAAGTTTAAGTATTTTCAATATGTACGTATTTGTCTTTAATATGCAACACTGTACTTCCTTGTAACGGGGTATTCTTATATATTTTTTCCAGAGAAGACTCTCCTGTGCGTTCTCTTCTGATTCTACACACGTAGACATACACGCAACACCAAAGCTTTTCGAGTTACAACGTGTTGTTTAGGAAAAACAAGATACATTAGCATGACGCGGGATTTCCTAATAACGTAGTATTCTGACATATTTTTTCGAGAGAAAACTCTCCTGTGCATTCTCTTTTGAGGCTACACGCTTAGTCATACACGCAACACCAAATCTTTTCGAGGTACAACGTGTTGTTTAGGAAAAACATGATAATTTTGCATGATGTGTTATTTTTTCTCATAAAGTTTAAGTATTTCTAATAAGTACTTATTTGTTTTTACTCTGCAACACTGTATTCCGTTATAACGTGGAATTCTTACATACTCTTTTGAGAGAAAATTCTCCTGTGCGTTCTCTTTTGAGGCTACATGCTTAGACATAAACGCAACTCCAAAGATTTTCGAGTTAAAACGTGTTGTTTAGCAAAAACAAGATAATTTCTCATGATGCGGTATTTCCTTAAAACGTAGTATTCTGACATATTTTTTCGAGAGAAAATTCTCCTGTGGGTTCCCTTTAGAGGCTACAAATTTAGACATACACGCAACACCAAATCCTTTCTAGTTACAGTGTGTTTTTTTAGGAAAAACAAGATAATTTTGCACGATGCATTGTTTCTTCTCGTAAATTTTAAGTATTTCTAATAAGTTCGTATTTGTCTTCACTCTGCAACACTGTATTTCCTTATAACGTGGTATTCTTACGTACTCTTTCTAGAGAAAACTCTCCTCTTCATTCTCTTTTGAAGCTACACGCTTAGACATATATGCAACACCAAAGCTTTTCAAGATACACCGTGTTGTTTAGGATAAACAAGATAATTTCGCACGCTGAGCGATTTCCTTAAAGCGGAGTATTCTGACATGTTTTTTTTCGAGAAAAAACCTCTCCTGTGCGTTCTCTTTTGAGGCTACAAGCTTTTACGTACATGCAACACCAAATCTTTTCGAGTTACAATGTGTTGTTTAGGAAAAACAAGATAATTTTGCACGATGTGATATTTCTTCTCGTAAAGATTAAGTATTTCCAATACGTACGTATTTGTCTTTACTCTGCAACATTATATTTCCTTATAACCTGATATTCTTACATATTCTTTCGAGAGAAAACTCTCCTGTGCATTCTCTTTTGAGGCTGCATGCTTAGACATACACGCAACACCAAATCATTTCGAGTTACAACCTGTTGTTTAGGAAACAAAAGATAATTTCGCAGGATGCGGAATTTCCTAAAACGTGGTATTCTGACATATTTTTTCGACAGAAAATTCTCCTGTGCATTCTCTTTTGATGCTACACGCATAGACATGTATGCCACACCAAATCTTTTCGAGTTACAACGTGTTGTTTAGGAAGTACAATATAATTTTTTACGATGCGTTATTTCTTCTCTTAAGTTTAAGTATTTCTAATATGTACGTATTTGTCTCTACTTTGCAAAACTGTATTTCCTTGTAACGTGGTATTCTTACATATTCTTGCGAGAGAAAACTCTCCTGTGCATTCTCTTTTGAGGCTACACACTTAGACCTACACGCAACACCAAAGCTTTTCGTTTTAAAACATGTTGTTTAGGAAAAACAAGATAGTTTCTCATGATGCAGGATTTCCTTAGAACATGGTATTGTGACATATTTTTTCAAGAGAAAACTCTCCCATGCGTTCTCTTTTGAGGCTATACGCGGAGACATACAAGCAACAACAAAGGTTTTCGAGTTACAACTTGTTGTTTAGGAAAAAAAAAAGATAATTTCGCACATTGCAGGATTTCCTTAAAACTTGGTATTCTGACATATTTTTTCGAGAGAAAATTCTCCTGCAGGTCCTCTTTGTGGCTACACGTTTAGACATACACACAACACCAAATCTTTTCGAGTTACAAAGTATTGTTTAGGAAATACAAGATAATTTCATAAGATGTGTTATTTCTTCTCGTAAAGTTTAAGTATTTCTAATACGTATGTATTTGTCTTTACTCTGCAACACTGTATTTCCTTATAACGTGGTATTCCTACATATTCTTTCGAGAGAAAATTGTCCTGTGCGTTCTCTTTTGAGGCTGCACGCTTAGACATACATGCAACACCAAAGCTTTTCGAGTTACAACATGTTGTTAAGGAAAAACAAGATAATTTCGCAAGATGCAGGATTTCCTTAAAACGTGGTATTCTTACATATTCTTTCGAGCGAAAACTCTCCTGTGCATTCTCCTTTGAGGCTACACACTTAGACATACACGCAACACCAAAGCTTTTCGACTTACAACGTGTTGTTTAGGAAAAACAAGATAATTTCGCACGATGCGGGATTTCCTTAAAACGTAGTATTCTGTCATATTTTTTCGAGAGAAAACTCTCATGTCTGTTCTCTTTTGAGGCTACTCGCTTAGACATACTCACAACACCAAATCTTTTCAAGTTACAATGTATTGTTTAGGAAAAACAAAAAAATTTTGCACAATGCATTAATTCTTCTCGTAAATGTTAAGTATTTCTAATAAGTACGTATTTGTCTTTCTCTGCAACACTGTATTTCCTTATAACTTGGTATTATTACATATTCTTTCGAGAAAAAAACACTCCTCTTCATTCTATTTTGAAGCTATATGCTTAGACATACCCGCACACCAAAGCTTTTCAAGTTACGTGTTGTTTAGGAAAAACAAGATAATTTCGCAGGATGCGGGATTTCCTAAAAACGTGGTATTCTGACTTATTTTTTCGAGAGAAAATTCTCCCGTAGGCTCTCTTTTGAGGCTACACATTTAGACTTACCAGCAACACCAAATCTTTTCAGGTTACAATGTGTTGTTTAGAATTTACAATATAATTTTATATGATGCGTAATTTCTTCTGGTAAAGTTTAAGTATTTCTTATACGTACGTATTTGTCTTTACTCTACAACACTGTATTTGCTTATAAGGTGGTATTCTTACATATTCTTTCGAGAGAAAACGGTCCTGTGCGTTCTCTTTTGAGGCTACATGCTTAGACATACACGCAACACCAAAGCTTTTCAAGTTACAATGTGTTGCTTAGGAAAAACAAGATAATTTCGCACGATGAGCGATTTCCTTAAAACGGGGTATTCTGATATTTTTTTTTGTTTTTTTTTTTGTTTTTTTTTTTGAAAGAAAACTCTCCTGTGTGTTCTTTTTAGAGGCTAGATTCTTAGACATACACGCTACACAAAATCTTTTCGAGTTCCAATGTGTTATTTAGGAAAAACAAGATTTGCACGATGCGTTATTTCTTCTCATAAAGTTTAAGTATTTCCAGTAAGTACGTATATGTCTGTAATATGCAACTCTGTATTTCCTTATAACGGGGTATTCTTACATATTCTTTCGAGAGAAAACTCTCTTGTGCATTCTCGTATGAGGCTACACACTTACACATACACGCAACACCATAGCTTTTCGTGTTGCAACGTTTAGGAAAATAAGATAATTCCGCACGATGCGGGATTTCCTAAAAACGTGGTATTCTGACATATTTTTTCGAGAGAAAACTTTCCAGTGCGTTCTTTTTTGAGGCTACAGGCTTAGACATACACGTAAAACCAAATCTTTTCGAGTTACAATGTGTTGTTTAGGAAATACAAGATAATATTGAATGATGTGTTATTTCTTCTGGTAAAGTTTAAATATTTCTAATACATACGTATTTGTCTTTAACGGCAACACTGTATTTCCTTGTAACATGGTATTCTTACATATTCTTTGGAGAGAAAACTCTCCTGTGCGTACTCTTTTGAGGCTACACACTTAGACATACACGCAACACCAAAGCTTTTCGAGTTACAACATGTTGTTTAGGAAAAACAAGACAATTTCGCATGATGCAGGATTTCCTTATAACGTGGTATTCTGACATATTTTTTCGAGAGAAAACACTCCTGTGCATTCTCTTTTGAGGCTACAAGCTTAGACATACACTCAGCACCAAATCATTTCGAGTTACCACGTGTGGTTTAGGAAAAACAAGATAATTTTGCATGATGCGTTATTTTTTCTCGTAAAGTTTAAGTATTTCCAATACGTACATATTTGTCTTTACTCTGCAACTCTGTATTTCCTTATTACATGGTATTCTTACATATTCTTTAGAGAGAAAACTTTCCTGTGCGTTCTCTTTTGAGGCTGCATGCTTAGATATGCTTAATATGTACGTATTTGTCCTTAATCTGCACCACTGCATTTCCTAAAAAACGTGGTATTCTTAGATATTCTTTCGAGAGAAAAATCTCCTGTGCGTTCTCTTTTGAGGCTACAAACTTAGACATACACGCAACAACAAAGCTTTTCGAGTTAAAACATGTTGTTTAGGAAAAACAAGATAATTTCGCATGATGCGTTATTTCCTTAACACGTGGAATTCTGGCATATTTTTTCGAGAGAAAATTCTCCTGTGTGTTCTCTTTGGAGGTTTCACGTTTAGATATACACGCAACAACAAATCTTTTCTAGTTACAATGTGTTGTTTAGGAAAAACAAGATAATTTTCAAAATGAATTATTTCTTCTCGTAAATTTTAAGTATTTCTAATACGTACGTGTTTTTCTTTACTCTGCAACACTGTATTTTTTTATATCGTGGTATTTTACATACTCTTTCGAGAGAAATCTCTCCTGTGCATTCTCTTTTGAGGCTACATGCTTAGACATACATGCAACACCAAAGCTTTTCGAGTTACAACGTGTTGTTTAGGAAAAACAAGATAATTTCGCATGATGCGGTATTTCCATAAAACGTGGATTTCTGACATATTTTTTCGAGAGAAAATTCTCCTGTGGGTTCTCTTTGGAGGATACACATTTAGACATACATGCACCACCAAATCTTTTCTAGTTACAACGTGTTGTTTAGGAAAAACAATAATTTTGCACGATACATTACTTCTTCTCGTAAATTTTAAGTATTTCTAATATGTACGTATTTGTTTTTCTCTGCAACACTGTATTCCGTTATAACGTGGAATTCTTACATATTCTTTTGAGAGAAACCTCTCCTGTGCGTTCACTTTTGAGGCCACATGCTTAGACATACACGCAACACCAAAGCTTTTCGAGTTACAACGTGTTGTTTAGGAAAAACAAGATAATTTCGCATGATGCGGTATTTCCTTAAAACGTTGAATTCTGACATATTTTTTCGAGAGAAAATTCTCCTGTGGGTTCTCTTTGGAGGCTACACATTTAGACATACATGCATCACCAAATCTTTTCGAGTTACAACGTGTTGTTTAGGAAAAACAAGATAATTTTGCAGAATGCATTATTTCTTCTCGTAAATTTTAAGTATGTCTAAAATGTACGTATTTGTCTTTACTCTGCAACACTGTAATTTCTTATAACGTGGTATTCTTTCATATTCTTTCGAGAGAAAACTGTGCTCTTCATTCTCTTTTGAGGCTACCGCTTAGACATACATGCAACGCCAAAGCTTTTCGAGTTACAACGTGTTGTTTAGGAAAAACAAGATAATTTCGAATGATGCGGGATTTCCTTAAAACGTGGTATTCTGACATATTTTTTGGAGAGAAAATTCTCCTTTGGGTTCTCTTTTGAGGCTACACATTTAGACTTACAAGCAACAAAAAATCTTTTCAGCTTACAATGTGTTGTTTAGGATATACAAGATAATTTTGTACGATGCGTTATTTCTTCTCGTAAAGTTTAAGTATTTCTAATATGTACGTATTTGTCTTTACTCTGAAACACTGTATTTGCTTATAACGTGGTATTCTTACATATTCTTTCGAGAGAAAACGCTCCTGTGCGTTCTCTTTTGAGGCTACATGCTTAGACATACATGCAGCACCAAAGCTTTTCAAGTTACAACGTGTTGTTTAGGAAAAACAAGATAATTTCGCACAATGAGCGATTTCCATAAAACGGGGTATTCTGACATGTTTTTTTTTTGAGAGAAAACTCTCCTGTGTGTTCTCTTTTGAGGCTAGAAGTTTAGACATACACGCAACACCAAATCTTTTCGAGTTACAACGTGTTATTTTGGAAAAACAAGATAATTATGCTCGATGCGTTATTTCTTCTCATAAAGTTTAAGTATTTCCAATATGTACGTATATGTCTTTAATATGCAACACTGTATTTCCTTGTAACGGGGTATTCTTACATACTCTTTCGAGAGAAAACTCTCCTGTGCGTTCTCTTCTGAGGCTACACACTTAAGACATACACTCAACACCAAAGCTTTTCGACTTACAACGTGTTGTTTAGGAAAAACAAGATATTTTTGCATGATGAGTGATTTCCTTAAAACGGGGTATTCTGACATGTTTTTTTGAGAGAAAACTCTCCTGCACATTCTCTTTTGAGGCTGCACGATTAGACATACACGCAACAGCAAATCTTTTCAAGTTACAGCGTGTTGTTAAGGAAAAACAAGATAATTTCGCAAAATGCAGGATTTCCTTAAAACGTGGTATTCGGACATATTTTTTTGAGAGAAAACTCTCCTGTGCATTCTCTTTTGAGGCTACAACCTTAGACATACATGCAACACCAAATCTTTTCGAATTTCAACTTGTTGTTTAGGAAATACAAGATAATTTTGTAAGGAGCATTATTTCTTCTCGTAAAGTTTAAGTATTTCTAATACGTATGTATTTGTCTTTACTCTGCAACACTGTATTCCCTAGTAACGTGGTATTCTCTCATATTCTTTCAAGAGAAAACTCTCCTGTGCGTTCTCTTCTGAGGCTACACACTTAGCCATACACGCAACACCAAAGCTTTATGAGTTAATACGTGTTGTTTAGGAAAAACAAGATAATTTCGCACAATGCTGGATTTCCTTAAACCGTGGTATTCTGACATATTTTTTCAGGAGAAAACTCTCCTGTGCGTTCTCTTTTGAGGCTACACGCTTAGTCATACACACAACAGCAAATCTTTTCAGGTTACAACGTTTTGTTTAGGAAAAACAAGATAATTTTGCATGATACGTTATTTCTTCTCCTAAAGTTTAAGTATTTCCAATATGTACATATTTGGCTTTACTCTGCAACACTGTATTTCATTATAACGTGGTATTCTTACATATTCTTTCGAGAGAAAATTCTCCTGTGCATTCTCTTTTGAGGCTGCACGCTTAGTCATACACGCAACACCAAATCTTTTCGCGTTACAACGTGTTGTTTAGGAAATACTAGATAATTTTGTACGTTGTGTTATTTCTTCTCGTAAAGTTTAAGTATTTCGAACACGTATGTATTTGTCTTTACTCTGCAACACTCTATCCTTATAACGTGGTATTCTTACATATTCATTCGAGAGAAAACTCTCCTGTGCATTCTCTTTTGAGACTACACGCTTAGACATACGCGCAATACCAAAGCTTTTCGAGTTACAACGTGTTGTTTGGGAAAAACAATATTATTTCGCATGATGCGGTATTTCCTTAAAACGTGGTATTCTGACATGTTTTTTCGAGAGAAAATTCTCCTGTGGGTTCTCTTTGAGGCTACGCATTTAGACATACACGCAACACCATATCTTTTCGAGTTACAACGTGATCTTTACGAAATACAAGATAATTTTTTGCGATGCATTATTTCTTCTCATAAAGTGTAATTATCTAATATGTACATTTTTGTCTTTACTATGCAACCCTGTATTTCCATGTAACGGGGTATTCTTACATATTCTTTCGAGAGAAAACTCTCCTGTGCATTCTCTTCTGAGGCTACACACTTAGACATATATGCAACACCAAAGCTTTTCATTTTAAAACTTGTTGTTTAGGAGAAAACAAGTTAATTTCGCACGATGCGGGATTTCCTTAAAATGTGGTATTCTGACGCATTCATTCAAGAGAAAACTCTCCTGTGCGTACTCTTTTGAGGGTACACACTTAGTCATACACGCAACTCCAAAGCTTTTCAAGTACAATGTGTTGTTTAGGAAAATCAAGATAATTTTGCAGGATGCATTATTTCTTCTCGTAAAGTTTAAGTATTTCTAATAAGTACGTATTTGTCTTTACTCTGCAACACTGTATTTCCTTATAACGTGGTATTCTTACATATTCTTCGAGTGAAAACTCTCCTGTGCGTTCTCTTTTGAGGCTGCACGCTTAGACATACACACAACACCAAAGCTATTCGAGTTACAATGTGTTATTAAGGAAAACAAGACAATTTCGCAAGATGCGGGAATTCCTTAAAACGTGGTATTCTGACATATTTTTTCGAGAGAAATCTCTCCTTTGCATTCAATTTTGAGTCTACATGCTGAGACATACACGTAACTCGAGTTACAACATGTTGTTTAGGAAATACAAGATAATTTTATATGATGCCTTATTTCTTCTTGTAAAGTATTTCTAATACATACGTATTTGTCTTTACTCTGCAACACTGTATTTCCTTGTAACGAGGTATTCTTACATATTCTTTTGAGAGAAAACTCTCCTGTGCATTCTCTTCTGAGGCTACACACTTAGACATACATGCAACACCAAAGCTTTTTGGGTTAAAACTGGTTGTTTAGGTAAAAACAAAATAATTACGCATGATGTGGGATTTCCTTAAAACGTGGTGTTCTAACATATTCATTCGTGAGAAAAATCTCCTGGGCGTTATCTTTTGAGGCTACACGCTTAGTCATACACGCAACACCAAATCTTTTCGAGTTACCACATGTTGTTTAGTAAACACAAGATAATTTGGCTCGATGCATTATTTCTCCGCGTAAAGTTTAAGTATTCATAATACGTACATATTTGTCTTTACTCTGCAACACTGTATTACGTTATAACGTGGAGTTCTTACATATTCTTTCGAGAGAAAACTCTCCTGTGCGTTCTCTTTTGCGGCTACATGCTTAGACATACACGCAACACCAAATCTTTACGAATTTCAACTTATTGTTTAGGAAATACAAGATAATTTTGTATGGAGCGTTATTTCTTCTCATAAAGTTTAAGTATTTCTAATACGTACGTATATTTCTTTACTCTGCAACACTGTATTTCCTTGTAACGTGGTATTCTGACATATTCTTCCGAGAGAAAACTCTCCTGTGCATTCTCTTCTGAGGCTACACACTTAGGCATACACACAACACAAAAGCTTTTCGAGTTAAAACGTGTTGTTTAGGGAAAAGAAGATAATATCGCACAATGCTGGATTTCCTTAAAACTTGGTATTCTGACATATTTTTTTCAAGGGAAAACTCTCCTGTGCATTCTCTTCTGAGGCTACACACTTAGACATATATGCAACACCAAAGCTTTTCGATTTAAAACTTGTTGTTTAGGAAAAAACAAGTTAATTTCGCACGATGCGGGATTTCCGTAAATGTGGTATTCTGACGCATTCATTCGAGAGAAAACTCTCCTGTGCGTTCTCTTTTGAGGCTACACACGTAGTCATACACGCAACACCAACGCTTTTCGAGTACAATGTGTTGTTTAGGAAAAACCATATAATTTTGCAGGATGCATTATTTCTTCTCGTAAAGTTTAAGTATTTCTAATAAGTAAGTATTTGTCTTTACTCTGCAACAATGTATTTCCTTATAACGTGGTATTCTTACATATTCTTTCAAGAGAAAACTCTCCTGTGCATTCTCTTTTGAGGCTGCATGCTTAGACATTCACACAACACCAAAGCTATTCGAGTTACAATGTGTTATTAGGGAAATCCAGATAATTTCGCAAGATGCGGGAATTACTTAAAACGTGGTATTCTGACATATTTTTTCGAGAGAAATCTCTCCTGTGCATTCTCTTTTGAGTCTACATGCGTAGACATACACGCAAAACTAAATCTTTTCGAGTTACAACATGTTGTTTAGGAAATACAAGATAATTTTGTATGATGCCTTATTTCTTCTTGTAAAGTTTAAGTATTTCTAATACGTACGTATTTGTCTTTACTCTGCAACACTGTATTTCCTTGTAACGAGGTATTCTTACATATTCTTTTGAGAAAAAACTCTCCTGTGCATTCTCTTCTCAGGCTACACACTTAGATATACATGCAACACCAAAGCTTTTCGAGGTAAAACTGGTGGTTTAGGTAAAAACAAGATAATTATGCATGATGCGGTATTTCCTTAAAACGTGGTGTTCTGACATATTCATTCGTGGGAAAACTCTCCTGGGCGTTATCTTTTGAGGATACATGCTTAGTCATACACGCAACACCAAATCTTTTCGAGTTACCACGTGTTGTTTAGTAAAAACAAGATAATTTTGCTCGATGCATTATTTCTTCTCGTAAAGTTTAAGTATTTCTAATACATACGTATTTGTCTTTACTCTACAACACTCTATTCCGTTATAACGTGGAATTCTTACATATTATTTCGAGAGGAAACTCTCCTGTGCGTTGTCTTTTGCGGCTACATGCTTAGACATACACGAAACACCAAATCTTTACGAATTTCAACTTGTTGTTTAGGAAATACAAGATAAATTTTTACGGAGCGTTATTTCTTCTCGTAAAGTTTAAGTATTTCTAATATGTACGTATATTTCTTTACTCTGTAACACTGTATTTCCTTGTAACGTGGTATTCACACATATTCTTTCGAGAGAAAACTCTCCTGTGCATTCTCTTCTGAGCTACAAACTTAGGCATACACACAACACCAAAGCTTTTCGAGTTAAAACGTGTTGTTAAGGAAAAACAAGATAATATCGCACAATGCTGGATTTCCTTAAAACTTGGTATTCTGATATATTTTTTCAAGGGAAAACTCTCCTGTGCGTTCTCTTTTGAGGCTACACGCTTAGTCATACACTCAACACCATATCTTTTCGAGTTACAACGTGTTGTTTAGGAAAAACAAGGTAATTTTGCACGAGGCGTTATTTCTTTTAGTAAAGTTTAAGTATTTCTAATATGTACGTATTTGTTTTTACTCTGCAACACTGTATTCCGTTATAACATGGAATTCTAACATATTCTTTCAAGAGAAAACTCTCCTGTGCATTCTCTTTTGAGGCTACATTCTTAGACATGCACGCAACACCAAAGATTTTTGAGTTTCAACGTGTTGTTTAGGAAAAACAAGATAATTTCGCACGATGCGGGATTTCCTTAAAATGTGGTATTATGAAATAATTTTTCGGGAGAAAACTCTCCTGTGCTTTCTCTTTTGAGGCTACAAGCTTAGACATACATGCAACACCAAATCTTTTCGAGTTACAACGTGTTGTTTAGGAAATACAAGATAATTTTGTACGATGCGTTATTTCATCTTGTAAAGTTTAAGTATTTCTAATATGTACGTATTTGTCCTTACTCTGCAACACTGTATATCCTTATAACGTGTTATTCTTACATATTATTTCAAGAGAAAACTCTCCTGTGCATGCTCTTTTGAGGCTACACAATTAGACATACACACAACACCAAAGCTTTTCGAGTTAAAACATGTTGTTTAGGATAAAGAAGATAATTTCTCACGATGCGGGATTTCCTTAAAACGTGGTATTCTGACATAATTTTTCGAGAGAATACTCTCCTGTGGGTTCTCTTGAGGATACACGTTTAGACATACACACAACACCAAATCTTTTCGAGATACAACGTATTGCTTAGGATATACAAGATAATTTTGTATGATGCGTTATTTCTTCTCATAAAGTTTAAGTATTTCTAATATGTACGTATTTGTCTTTCCCCGCAACACTGTATTTCCTTGTAATGTGGTATTCTTACATATTCTTTAGAGTGAAAACTCTCCTGTGCATTCTCTTTTGAGGCTACACGCTTAGACATACACGCAACACCAAAGCTTTTGGAGTTACAATGTGTTGTGTAAAAAAAAAACCAAGATAATTTTGCACAATGCAGTATTTCCTTAAAACGTGGTATTCTGACATATTTTTTCGAGAGAAAACTCTCCTGTGCGTTCTCTTTTGATGCTACAAGCTTAGACATACATGCAACACCAAATCTTTTCGAGTTACAACGTGTTGTTTAGGAAATACAAGATAATTTTGTACGGTGTGTTATTTCATCTTGTAAATTTTAAGTATTTCTAATATGTACGTATTTGTGTTTACTCTGCAACACTGTATTTCCTTATAACGTGGTATTCTTACATATTCTTTGGAGAGAAAACACTCCTGGGCATTCTCTTTTGAGGCTACACACTTAGACATACACGCAACACCAAAGCTTTTCTAGTTAAAACATGTTGTTTAGGAAAAACAAGATAATTTCACATGATGCGGGATTTCCTTAAAACGTGGTATTCTGACATATTCCTTCGAGAGAAAACACTCCTGTTCGTTCTCTTTTGAGGCTGCCCGCTTAGTCATACATGCAACACCATATCTTTTCGTGTTGCAATGTGTTGTTTAGGAAAAACAAGATAATTTTGCACGATGCGTTATTTCTTCTCGTAAAGTTTAAGTATTTCCAATAAGTACTTATTTGTCTTTTCTCTGCAACACTGTATTCCCTTATAACGTGGTATTCTTACATATTCTTTCGAGAGAAATCTCTCCTGTACGTTCTCTTTTGAGGCTACCAGCTTAGACATACACGCAACACCAAAGCTTTTCGAGTTACAACGTGTTGTTTAGGAAAAATAACATAATTTTGCACGATGCGGGATTTCCTTAAAACGTGGTATTCTGACATATTTTTTCTAGAGAGAATTCTCCTGTGGGTTCTCTTTTGAGGCTCCATGTTTAGACATACACGCAACAACAAAGCTTTTAGAGTTACAACGTGTTGTTTAGGAAATACAAGTTAATTTTGCATGATGTGTTATTTCTTCTCATAAAGTTTAAGTATATCCAATACGTACATATTTGTCTTTAATATGCAACTCTGTATTTCCTTATAACGTTTTATTCTTACATATTCTTTCGAGAGAAAACTCTCCTGTGCGTTCTCTTTTGAGACTACATGCTTAGACATTCACGCAACACCAAATCTTTTCGAGTTACAATGTGTTGTTTAGGAAAAACAAGATAATTTCTCACGATGCGGGATTTCCTTAAAATATGGTATTCTGACATATTTTTCGAGAGAAAACTCCGCTGTGCGTTCTCTTTTGAGGCTACACGCTTAGACATACACGTAATGCTAAAGCTTTTCGAATTACAAGGTGTTGTTAGGAAAAACAAGATAATTTCCCACGATGCGGGATTTCCTTAAAACCTGGTATTCTGACATATTTTTTGGAGAGAAAACTCCCCTGTGCATTCTCCTTTGAGGCTGCACGCTTAGACATACACGCAACACCAAATCCTTTCGAGTTACAACGTGTTGTTTAGGAAATACAAGATAATTTTGTATGATGCGTTATTTCACTCGTAAAGTTTAAGTATTTCTAATATGTACATAGTTGTCTTTACTCTGCAACACTGTATTTCCTTATAACGTGGTATTCTTACATATTCTTTCAAGAGAAAACTCTCCTGTGCGTTCTCTTTGAGACTACACACTTAGACATACACGCAACACCAAAGCTTTTCGAGTTACAAAGTGTTGTTTAGGAAAAACAAGATAATTTCGCGCGATATGGGATTTCCTTAAAACGTGGTATTCTGAAGTATTTTTTTCGAGAGAAAACTCTCCTGTGCATTCTCCTTTGAGGCTAAGCGCTTAGACATACACACAACACCAATTCTTCTCGGGTTACAACGTGTTGTTTAGGAAATACAAGATAATTTTTTAGGATGCGTTATTTCTTCTCGTAAAGTTTAAGTATTTCTAATATGTACGTAATTGTCCTTACTCTGCAACATTGTATTTCCTTATAACGTGGTATTCTTACATATTCTTTCGAGAGAAAACTTTCCTGTGCATTCTCTTTTGAGGCTACACACTTAGACATACACACAACACCAAAGCTTTTCAAGTTAAAACATGTTGTTTAGGAAAAACAAGATAATTTCACATGATGCGGGATTTCCTTAAAACGTGGTATTCTCACATATTCCTTTGAGAGAAAACTCTCCTGTTCGTTCACTTTTGAGGCTGTAGGATTAGTCGTACATGCAACACCATATCTTTTCAAGTTATCACATGTTGTTTAGGAAAATCAAGATAATTTTCCAGGATGCGTTATTTCTTCTCGTAAAGTTTAAGTATTTCCAATACGTACTTATTTGTCTTTACTCTGCAACACTGTATTTCCTTATAACGTGGTATTCTTACATATTCTTTCGAGAGAAATCTCTCCTGTGCGGTCTCTTTTGAGGCTACATTCTTAGACAAACACGCAACACCAAAGCTGTTCGAGTTACAACATGTTGTTTTGGAAAAATAACATAATTTCGACCGATTCGGGATTTCTTTAAAACGTGGTATTCTGACATATTTTTTCTAGAGAGAATTATCCTGTGGGTTCTCTTTTGAGGATCCACGTTTAGACATACACACAATAACAAATCTTTCCGAGTTACAACGTGTTGTTTAGGAAATACAAGATAATTTTGTATGATGCAATATTTCTTCTCATAAAGTTTAAGTATTTCAAATATGTACTTATTTGTCTTTTCTCTGCAACACTTTATTTACTTATAATGTGGTATTCTTGCATATTCTTTCGAGTGAAAACTCTCCTGTGCATTCTCTTTTGAGGCTACCCACTTAGACATACACGCAACACCAAATCTTTTCGAGTTACCACGTGTTCTTTAGGAAATACAAGATAATTTTGTTTGATGCATTATTTCTTCTCGTAAAGTTTAAGTATTTCTAATACGTATGTATTTGTCCTTACTCTGCAACACTGTATTTCCTTATAACGTGGTATTCTTACATATTCTTTTGAGAGAAAACTCTCCTGTGCATTCTCTTTTGAGGCTACACACTTAGACATACACGCAACACCAAAGCTTTTTGAGTTAAAACATGTTGTTTAGGAAAAACAAGGTAATTTCACATGATGCGGGATTTCATTAAAACGTGTTATTCTGACATATTCCATCGAGAGAAAACTCTCCAGTGCTTTCTCTGTTGAGGCTGCACGCTTACTCATACACGCAACACCAAATCTTTTCGAGTTACAACATGTTGTTTAGTAAATACAAGATAATTTTGTATGATTGGTTATTTCTTCTCGTAAAGTTTAAGTATTTCTAATATGTACGTATTTGTCTTTACACTGCAACAAAGTATTTCCTTATAACGTGGTATTCTTATATATTCTTTTGAAAGAAAACTCTCCTGTGCGTTCTCTTTTGCGACTACACACTTAGACATACACGCAACACCAAAGCTTTTCGAGTTACAAAGTTTTGTTTAGGAAAAACAAGATAATTTCGCACGATACGGGATTTCCTTAAAACGTGGTATTCTGACATATTTTTTCGAGATAAAACTCTCCTGTGCGTTCTCCTTTGAGGCTACACGCTTAGACATACACGCAACACCAAAGCTTTTCAAGTTACAATGTGTTGTTTAGGAAAAACAAGATAATTTCGCACGATGTGTGATTTCCTTATAAGTGGGTATTCTGACATGTTTTTTCCAGAGAAAACTCTCCTATGCATTCTCTTTTGAGGCTAGAACCTTAGACGTACTCGCAATGCCAAATCCTTTCGAGTTACAACGTGTTATTTAGGGGAAAAAAAAGATAATTTTGCACGATGCTTTATTTCTTCTCATAAAGTTTAAGTATTTCCAGTATGTACGTATTTGTCTTTAATAAGCAACTCTGTATTTCCTTATAACGTTTTATTCTTACATATTCTTTCGAGAGAAATCTCTCCTGTGCGTTCTCTTTTGAGACTACATGCTTAGACATTCACACAACACCAAATCTTTTCGAGTTACAACGTGTTGTTTAGGAAAAACAAGATAATTTCTCACGATGCCGGATTTCCTTAAAATATGGTATTCTGACATATTTTTCGAGAGAAAACTCCCCTGTGCATTCTCTTTTGAGGCTACACGCTTAGACATACACGTAACGCTAAAGCTTTTCGAGTTACAAGGTGTTCTTAGGAAAAACAAGATAATTTCCCACGATGCGGGATTTCCTAAAACGTGGTATTCTGACATATTGTTTCGAGAGAAAACTCTCCTGTGCATTCTCCTTTGAGGCTACACGCTTAGACATACACGCAACACCAAATCCTTTCGAGTTACAATGTGTTGTTTAGGAAATACAAGCTAATTTTGTATGATGCATTATTTCACTCGTAAAGTTTAAGTATTTCTAATATGTACATAGTTGTCTTTACTCTGCAACACTGTATTTCCTTATTACGTGGTATTCTTACATATTCTTTCGAGAGAAAACTCTCTTGTGCGTTCTCTTTTGAGACTACACACTTAGACATACATGCAACACCAAAGCTTTTCGAGTTACAAAGTGTTGTTTAGGTAAAATAAGATAATTTCGCACGATATGGGATTTCCTTAAAACGTGGTATTCTGACGTATTCTTTTCGAGAGAAAACTCTCCTGTGCGTTCTCCTTTGAGGCTACGCGCTTAGTCATACACGCAACACCAAATCTTCTCGGGTTACAACGTGTTGTTTAGGAAATTCCAGATAATTTTTTACGATGCGTTATTTCTTCTCGTAAAGTTTAAGTATTTCTCATACGTACGTAATTGTCCTTACTCTGCAACAATGTATTTCGTTATAACGTGGTATTCTTACATATTCTTTCGAGAGAAAACTTTCCTGTGCATTCTCTTTTGAGGCTACACACTTAGACATACACGCAACACCAAAGCTTTTCGAGTTAAACCATGTTGTTGAGGAAAAACAAGATAATTTCACATGATGTGGGATTTCCTTAAAACGTGGTATTCTGACATATTCCTTCGAGAGAAAACTCTCCTGCTCGCTCACTTTTGAGGCTGTACGATTAGTCATACATGCAACAACATATCTTTTTGAGTTACAACATGTTGTTTAGGAAAATCAATATAATTTTGCAGGATGCGTTATTTCTTCTCGTAAAGTTTAAGTATTTCCAATACGTACTTATTTGTCTTTACTCTGCAACACTGTATTTCCTTTTAACGTGGTATTCTTACATATTCTTTCGAGAGAAATCTCTCCTGTGCGGTCTCTTTTGAGGCTACATGCTTAGACATACACGCAACACCAAAGCTGTTCGAGTTACAACATGTTGTTTTGGAAAAATAACATAATTTCGACCGATTCGGGATTTCTTTAAAACGCGGTATTCTGACATATTTTTTCTAGAGAGAATTCTCCTGTGGGTTCTCCTTTAAGGATCCACGTTTAGACATACACACAATAACAAATCTTTCCGAGTTACAACGTGTTGTTTAGGAAATACAAGATAATATTTTTATGATGCAATATTTCTTCTCATAAAGTTTAAGTATTTCAAATATGTACGTATTTGTCTTTTCTCTGCAACACTTTATTTACTTATAATGTGGTATTCTTGCATATTCTTTCGAGTGAAAACTCTCCTGTGCATTCTCTTTTGAGGCTACCCGCTTAGACATACACGCAACACCAAATCTTTTCGAGTTACCACGTATTCTTTAGGAAATACAAGATAATTTTGTATGATGCATTATTTCTTCTCGTAAAGTTTAAGTATTTCTAATACGTACGTATTTGTCCTTACTCTGCAACACTGTATTTCCTTATAACGTGGTATTCTTACATATTCTTTTGAGAGAAAACTCTCCTGTGCATTCTCTTTTGAGGCTACACACTTAAACATACACGCAACACCAAAGCTTTTCGAGTTAAAACATGTTGTTTAGGAAAAACAAGATAATTTCACATGATGCGGGATTTCCTTAAAACGTGGTATTCTGACATATTCCTTCGAGAGAAACCTCTGCTGTTCATTCACTTTTGAGGCTGTACGATTAGTCATACATGCAACACCATATCTTTTCAAGTTACCACATGTTGTATAGGAAAATCAAGATAATTTTGCAGGATGCGTTATTTCTTCTCGTAAAGTTTAAGTATTTCTAATATGTACGTATTTGTCTTTACACTGCAACAAAGTATTTCCTTATAACGTGGTATTCTTATATATTCTTTCGAGAGAAAACTCTCCTGTGCGTTCTCTTTTGGGACTACACACTTAGACATACACGCAACACCAAAGCTTTTCGAGTTACAAAGTTTTGTTTAGGAAAAACAAGATAATTTCGCACGATACGGGATTTCCTTAAAACGTGGTATTATGACATATTTTTCCGAGATAAAACTCTCCTGTGCATTCTCCTTTGAGGCTACACGCTTAGACATACATGCAACACCAAAGCTTTTCGAGTTAAAATATGTTGTTAAGGAAAAACAAGATAATTTCCCAAGATCCGTGATTTCCTTAAAACGTGGTATTCTGACATATTTTTTGAAGAGACAAGTCTCTTGTGAGTTCTCTTTTGAGGCTACACACTTAGACATACACGTAACACCAAAGCTTTTCGAGTTACAACATGTTGTTTAGGAAAAACAACAAAATTTCGCGCGATGCGGGATTTCCTTAAAACGTGGTATTCTGACATATTTTTTCGAGAGAAAATTCTCCTGTGGGTTCTCTTTTGAGGATACACGTTTAGACATACACGCAACAACAAATCTTTTTGAGTTACAATGTGTTGTTTAGGAAATACAAGATAATTTTATAAGATGCTTTATTTCTTCTCGTAAAGTTTAAGTATTTCTAATATGTATGTATTTGTCTTTACTCTGCAACACTGTATTTCCTTGTAATGAGGTATTCTTACATATTCTTTCGAATGAAAACTCTCCTGTGCGTTCTCTTTTGAGGCTACACGATTAGACATACACACAACACCAAAGCTTTTTGAGTTACAACGTGTTGTTTAGGAAAAAAAAGATATTTTCGCATGATGCTGGATTTCCGTAAAACGTGGTATTCTGACATATTTTTATGAGAGAAAATTCTCCTGTACGTTCTCTTTTGAGGCTACATGCTTAGACATACATGCAACACCAAATCTTTTCGAGTTACAACCTGTTGTTTAGGAAAAACAAGATAATTTTGCATGATGCTTTATTTCTTCTCGTAAAGTTTAAGTATTTCCAATACGTACGTATTTGTCTTTATTCTGCAACACTGTATTTCCTTATACCGTGGTAGTCTTACTTATTCCATCTAGAAAAAACTCTCCTGTGCATTCTCTTTTGAGGCTCACGCTTAGACATACACGCAACACCCCAGCTTTTCGAGTTACAACATGTTGTTTAGGAAACACAAGATAATTTCGCACGATATGGGATTTCGTTCAAACGTGGTATTCTGACATATTTTTTCGAGAGAAAACTCTCCTGTGCATTCTCTTTTGAGGCTACATGCATAGACATATACGCCACACCCAATCATTTCGAGTTACAACGTGTTGTTTAGGAAATACAAGATAATTTTTTTTAAAATTTATTTTGTTTTTTTGCTTTTTTCGTGACAGTGTTTCTTTGTATAGCCCTGGCTGTCCTGGAACTCACTATGTAGAGCAGGCTGGCCTTGAACTCAGAAATCTGCCTGCCTCTGCCTCCCAAGTGCTGGGATTACAGGCGTACGCCACCACTGCCCGGCTACAAGATAATTTTGTACCATGCATTATTTCTTCTCGTAAAATTTAAGCATTTCTAATATGTATGTATTTGTCTTTACTCTGCAAAACTGTATTTCCTTGTAACGTGGTATCCTTACATATTCTTGCAAGAGAAAACTCTCCTGTGCTTTCTCTTTTGAGGCTACACACTTAGACCTACACGCAACACCAAAGCTTTTCTTTTAAAACATGATGTTTAGGAAAAACAGGATAATTTCGCATGATGCAGGATTTCCTTAAAACATGGTATTGTGACATATTTTTTCGAGAGAAAACACTCCTGTGCCTTCTCTTTTGAGGCTACAAGCATATACATACACGCAACACTAAATCTTCTCGAGTTACAATGTGTTGTTTAGGAAAAACAAGATAATTTTGCACGATGTGATATTTCTTCTCATAAAGTTTAAGTATTTCCAATACGTACGTATTTTTCTTCACTCTGCAACACTATATTTCCTTATAACTTCGGATTCTTACATATTCTATCGAGACAAAACTCTCCTATGCGTTCTGCTTTGAGGCTGCATGCTTAGACATACACGCAACACCAAAGCTTTTCGAGTTACAACGTGTTGTTTAGGAAAAACAAGATAATTTCGCACGATGCTGGATTTCCTTTAAATGTGGTATTCTGAAATATTTTTTCAAGAGAAAATTCTTCTGTGCGTTCTCTTTTGGGACTACATGCTTTACCATACACGCAACACAAAATCTTTTCAAGTTACAACGTGTTGTTTAGGAAATAAAAGATAATTTTGCATGATGCATTATTTCTTCTCGTAAATTTTACATATTTCTAATACGTACATATTTGTCTTTATTCTGCAACACTGTATTTCATTATAACGTGGTATTCTTACATATTTTTTCGAGAGAAAACTCTCTTGTGCTTTCTCTTTTGTGGCTACACGATTAGACATACACGCAACACCAAATCTTTTCGAGTTAAAACGTGTTGTTTATGAAAAACAAGATA
The DNA here is from genome assembly GCF_947179515.1 of Apodemus sylvaticus. NCBI lineage: Eukaryota > Metazoa > Chordata > Mammalia > Rodentia > Muridae > Apodemus > Apodemus sylvaticus. The sequence continues at coordinate 812,381 of NW_026263033.1, read as the reverse complement.
ATTTCGCACAATGCGGTATTTCCTTAAAACGTGGTATTATGACATATTTTTTTGAGAGTAAATTCTCCTTTGGGTTCTCTTTTGAGGCTACACGTTTAGACATACATGCAACAACAATTAATTTCGAGTTACAAAGTGTTGTTTAGAAAAAACAAGATAATTTTGCATTATGCGTTATTTCTTCTCATAAATTTTAAGTATTTCTAATACGTCCATATTTGTCTTTACTCTGCAACACTGTATTTCCTTATAACGTGGTATTCTTACATACTCTTTCGAGAGAAAACTCTCCTGTGCGTTCTCTTTTGAGGCTACACGCTTAGACATACACGCAACAAGAAAGTTTTTCAAGTTACAACGTGTTGTTTAGGAAAAACTAGATAATTTCGCACGATGTGCTATTTCCTTATAACGGGGTATTCTGACATGTTTTTTCCGAGAGAAAACTCTCCTGTGCATTCTCTTTTGAGTCTAGAAGCTTAGACATACAAGCAACAGCAAATCTTTTCGAGTTACAACGTGTTATTTAGGAAAAAAATAGATAATTTTGAACTCGAAAGATTTGGTGTTGCGTATATGTCTAAGCATGTAGACTCAAAAGAGAATGCACAGGAGAGATTTCTCTCGAAAAAATATGTCAGAATACCACGTTTTAAGGAATTCCCGCATCTTGCGAAATTATCTTGTTTTCCTAAATAACACATTCTAACTCGAATAGCTTTGGTGCTGTGTGTATTTCTAAGCGTGCAGCCTCAAAAGAGAATGCACAGGAGAGTTTTCTCTCGAAAGAATATGTAAGAATACTACGATATAAGGAAATACAGTGTTGCAGAGTAAAGACAAATACGTACGTATTAGAAATACTTAAACTTTACGAGAAGAAATAATGCATCCTGCAAAATTATCTTGTTTTTCCTAAACAACACATTGTACTCGAAAAGCTTTGGTGTTGCGTGTATGACTATGCGTGTAGCCTCAAAAGAGAACGCACAGGAGAGTTTTCTCTCGAATGAATGCGTCAGAATACCACATTTTTAGGAAATCCCGCATCGTGTGAAATTAACTTTTTTTTTCTAAACAACAAGTTTTAAATCGAAAAGCTTTGGTGTTGCGTATATGTCTAAGTGTGTAGCCTCAGAAAAGAACGCACAGGAGAGTTTTCTCTCGAAAGAATATGTTAGAATACCCTGTTACAAGGAAATACAGTGTTGCATAGTAAAGACAAATATATACGTATTAGAAATACTTACACTTTACAAGAATAAATAACGCATCACACAAAATTATCTTGTATTTCATAAAGAACACGTTGTAACTCGAAAAGATATGGTGTTTGGTGTATGTCTAAATGTGTAGCCTCAAAAGAGAACACACAGGAGAATTTTCTCTCGAAAAAATATGTCAGAATACCACGTTTTAAGGAAATACCGCATCATGCGAAATTATCTTGTTTTTCCTAAACAACACGTTGTAACTCGAAAAGGTTTGGTATTGCGTGTATGTCTAAGCGTGTAACCTCAAAAGTGAATGCACAGGAGAATTTTCTCTCGAATGAATATGAAAGAATACCACGTTATAAGGATACAGTGTTTCAGAGTAAAGACAAATAGGTACGTATTCGAAATACTAAACTTTACAAGAAGGAATAACACATTGTAAAAAATTATCTTGTATTTCCTAAACAACACATTGTAACTCGGAAAGATTTGGTGTTGCGTGTATGACTAAGTGTGCATCCTCAAAAGAGAATGCACAGGAGAATTTTCTCTCGAAAGAATATGTAAGAATACCACGTTATAATGAAATACAGTGTTGCAGAGTAAAGACAAATACGTACATATTGGAAATATTTAAACTTTAGGAGAAGAAATAACGCATCATGCAAAATTATCTTCTTTTTCCTAAACAACACATTGTAACCCGAAAAGATTTGCTGTTGCGTGGATGACTAAGCATGTAGCCTCAAAAGAGAACGCACAGGAGAGTTTTCTCTCAAAAAAATATGTCAGAATACCACGTTTAAAGGAAATCCAGCATTGTGCGAAATTATCTTGTTTTTCCTAAACAACACGTTTTAACTCAAAAAGCATTGGTGTTGAGTGTATGTCTACGTGTGTAGCCTCAGAAGAGAATGCACAGGAGAGTTTTCTCTGGAAAGAATATGTCAGAATTCCACGTTACATGGAAATACAGTGTTGCAGAGTAAAGACAAATACATACATGTTAGAAATATTTAAACTTTATGAGAAGAAATAACGCTCCTTACAAATTTATCTTGTATTTCCTAAACAACAAGTTGGAATTCTAAAAGATTTGGTATTGCGTGTATGTCTAAGATTGTAGCCTCAAAAGAGAATTCACAGGAGAGTTTTCTCTCGAAAAAATATGTCAGAATACCACGTTTTAAGGAAATCCCGCATCTTGCGAAATTATCTTGATTTTCCTTAACAACACGCTGTAACTCGGAAAGATTTGCTGTTGCATGTATGTCTAATCGTGCAGCCTCAAAAGAGAACGCACAGGAGAGGTTTCTCTCGAAAAAACATGTCAGAATACCCCGTTTTAAGGAAATCGCTCATCGTGCGAAATTATCTTGTTTTTCCTAAACAACACTTGTAACTCAAAAAGCTTTGGTGTTGAGTGTAGGTCTTAAGTGTGTAGCCTCAGAAGAGAACGCACTGGAGAGTTTTCTCTCGAAAGAATATGTAAGAATACCCTGTTACAAGGAAATACAGTGTAGCATATTAAAGACATATACGTACATATTGGAAATACTTAAACTTTATGAGAAGAAATAAAGCATCAAGCATAATTATCTTGTTTTCCAAAATAACACGTTGTAACTCGAAAAGATTTGGTGTTGCGTGTATGTCTAAGCTTCTAGCCTCAAAAGAGAATGCACAGGAGAGTTTTCTCTCAAAAAAACATGTCAGAATACCCTGTTTTATGGAAATCGCTCATTGTGCGAAATTATCTTGTTTGTCCTAAACAACACGTTGTAACCTGAAAAGATTTGGTGTTGCATGTAAGTGTAAATGTGTAGCCTCAAAAGAGAACCCAAAGGAGAATTTTCTCTCCAAAAAATATGTCAGAATACCACGTTTTATGGAAATCCAGCATCGTGCGAAATCATCTTGTTTTTCCTAAACAACTCGTTGTAACTCAAAAAGCTTTGGTGTTTGCGTATATGTCTAAGCGGTAGCCTCAAAAGGGAACGAAGAGGACAGTTTTCTCTCAAAAGAATATGAAATAATACCACGTTATAAGGAAATACAGTGTTGCAGAGTAAAAACAAATACGTACGTATTAGAAAAACTTAAAATTTACGAGAAGAAATAATGCATCCTGCAAAATTATCTTGTTTTTCCTAAACAACACGTTGTAACTAGAAAATATTTGGTATTGCGTGTATGTCTTAATGTGTACCCTCCAAAGAGAACCCACAGGAGGATTTACTCTCGAAAAAATATGTCAGAATTCCACGTTTTAAGGAAATACCGCATCATGGGAAATTATCTTGTTTTTCCTATACAACACATTGTAACTCGAAAACCTTTGGTGTTGCATGTATGTCTAAGCATGTAGCCTCAAAAGAGAATGCACAGGAGAGATTTCTCTCGAAAAAATATGTAAGAATACCACGTTATAAGGAAATAGAGTGTTGCAGAGTAAAGACAAATACGTACATTTTAGAAATAGTTAAACTTTACGAGAAGAAATAACACATCGTAAAAAATTATCTTGTATTTCCAAAACAACAATTGTAACTAGAAAAGATTTGGTGTTGTGTGTATTTCTAAACGTGTAGCCCCAAAGAGGACCCACAGGAGAATTTTCTCTCGAAAAAATATGTCAGAATACCAACATTTAAGGAAATCCTGCAAGATGTGAAATTATCTTGTTTTTCCTAAAGAACATGTTGTAACTCGAAAATCTTTTGTGTTGCTTGTATGTCTCCACGTATAGCCTCAAAAGAGAATGCACGGGAGAGTTTTCTCTCGAAAAAATATGTCACAATACCATGTTTTACGGAAATCCTCCATCATGAGAAATTATCTTGTTTTTCCTAAACAACATGTTTTAAAACGAAAAGCTTTGGTGTTGCGTGTAGGTCTAAGTGTGTAGCCTCAAAAGAGAATGTACAGGATAGTTTTCTCTCACAAGAATATGTAAGAATACCACGTTACTAGGAAATACAGTTTTGCAGAGTAAAGACAAATGCGTATATATTAGAAATACTTAATCTTACGAGAAGAAATAACGCATCGTACAAAATAATCTTGAATTTCCTAAACAACACGTTGTAACTCGAAAAGATTTGGTGTGGCCTATATGCCTATGCGTGTAGCCTCAAAAGAGAATGCACAGGAGAGTTTTCTCTCGAAAAAATATGTCAGAATACCACGTTTTAAGGAAATCCCGCATCCTGCGAAATTATCTTGTGTTTCCTACACAACAGTTTGTAACTCGAAAAGATTTGGTGTTGCGTGTATGTCTAAGCATGTGGCCTCAAAGGAGAATGCACAGGAGATTTTCGCTCGTAAAAATATGTCAGAATACCACCTTTTATGGAAATCCTGCATCCTGCGAAATTATCTTGTTTTTCCTAAACAACACGTTGTAACTCGAAAAGCTTTGGTGTTGCGTGTATGCCTAAGCATGTAGCTTCAAAAGAGAACGAAGAGGAGAGTTTTCTCTCGAAAGAATATGTAAGAATACCACGTTATAAGGAAATACAGTGTTGCAGAGTAAAGACAAATACGTACGTATTAGAAATACTTAAACTTTACGAGAAGAAATAACGCATCATACAAAATTATCTTGTATTTCCTAAACAACAATTGTAACTAGAAAAGATTTGGTTTTGTGTGTATGTCTAAACATGTAGCCCTCAAGAGAACCCACAGGAGAATATTCTCTCGAAAAAATATGTCAGAATAACAACTTTTAAGAAATCCTGCAACGTGCGAAATTATCTTGTTTTCCTAAACAACACGTTGTAACTCAAAAACCTTTGGTGTTGCTTGTATGTCTCCGCATATAGCCTCAAAAGAGAACGCACGGGAGAGTTTTCTCTCGAAAAAATATGGCACAATACCATGTTTTACGGAAATCCTGCATCATGAGAAATTATCTTCTTTTTCCTAAACAACATGTTTTAAAACGAAAAGCTTTGGTGTTGCGTGTAGGTCTAAGTGTGTAGCCTCAAAAGAGAATGCACAGGAGAGTTTTCTCTCGCAAGCATATGTAAGAATACCATGTTACAAGGAAATACAGTTTTGCAGAGTAAAGACAAATGCGTACATATTAGAAATACTTAAACTTACGAGAAGAAATAACGCATCGTACAAAATTATCTTGTATTTCCTAAAGAACACCTTGTAACTCGAAAAGATTTGGTGTGGCATATATGTCTATGCGTGTAGCCTCAAAAGAGAATGCACAGGAGAGTATTCTCTCAAAAAATATGTCAGAATACCACGTTTTAAGGAAATCCCGCATTGTTCGAAATTGTCTTGTGTTTCCTAAACAACAGGTTGTAATTCGAAAAGATTTGGTGTTGCGTGTATGTCTAAGCATGTAGCCTCAAAAGAGAATGCACAGGAGAATTTTCTCTCGTAAAAATATGTCAGAATACCACGTTTTAAGGAAATCCTGCATTGTGCGAAATTATCTTGTTTTTCCTAAACAACACGTTGTAACTCGAAAAGCTTTGGTGTTGCGCGTATGTCTAAGCATGTAGCTTCAAAGGAGAATGAAGAGGAGAGTTTTCTCTCGAAAGAATATGTAAGAATACCACGTTATAGGGAAATACAGTGTTGCAGAGTAAAGACAAATACGTACTTATTAGAAATACTTAATATTTACGAGATGAAATAATGTATCCTGCAAAATTATCGTGTTTTTCCTAAACAACGCATTGTAACTCGAAAAGATTTGGTGTTGCGAGTATGTCTAAGCGTGTAGCCTCAAAAGAGAACGCACATGAGCGTTTTCTCTAGAAAAAATATGTCAGAATACCATGTTTTAAGGAAATCCCACATCGTGTGAAATTATCTTTTTTTTTTCCTAAACAAAACGTTGTAACTCGAGAAGCTTTGGTATTGAGTGTATGTCTAAGTGTGTAGTCTCAAAAGAGAACACACAGGAGAGTTTTCTCTCGAAAGAATATATAAGAATACCACGTTTTAAGGAAATCCTGCATCTTGCAAAATTTTCTTGTTTGTCCTTAACAACACGTTGTAACTCAAAAAGCTTTGGTGTTGCATGTATGTCTAAGCGTGCAGCCTCAAAAGAGTACGCACAGGACAATTTTCTCTCGAAAGAATATGTAAGAATACCACGTTATAAGGAAATACAGTGTTGCAGTGTAAAGACAAATACGTACGTATTAGACATACTTAAACTTTACGAGAAGAAATAACGCATCATATACAAATATCTTGTATTTCCTAAACAACACGTTGTAACTCGAAAAGATTTGGTGTTGTGTGTATGTCTAAACGTGCAGCCCCAAAGAGGACTCACAGGAGAATTTTCTCTCGAAAAAATATGTCAGAATACCAACTTTTAAGGAAATCCTGCAACGTGCGAAATTATCTTGTTTTTCCTAAACAACACGTTGTAACTCACAAACATTTGGTGTTGCTTGCAGGTCTCAGCGTATAGCCTCAAAAGAGAACACACGGGAGAGTTTTCTCTCGAAAAAATATGTCACAATACCATGTTTAAAGGAAATCCTGCATCATGAGAAATTATCTTGTTTTTCCTAAACTACATGTTTTAAAACGAAAAGCTTTGGTGTTGCCTGTAAGTCTAAGTGTGTAGCCTCAAAAGAGAATACACAGGAGAATTTTCTCTCACAGGAATATGTAAGAATACCACGTTACAAGGATATACAGTTTTGCAAAGTAAAGACAAATATGTACATATTAGAAATACTTAAACTTACGAGAAGAAATAACGCATCATACAAAATTATCTTGTATTTCCTAAACAACAAGTTGTAACTCGAAAAGATATGGTGAGGCGTATATGTCTATGCGTGTAGCTTCAAAAGAGAACGCACAGGAGAGTTTAATCTTGGAAAAAAATATGTCAGAATACCACGTTTTAAGGAAATCCCTCATCATGCGAAATTATCTTGTGTTTCCTAAACAACAGGTTGTAACTTGAAAAGATTTGGTGTTGCGTGTATGTCTAAGCATGCAGCCTCAAAAGAGAACACACAGGAGAGATTTCTCTCAAAGGAATATTTAAAAATACCACGTTATAAGGAAATATAGTGTTGCAGATTAAAGACAAATACATTCGTATTGGAAATATTTAAACTTTACGAGAAGAAATATCATATCGTGCTAAATTATCTTGTTTTTCCTAAACAATACATTGTAACTCGAAAAGATTTGGTGTTGCGTGTATGTATAAGCTTGTAGCCTCAAAAGAGAAGGCACAGGAGTGTTTTCTCTCGAAAAAATATGTCAGAATCCCACGTTTTAAAGAAATCCCGCATCGTGAGAAATTATCTTGTTTTTCCTAAACAACATGTTTTAACTCGAAAAGCTTTGGTGTTACGTCTATGTCTAAGTGTGTAGCCTCAAAAGAGAACCCACAGGAGAGTTTTCTCTCGAAAGATTATGTAAGAATACCACGTTATAAGGAAATACAGTGTTGCAGAATAAAGACAACTATGTACGTAGTAGAAACACTTAAACTTTATGAGAAGAAATAACGCATCGTACAAAATTATCTTGTATTTCCTAAACAACACGTTGTAACTCGAAAGGATTTGGTGTTGCATGTATATCTAAGCATGTAGCCTCAAAGGAGAATGCACAGTAGAGTTTTCTCTCGACAAAATATGTCAGAATACCACGTTTTAAGGAAATCACGCATCATGGGAAATTATCTTGTTTTTCCTTAAAAACATATTTTAACTCGAAAAGCTTTGGTGTTGCGTACATGTCTAAGCGTGTAACCTCAATAGAGAACGCACAGGAGAGTTTTCACTCGAAAGAATATGTAAGAATACCACGTTATAAGGAAATACAGAGTTGCATATTAAAGAGAAATACGTACATATTGGAAATACTTAAACTTTATGAGAAGAAATAACACATCGTGCAAAATTATCTTGTTTGTCCTAAATAACATGTTGTAACTCAAAAATATTTGGTGTTGCGTGTATGTCTAAGTTTCTAGCCTCAAAAGGGAACGCACAGGAGAGTTTTCTCTCAAAAAACATGTCAGAATACCCCGTTATAAGGAAATTGCACATCGTGGGAAATTATCTTGTGTTTCCTAAACAACACTTTGTAACTTGAAAAGCTTTGGTGTTGTGTGTATGTCTAAGCGTGTAGCCTCAAAAGAGAACGCATAGGAGAGTTTTTTCTTGAAAGAATATGTAAGAATACCACGTTATAAGGAAATACAGTGTTGCAGAGTAAAGACAAATACGTACATATTAGAAATATTTAAACTTTACGAGAAGAAATAACACATCGTGCAAAATTTCTTGTTTTTCCTAAACAACACGTTGTAACTCGAAAAGACCTTGTGTTGTTTGTATGTCTAAACCTGTAGTCCCAAAGAGCACCCACAGGAGAATTTTCTCTCGAAAAATTATGTCAGAATACCAACTTTTAAGGAAATCCTGCAACGTGCGAAAATGTCTCCGCGTGTATTCTCAAAAGAGAAAGCACAGGAGAGTTTTCTCTCGAAAAAGTATGTCTCAATACCATGTTTTAAGGAAATCCTGCATCATGAGGCATTATCTTGTTTTTCCTAAACAACATATTTTTACTCGATAATTTTGGTGTTGCGTGTATGTCTAAGCATGTAGCCTCAATAGAGAACTCACAGGAGAGTTTTCACTCGAAAGAATATGTAAGAATAGCAAGTTATGAGGAAAGACAGAGTTGCATATTAAAGAAAAATACATACATATTGGAAATACTTAAACTTTATGAGAAGAAATAACGCATCGTGCAAAATTATCTTGTTTTTCCTAAATAACACGTTGTAACTCGAAAAGATTTGGTGTTGCGTGTATGTCTAAGCTTCTAGCCTCAAAAGAGAATGCACATGAGAGCTTTCTCTCGAAGGAATATGTCAGAATACCACGTTTTAAGAATATCCCGCATCATGCGAAATTATCTTGTTTTTCCTAAACAACAGGTTGTAACTCGAAAAGCTTTGGTGTTGCGTTTTTGTCTAAGGTGCAGCCTCAAAGGAGAACACACAGGATAGTTTTCTCTCGAAAGAATATGTAAGAATACCACGTTATACGGAAATATAGTGTTTCAGAGTAAAAATAAATACGTACGTATTAGAAATACTTAAACTTTATGAGAAGAAATAATGCTTCGTGCAAAATTATCTTGTTTTTCCTAAGCAACACATTGTAACTTGAAAAGATTTGTTTTTGCATGTATGTCTAAGCTTGTAGCTTCAAAAGAGGACGCACAGGAGAGTTTTCTCTCGAAAAAAAATGTCAGAATACCACGTTTTATGGAAATACCACATCATGCGAAATTTTCTTTTTTTTCCTAAACAACACGTTGTAACTCGAAAGGTTTGGTGTTGCATGTATGTCTATGCATGTAGCCTCTAAAGAGAACACACAGGAGAGGTTTCTCTCAAAGAATATGTAAGAATTCCACGTTATAACGGAATACACTGTTGAAGAGTAAAGACAAATATGTACGTATTAGAAATATTTAAAGTTTACGAGAAGAAATAACGCATCGTGCAAAATTATCAGGTTTTTCCTAAACAACACGTTGTAACTCGAAAAGATTTGGTGTTGAGTGTATGACTAAGCATGTAGCCTCAAAAGAGTATGCACAGGAGAGTTTTCTCTCAAAAAAATATGTCAGAATACCACGTTTTAAGGAAATACAGCATTGTGCGATATTATATTTTATTTTCATAAACAACACGTTTTAACTCGAAAAGCTTTGGTGTTTTGTGTATGCCTAAGTGTGTAGCCTCAGAAGAGAATGCACAGGAGAAATTTCTCTCGAAAGAATATCTCAGAATACCACGTTACAAGGATATACAGTGTTGCAGAGTAAAGACAAATACGTACATATTAGAAATACTTAAACTTTACGAGAAGAAATAATGCATCGTGCAAAATTATCTTGTATTTCCTAAACAACACGTTGTAACCTGAAAACATTTAGTGTTGCTTGTAAGTCTAAATGTGTAGCCTCAAAAGAGAATGCACAGGAGAGTTTTCACGCGAAAGAATTTGTAAGAATAGCACATTATAAGTAAATACAGTGTTGCAGAGTAAAGTCAAATTTGTACATATTAGAAATACTTAAACTTTTCGAGAACAAATATTGCATCTTACCAAATTATCTTGTATTTCCTAAACAACACATTGTAACTCAAAAAGATTTGTTGTGCGATGCATTATTTCTTCTCATAAAGTTTAAGTATTTCCAATACGTACATTTTTGTCTTTACTCTGCAAAAATTTATTTCTTTATAACGTGGTATTCTAACATATTCTTTAGAGAGAAAACTTTCCTGTGCATTCTCTTTTGAGGCTGCACGCTTAGAAAAAAACGCAACACCAAAGCTTTTCGTGTTACAACAAGTTGTTTAGGAAAAACAAGATAATTTTGCACGATACGAGATTGTCTTAAAACATGGTATTCTGACATATTTTTTCGAGAGAAAACTTTCCTGTGCGTTCTCTTTTGAGGCTACACACTTAGACATACACGCACCACCAAAGCTTATCGAGTCCAACGTGTTGTTTAGGCAAAACAAGATAATTTCGCACGATGAAGGATTTCATTCATACGTGGTATTCTGACATATTGTTTCGAGAGAAAATTCTCCTGTGGGTTCTCTTTTGAGGCTACCAATTTACACAAACACACAGCACCAAATCTTTTCGAGTTACATCCTGTTGTTTAGGAAAAACAAGATAAATTTGCATGATTCGTTATTTCTTCTTTTAAAGTTTAACTATTTCTAATACGTACGTATTTGTTTTTACTCTGCAACACTGTATATCCTTATAACGTGGTATTCTTACGTATTCTTTCGAGAGAAAACTCTCTGCTGCGTTCTCTTTTGACACTACACACTTAGATATATACGCAACACCAAAGCTTTTATAGTTATAATGTGTTGTTTAAGAAAAACAAGATAATTTCACACGAAGCGGGATATCCTTAAAATGTGGTATTCTGACATATTTTTTTCGAGTGAAAACTCTCCTGTGCGTTTTCTTTTGAGGCTACACGCTTAGACATACACACCACTTCAATTCTTTTCAAGTTACAACCTGTTGTTTAGGAAATACAAGATAATTTTGTACCATGGGTTATTTCTTCTCGTAAAGTTTCAGTGTTTCTAATATGTACGTATTTGTCTTTACTCTGCAAAATTGTATTTCCTTGTAATGTGGTATTCTTACATATTCTTGCGAGAGAAAACTCTCCTGTGCGTTCTCTTTTGAAGCTACAAGCTTAGACATAAACACAGCACCAAATCTTTTCGAGTTACAACATGTTGTTTAGGAAAAACAAGATAATTTTGCACGATGCGTTATTTTTTCTTGTAAAGTTTAAGTATTTCTAATACGTATGTATTTGTCTTTACTCTGCATCACTATATTTCCTTATAACGTGGTATTCTTACATATTCTTTCGAGAGAAAACTCTCCTGTGCGTTCTCTTTTGAGGCTGCACCTTAGATCAAAATGCAACACCAAAGCTTTTCTAGTTACAACAAGTTGTTTAGGAAAACAAGATAATTTCACACGATACGGGATTTTCTTAAAACGTGGTATTCTGACATATTTTTTCGAGAGAAAACTCTCCTGTGCATTCTATTTTGAGGCTACATGCTTAGACATACACGCAAAACCAAAGCTTTTCGAGTTACCATGTGTTGTTTAAGAAAAACAAGATAATTTCGCATGATGCAGGATTTCCTTAAAACGTGGTATTCTGACATATTTTTTTCGAGAGAAAATTCTCCTGTGGGTTCTCTTTCGAGGCTACACATTTATACATACACACAACACCAAATCTTTTCTAGTTACAACGTGTTGTTTAGGAAATACAAGATAATTTTTACGATGAATTATTTCTTCTCGTAAAGTTTAAGTATTTCTAATACGTACATATTTGTCTTTACGCTGCAACACTGTATTTCCTTATAACGTGGTATTCTTATATATTCTTTTGAGAGAAAACTCTCCTGTGCATTCTCCTTTGAGGCTACACGATTAGACATAGATGGAACACCATAACTTTTCAAGTTACCACGTGTTGTTTAAGAAAAACAAGATAATTTCCCACGATGAGGGATTTCCTTAAAACAAGGTATTCTGACATATTTTTTTCGAGTGAAAACTCTCCTGTGTGTTCTCCTTTGAGGATATCCGCTTAGACCTACACGCAACACCAAATCTTTTCGAGTTACAACGTGTTGTTTAGGAAGTACAAGACAATTTTGTACGATGCGTTATTTCTTCTCGTAAAGTTTACGAATTTCCATTACGTATGTATTTGTCTTTACTCTGCAACACTTTATTTCTTTATAAAGTGGTATTCTTACATATTGTTTCGAGATAAAACTCTCCTGTACATTCTCTTTTGAGGCTACATGCTTAGACAAAAACACAACACCAAAGCTTTTCGAGTTACAATGTATTGTTTAGGAAAAACAAGATAATATTGCACTATACGGGATTTTCTTAAAACGTGGTATTCTGACATATTTTTTCGAGAGTAAACTCTCCTATGCATTGTCTTTTGAGGGTACACACTTAGACGTACACGCAACACCAAAGCATTTCAAGTTACAACGTGTTGTTTAGGAAAAACAAGATAATTTCTCATGATGCAGGATTTCTTTAAAACGTGGTATACTGACATATTTTTCGGGAATAAATTCTCCTGTGCATTGCCTTTTGAGGCTACAAGCTTAGACATACACACAAAACCGAATCTTTTCGAGTTACAATGTGTTGTTTAGGAAATACAAGATATTTTTTTACGATGCATTATTTCTTCTCGTAATTTTAAGTATTTGTAATACTTATGTATTTGTCTTTACTCTGCAACACTGTATTTTTTTATAACGTGGTATTCTTACATATTCTTTCGAGAGAAAACTCTCCTGTGCTTTCTCTTTTGAGGCTACATGCTTAGACATACACGCAACACCAAAGCTTTTCGAGTTACAACGTGTTGTTTAAGAAAAACAAGATAATTTCGCACGATGCGGGATTTCCTTAAAACGTGGTATTCTGACATATTTTTTCGAGTAAAAACTCTTCTGTGCATTCTCTTTTGAGGATACACGCTTAGACATACACACAACACGAAATCTTTTCGAGTTACAATGTGTTGTTTAGGAAATACACGATAATTTTTTTATGATGAGTTATTTCTTCTCGTAAAGTTTAAGTATTTCTAATATGTAAGTATTTGTCTTTACTCTGCAACACTGTATTTCCTTATAACATGGTATTCTTACATATTCTTGCGAGAGAAAACTCTCCTGTGCATAATATTTTGAGGCTACAAGCTTAGACATACACTCAACAGCAGTGCTTTTCGAGTTACAACATGTTGTTTAGGAAAAACAAGATAATTATGCACGATGCAGCATTTCCATCACACGTGGTATTCTGACATATTTTTTTGAGAGAAAACTCTCCTGTGCCTTCTCTTTTGAGGCTACATGCTTAGACATACACGCAACACCAAAGCTTTATGTGTTACAACGTGTTGTTTAGGAAAAACAAGATAATTTCGCACGATGAGTGATTTCCTTGAAACGTGGTATTCTGACATATTTTTTCGAGAGAAAACTCTCCAGTGCATTCTCTTATGAGGCTACACGCTTAGACATACACGCAACACCAAAGCTATTTGATTTACAATTTGTTGTTTAGGAAAAACAGGATAATTTCACACGATGCAGGATTTCCTTAAAACGTTGTTTTCTGACATATTTTTTCAAGAGAAAATTCTCCTGTGGGTTCTCTTTTGAGGCTACACATTTACACATACACACAACATCAAATCAATTCGAGTTACAAGGTGTTTTTTAGGAAATACAAGATAATTTTTTATGATGCGTTATTTGTTCTTGTAAAGTTTAAGTATTTCTAATAGGTACGTATTTGTCTTTGCTCTGCAACACTGTATTTCCTTATAACGTGGTATTCTTACATATTCTTTCGAGAGAAAACTCTACTGTGCATTCTCTTTGGAGGCTACACGCTTAGACATACACGCAATACCAAAACTTGTCGAGTTACAACGTGTTGTTTAGAAAAAAACAAGATAATTTTGCATGATGCGTTATTTCTTCTAGTGAAGTTTAAGTATTTCTAATAAGTACGTATCTGTCTTTACTCTGCAACACTGTATTTCCTTATAATGTGGTATTCTTACATATTCCTTCAAAAGAAAACGCTGCTGTGCATTCTCCTTTGAGGCTACACGCTTAGACATACACGGAAAAACCAAAGCTTTTCGAGTTACAACGTGTTGTTTAAGAAAAACAAGATAATTTCGCACGATGCAGGATTTCCTTAAAACGTGGTATTTTGACATATTTTTTCGACAGAAAACTCTCCTGTGCGTTATCTTTTGAGGCAAAACACTTAGACATTCACGCCACAACAAATCTTTTCGAGTTATAACGTGTTGTTTAGGAAATACAAGATAATTTTGTACGGTGCGTTATTTCTTCTCGTAAAGTTTAAGTATTTCTAATAGGTACGTATTTGTCTTTACTCTGCAAAACTGTATTTCTTTGTAACATGGTATTCTTACATATTCTTGCGAGAGAAAACTTTCCTGTGCATTCTCTTTTGAGGCTACACACTTAGACATACATGCAGACCGAAGCTTTTAGAGTTAAAACATGTTGTTTAGGAAAAACAAGATAATTTTTCACGATGCAGGATTTCCTTATAACGTGGTATTCTTACATATTCTTTCGAGAGAAAACTCTCCTGTGCATTCTCTTTTGAGGCTAAATGCTTAGACATACAGGCAACACCAAAGCTTTTCGAGTTACAACATGTTGTTTAAGAATAACAAGATAATTTCACACGATGCGGGATTTCCTTAAAACGTGGTATTCTAACATATTTTTTTGAGTGAAAACTCTCCTGTGCATTCTCTTTTGAGGATAAACACTTAGACATACACGCAACATGAAATATTTTTGAGTTACAACGTGTTGTTTAGGAAATAAAAGATAATTTTTTACGATAAATTATTTCTTCACATAAAGTTTAAGTATTTCTAATTTGTAAGTATTTGTCTTTACTCTGCAACACTGTATTTCCTTATAACGTGGTATTCTTACATATTCTGGTGAGAGAAACTCTCCTGTGCATAATATTTTGAGGCTACACGCTTAGACATACACGCAACAGCAAAGCTTTTCGAGTTACAACATGCTGTTTAGGAAAAACAAGATAATTATGCACGATGCAGCATTTCCATATCACGTGGTATTCTGACATATTTTTTCGAGAGAAAACTCTCCTGTGCGTTCTGTGTTGAGGCTACACGCTTAGACATACACCCAACACCAAAGCTTTGCGAGTTACAACGTATTGTTTAGGAAAAACAAGATAATTTCGCATGATGCGTTATTTCTTCTCGTAAAGTTTAAGTATTTCTAATACGTACGTATTTGTCTTTACTCTGCAACACTGTATTTCCTTATAATGTGGTATTCTTACATATTACTTCAAACGAAAACGCTGCTGTGCATTCTCCTTTGAGGCTACACGCTTAGACATACACAGAAAACCAAAGCTTTTCGAGGTACAACGTGTTGTTTAAGAAAAACAAGATAATTTCGCACGATGCAGGATTTCCTTAAAACGTGGTATTCTGACATATTTTTTCGACAGAAAACTCTCCTGTGCATTCTCTTTTGAGGGTAAACGCTTAGACATTCACGCCACAACAAATCTTTTCGAGTTATAACGTGTTGTTTAGGAAATACAAGATAATATTGTATGATGCGTTATTTCTTCTCGTAAAGTTTAAGTATTTCTAATAGGTACGTATTTTCTTTACTCTGCAAAACTGTATTTCCTTGTAACGTGGGTTTTCTTACATATTCTTGCGAGAGAAAACTCTCCTTGCATTCTCTTTTGAGGATACACACTTAGACATACACGCAACACAAAAGCTTTTCGAGTTAAAATATGTTGTTTAGGAAAAACAAGATAATTTCGCACGATGCAGGATTTCCTTAAAACGTGGTATTCTTACATATTCTTTCGAGAGAAAACTCTCCTGTGCGTTCTCTTTTGAGGCTACACGCTTAGACATACACGCAACACGAAATCTTTTCGAGTTACAATGTGTTGTTTACGAAATACAAGATAAATTTTTTACGATGAGTTATTTCTTCTCGTAAAGTTTAAGTATTTCTAATATGTAAGTATTTGTCTTTACTCTGCAACACGGTATTTCCTTATAAATTGGTATTCTTACATATTCTTGCGAGAGAAAACTCTCCTGTGCATAATATTTTGAGGCTACACGCTTAGACATACACTCAACAGCAGTGCTTTTCGAGTTACAAGTATTGTTTAGGAAAAACAAGATAATTTCGCAAGATGCAGGATTTCCTTAAAACGTGGTTTTCTGACATATTTTTTCGACAGAAAACTCTCCTGTGCGTTTTCTTTTGAGGCAAAACGCTTAGACATTCACGCCACAACAAATCTTTTCGAGTTATAACATGTTGTTTAGGAAATACAAGATAATTTTGTACGATGCATTATTTCTTCTCGTAAGTTTAAGTATTTCTAATAGGTACGTATTTGTCTTTACTCTGCAAAACTGTATTTCCTTGTAACGTGGTATTCTTGCATATTCTTGCGAGAGAAAACTCTCCTGTGCATTCTCTTTTGAGGCTACACACTTAGACATACATTCAACACCGAAGCTTTTCGAGTTTAAACATGTTGTTTAGGAAAAACAAGATAATTTCGCACGATGAGGGATTTCCTTAAAACGTGGTATTCTGACATATTTTTTTGAGAGAAAACTCTCCTGTGCGTTCTCTTTTAAGGCTACATGCTTAGACATACACGCAACACCAAAGCTTTTCGAGTTACAACCTGTTGTTTAAGAAAAACAAGATAATTTCACACAATGCGGGATTTCCTTAAAACGTGGTATTCTTACATATTCTTGCGAGAGAAAACTCTCCTGTGCATAATATTTTGAGGCTACATGCTTAGACATACACGCAACAGCAATGCTTTTCGAGTTACAACATGTTGTTTAGGAAAAACAAGATAATTTCGCACGATGCAGGATTTCTTTAAAACGTGGTACTCTGACATATTTTTTCGACAGAAAACTCTCCTGTGCATTCTCTTTTGAGGCTAATCGCTTAGACATTCTCGGCACAACAAATATTTTCGAGTTATAAAGTGTTGTTTAGGAAATACAAGATAATTTTGTACGGTGAGTTATTTCTTCTCGTAAAGTTTAAGTATTTCTAATAGGTACGTATTTGTCTTTACTCTGAGAAACTGTATTTCCTTGTAACGTGGTATTCTTACATATTCTTGCTAGAGAAAACTCTCCTGTGCATTCTCTTTTGAGGCTACAGGCTTAGACATACACGCAACACCAAAGCTATTTGAGTTATAACATGTTGTTTAGGAAAAACAAGATAATTTCCCACGATGCAGGATTTCCTTAAAACGTTGTTTTCTGACATATTTTTTCGAGAGAAAATTCTCCTGTGGGTTCTCTTTTGAGGCTACACATTTACAAATACACACAACACCAAATCTTTTCGAGTTACAAGGTGTTTTTTAGGAAATACAAGATAATTTTTTATGATGCATTATTTCTTCTCGTAAAGTTTAAGTATTTCTAATAGGTACGTATTTGTCTTTGCTCTGCAACACTTTATTTCCTTATAACGTGGTATTCTTACATATTCTTTCGAGAGAAAACTCTCCTGTGCGTTCTCTTTTGAGGCAACACGCTTAGACATACACGCAACACCAAAACTTGATGAGTTACAACGTTTTGTTTAGAAAAAACAAGATAATTTTGCATGATGCGTTATTTCTTCTCGTAAATAGGATTTCTAATATGTACGTATTTGTCTTTACTCTGCAACACTGTCTTTCCTTATAATGTGGTATTCTAACATATTCCTTCAAATGAAAACACTGCTGTGCGATCTCCTTTGTGGCTACACTCTTAGACGTACACGGAAAACCAAAGCTTTTCGAGTTACAACGTGTTGTTTAAGAAAAACAAGATAATTTCGCACGATGCAGGATTTCCTTAAAACGTGGTATTCTGACATATTTTTTAGAAAGAAAACTCTCCTGTGCATTCTCTTTTGAGGCTAAACGATTAGACATTCACGCCACAACAAATTTTTTCGAGTTATAACGTGTTGTTTAGGAAACACAAGATAATTTTGTACAATGCGTTATTTCTTCTCGTAAAGTTTAAGTATTTCTAATAGGTACGTATTTGTCTTTACTCTGCAAAACTATATTTCCTTCTAACGTGGGTATTCTTACATATTCTTGCGAGAGAAAACTCTCCTGTGCATTCTCTTTTGAGGCTACACACTTAGACATACATGCAACACCAAAGCTTTTCGAGTTAAAATATGTTGTTTAGGAAAAACAAGATAATTTCACACGATGAAGGATTTCCTTAAAACGTGGTATTCTGACATATTTTTTTGAGAGAAAACTCTCCTGTGCGTTCTCTTTTGAGGCTACACGCTTAGACATACACGCAGCACCAAAGCTTTTCGAGTTACAACGTGTTGTTTAAGAAAAACATGATAATTTCACACGATGCGGGATTTCCTTAAAACGTGGTATTCTGACATATTTTTTAGAGTGAAAACTCTCCTGTGCGTTCTCCTTTGAGGATACACGCTTAGACATACATGCAGCATGAAATCGTTTCGAGTTACAACGTGTTGTTTAGGAAATACAAGATAATTTTTTACGATGAGTTATTTCTTCACGTAAAGTTTAAGTATTTCTAATATAAAAGTATTTGTCTTTACTCTGCAACACTGTATTTCCTTATAACGTGGTATTCTTACATATTCTTGCGAGAGAAAACTCTCCTGTGCATTCTCTTTTGAGGCTACAGGCTTAGACATACACGCAACACCAAAGCTATTTGAGTTATAACATGTTGTTTAGGAAAAACAAGATAATTTCGCACGATGCAGGATTTCCTTAAAACGTTGTTTTCTGACATATTTTTTCGAGAGAAAATTCTCCTGTGGGTTCTCTTTTGAGGCTACACATTTACACATACAGACAACACCAAATCTTTTCGAGTTACAAGGTGTTTTTTAGGAAATACAAGATAATTTTTTATGATGCGTTATTTCTTCTCGTAAAGTTTAAGTATTTTTAATAGGTACGTATTTGTCTTTGCTCTGCAACACTGTATTTCCTTATAACGTGGTATTCTTACATATTCTTTCGAGAGAAAACTCTCCTGTGCGTTCTCTTTTGAGGCTACACGCTTAGACATACACGCAACACAAAAACTTGTCGAGTTACAACGTGTTGTTTAGAAAAATCAACATAATTTTGCATGATGCGTTATTTCTTCTCATAAAGTTTAAGTATTTCTAATACGTACGTATTTGTCTTTACTCTGCAACACTATATTTCCTTATAATATGGTATTGTTACATATTCTTTCGAAAGAAAACGCTCCTGTGCATTCTCCTTTGAGGCTTCACGCTTAGACATACACGGAAAACCAAAGCTTTTCGAGTTACAAGTATTGTTTAGGAAAAACAAGATAATTTCGCAAGATGCAGGATTTCCTTAAAACGTGGTTTTCTGACATATTTTTCGACAGAAAACTCTCCTGTGCGTTCTCTTTTGAGGCAAAACGCTTAGACATTCACGCCACAACAAATCTTTTCGAGTTATAACGTGTTGTTTAGGAAATACAGGATAATTTTGTACGATGCGTTATTTCTTCTCGTAAAGTTTAAGTATTTCTAATAGGTATGTATTTGTCTTTACTCTGCAAAACTGTATTTCCTTGTAACGTGGTATTCTTAGATATTCTTGTGAGAGAAAACTCTCCTGTGCATTCTCTTTTGAGGCTACACACTTAGACATACACGTAACACCAAAGCTTTTCGAGTTAAAATATTTTGTTTAGGAAAAACAAGATAATTTCTCACGATGCAGGATTTCCTTAAAACGTGGTATTCTGACATTTTTTTTTTCGAGAGAAAAATCTACTGTGCTGTCTCTTTTGAGGCTACACGCTTAGACATACATGCAACACCAAATCATTTCGTGTTACAACGTGTTGTTTAGGAAAAACAAGATAATTTTGCAGGATGCGTTATTTCTTCTCGTAAAGTTTAAGTATTTCCAATAAGTACGTATTTGTCTTTACTCTGCAAGACTATATTTCTTTTAACGTGGTATTTTTACATTTCCTTTCGAGAGAAAACTGTCCTGTGTGTTCTCTTTTGAGGCTACACACTTAGACAAACACTCAACACCAATGTTTTTTGAGTTACAACTTGTTGTTTAAGAAAAACAAGACAATTTCTCACGATGCGTGATTTCCTTAAAACTTGGCATTCTGACATAATTTTGAGAGAATACTCACCGTGCATTCTCTTTTGAGGCTACAATCTTAGACATACACAGAACACAAAATCTTTTTGAGTTACAACGTGTTGTTTAGGAAAAACAAGATAATTTTGCACGATATATTATTTCTTCTCGTAAAGTTTAAGTATTTCCTATATGTACTTATTTGTCTTTACTCTGCTTTTACTGTATTTCTTTACAACGTCGTATTCTTACATATTCCGTCGAGAGAAAACTCTCCTGTGCGTTCTCTTAAGAGGCTACACACTTAGACATACACGCAACATCAAAGCTTTTCGAGTTACCACATGTTGTTTAGGAAAAACAAGATAATTTCGCACGATGCGGGATTTCTTTATAATGTGGTATACTCACATATTTTTTGAGAGAAAACTCTCCTGTGCATTCTCTTTTGAGGCTACACACTTAGACATACACGCAACACCTAAGCTTTTCGAGTTACAACGTGTTGTTTAGGAAAAAAAATAATTTCGCACGATGCGGGATTTCCTTAAAACGTGGTATTCTGACATATTTTTTTGAGAGAAAACTGTCATGTGCATTCTCTTTTGAGGCTACAAGCTTAGACATACACGCAACACCAAATCTTTTCAAGTTACAATGTGTTGTTTAGGAAAAACAAGATAATTTTGCACGATGTGTTATTTCTTCTCGTAAAGTTTAATTATTTCCAATAAGGATGTATTTTTATTTACACTGCAACACTGTATTTCCTTATAACATGGTATTCTTACATATTCTTTCGAGAGAAAACTCTCCTGTGTGTTCTCTTTTGAGGCTACACACTTAGACATACACGCAACACCAAAGCTTTTCGAGTTACAACGTGTTGTTTAGGAAACACATGATGATTTTGCACGATGCCGGATTTCCTTAAAACATGGTATTCTGACATATTTTTTCGAGAGAAAACTCTCCTGTGCGTTCTCTTTTGAGGCTACACGCTTAGACATATACGCCACACCAAATCTTTTCGAGTTACAACTTGTTGCTTAGGAAATACAAGATAATTTTGTACGATGCGTTATTTCTTCTCATAAAGTTTAAGTATTTCTAATATGTATTTATTTGTCTTTACTCTGCAACACTGTATTTCCTTGTAACGAGGTATACTTACATATTCTTTTGAGAGAAAACTCTCCTGTGCATTTTCTTCTGACGCTACACACTTAGACATACATGCAACACCAAAGCTTTTCGAGTTAAAACTGGTTGTCTAGTTAAAAACAAGGTAATCTCGCACGATGCGGGATTTCCTTAAAATGTGGTATTCTGACATATTTATTCGAGAGAAAACACTCCTGGGCATTCTCTTTGGAGGATACACGCTTAGTCATACACGCAACACCAAATCTTTTTGAGTTACAACGTGTTGTTTAGGAAAAACAAGATAATTTTGCACGATGCTTTATTTTTTCTCGTAAAGTTTAAGTATTTCTAATAAGTACGTATTTGTGTTTATTCTGCAACACTCTATTTCATTTAATGTGGTATTCTTATATATTCTTTCCAGAGAAAACTGTCCTGTGCCTTCTCTTTTATGGCTACACAATTAGACATACACGCAACACCAAATCTTTTCGAGTTACAACGTGTTATTTAGGAAATACAAGATAATTTTGTACGATGATTTATTTCTTCGAGTAAAGTTTAAGTATTTCAAATACATATGTATTTGTCTTTACTCTGCAATATTGTATTTCCTTATAACATGGTATTCTTATATATTCTTTCGGGAGAAAACTCTCCTGTGCATTCTCTTTTGAGTCTTCACGCTTAGACATACATGCAACACCAAAGCTTTACGAGTTACAACGTGTTGTTTAGGAAAAACAAGATAATTTCTCACTATGCAAGATTTCCTTAAAACATGGTATTCTGACATATTTTTTCGAGAGAAAATTCTCCTGTGGTTTCTCTTTTGAGGCTACACGTTTAACCATAAAGGCAACACCAAATCTTTTCGTGTTACAATGTGTTGTTTAGGATATACAAGATAATTTTGCACGATACGTTATATCTTCTCGTAAACTTTAAGTATTTCTAATACATACATATTTGACTTTACTCTGCAACACTGTATTTCCTTATAACGTGGTATTCTTACATATGCTTTCGAGAGAAAACTGTCCTGTGCCTTCACTTTTGAGGCTACACACTTGGACATACACGCAACACGAAATCATTTTGAGTTGCAACGTGTTGTTTAGGAAATGCACGATAATTTTTTACGATGCTTTATTTCTTCGAGTAAAGTTTAAGTATTTCTAATACGTACATATTTGACTTTACTCTGCAACACTGTATTTCCTTATAACGTGGTATTCTTACATTTTCTTTCGAGTGAAAACTCTCCTGTGCGTTCTCTTTTGAGGCTACACGCTTAGACATACACGCAAAACCAAAGCATTTCGAGTTACAACGTGTTGTTTAGGAAAAACAAGACAATTTTGCACGATGCAGGATTTCCATAAAAAGTGGTATTCTGACATAGTTTTTTCGAGAGAAAACTCTTCTATGCTTTCTCTTTTGAGGCTACAAGCTTAGACATACACGCAACACCAAATCTTTTCGAGTTCCAACGTGTTGTTTAGGAAAAACAAGATAATTTTGCACGATGTGTTATTTCTTCTCGTAAAGTCTAAGTATTTCCAATACGTATGTATTTTTCTTTAATCTGCAACACTGTATTTCCTTATAACGTGGTATTCTTACATATTCTTTCGAGAGAAAACTCTCCTGTGTGTTCTCTCTTGAGGCTACACACTTAGACATACACGCAACACCAAAGCTTTTCGAGTTACAACGTGTTGTTTAGGAAACACATGATGATTTCGCACGATGCGGGATTTCCTTAAAACATGGTATTCTGACATATTTTTTCAAGAGAAAACTCTCCTGTGCATTCTCTTTTGAGGCTACATGCTTAGACATATACGCCACACCAAATCTTTTCGGGTTACAACGTGTTGCTTAGGAAATACAAGATAATTTTGTAAGATGCGTTATTTCTTCTCATAAAGTTTATGTATTTCTAATATGTACGTATTTGTCTTTACTCTGCAACACTGTATTTCCTTGTAACGAGGTATTCTTACATATTCTTTTGAGAGAAAACTCTCCTGTGCGTTCTCTTCTGAGGCTACATACTTAGACATACACGCAACACCAAACCTTTTCGAGGTCAAACTGGTTGTTTAGGTAAAAACAAGATAATTTCGCACGATGCGGGATTTCCATAAAACTTAGTATTCTGACATATTAATTCGAGAGAAAACACTCCAGGGCGTTCTCTTTTGAGGATACACGCTTAGTCATACACGCAACACCAAATCTTCTCGAGTTACAATGTGTTGTCTAGGAAAAACAAGATAATTTTGCACGATGCGTTGTTTTTTCTCGTAAAGTGTAAGTATTTCTAATAAGTATGTATTTGTCTTTACTCTGCAACACTCTATTTCCTTTAACGTGGTATTCTTACATATTCTTTCGAGAGAAAACTGTCCTGTGCCTTCTCTTTTGAGGCTACACACTTAGACATACACGCAACACCAAAACTTTTCGAGTTACAACGTGTTATTTAGGAAATACAAGATAATTTTTTACGAAGCTTTATTTCTTCAAGTAAAGTTTAAGTATTTCAAATATGTACGTATTTGTCTTTACTCTGCAATACTGTATTTCCTTATAACGTGGTATTCTTACATATTCTTTCAAGAGAAAACTCTCCTGTGCCTTCTCTTTTGAGTCTTCACGCTTAGACATACATAAAACACCAAAGCATTTCGAGTTACAACGTGTTGTTTAGGAAAAACAAGATAATTTCGCACTATGTGGGATTTCCTTAAAACATGGTATACTGACATATTTTTTCGAGAGAAAATTCTCCTGTGGTTTCCTTTTGAGGCTAAACGTTTAGCTATACACGCAACACCAACTCTTTTCGTGTTATAACGTGTTGTTTAGGATATACAAGATAATTTTGCACGATATGTTATTTTTTCTCGTAAACTTTAAGTATTTCTAATACGTACATATTTGTCTTTACTCTGCAACACTGTATTTCCTTATAACGTGGTATTCTTACATATGCTTTCGAGAGAAAAATGTCCTGTGCCTTCTCTTTTGAGGCTACACACTTAGACATACACGCAACACCAAATCATTTCGAGTTACAACGTGATGTTTAGGAAATACAAGATAATTTTGTACGATGTTTTACTTCTTCGAGGAAAGTTTAAGTATTTCCAATACGTACATATCTGTCTTTAATCTGCAACACTGTATTTCCTTATAACGTGGTATTCTTACATATTCTTTCGAGAGAAAACTCTCCTGTGCATTCTCTTTTGAGGCTACACGCTTAGACATACACACAATACCAAAGCATTTCGAGTTACAACGTGTTGTTTAGGAAAAACAAGATAATTTCACACAATGCGGGATTTTCATAAAAAGTGGTATTCTGACATATTTTTTTCGAGAGAAAACTCTCCTGTGCTTTCTCTTTTGAGGCTACAAGCTTAGACATACATGCAACACCAAATCTTTTCGAGTTACAACGTGTTGTTTAGGAAAAACAAGATAATTTTGCACGATGTGTTATTTCTTCTCGTAAAGTTTAAGTATTTCCAATACGTATGTATTTTTCTTTACTCTGCAAGACTGTATTTCCTTATAACATGGTATTCTTACATATTCTTTTGAGATAAAACTCTCCTGTGTGTTCTCTTTTGAGGCTACACCCTTAGACATACACGCAACACCAAAGCTTTTCGAGTTACAACGTGTTGTTTAGGAAACAAATGATGATTTCGCACGATGCGGGATTTCCTTAAAACATGGTATTCTGACATATTTTTTCGAGAGAAAAGTCTCCTGTGCATCCTCTTCTGAAGCTACAAACTTAGACATACACGCAACACCAAAGCTTTTCGAGTTAAAACTGGTTGTTTAGTTATAAACAAGGTAATCTCGTACGATGCGGGATTTCCTTAAAACGTGGTATTCTGACATATTCATTCGAGAAAAAACACTCCTGGGCATTCCCTTTTGAGGATACATGCTTAGTCATACACGTAACACCAAATCTTTGTGAGTTACAACATGTTTTTTAGGAAAATCAAGATAATTTTGCACGATGCGTTATTTTTTCTCATAAAGTTTAAGTATTTCTAATAAGTACGTATTTGTCTTTACTCTGCAACACTCTATTTCATTTAATGTGGTATTCTTACATATTCTTTCGAGAGAAAACTGTCCTGTGCCTTCTCTTTTGAGGCTACAGACTTAGACATACACGCAACACCAAATCTTTTTGAGTTACAACGTGTTATTTAGTAAATACAAGATAATTTTGTACGATGCTTTGTATCTTCGAGTAAAGTTTAACTATTTCAAATACATATGTATTTGTCTTTACTCTGCAATACTGTATTTCCTTATAACGTGCTATTCTTACACATTCTTTCGGGAGAAAACTCTCCTGTGCATTCTCTTTTGAGTCTTCACGCTTAGACATACATGAAACACCAAAGCATTTCGAGTTACAATGTGTTGTTTAGGAAAAACATGATAATTTAGCACTATGCGAGATTTCCTTAAAACATGGTATTCTGACATATTTTTTGGAGAGGAAATTCTCCTGTGGTTTCTCTTTTGAGGCTACACGTTTAGCCATACACGCAACACCAAATCTTTTCGTGTTACAACGTGTTGTTTAGGATATACAAGATAATTTTGCACGATACGTTATTTCTTCTCGTAAAGTTTAAGTATTTCTAATACGTACATATTTGTCTTTACTCTGCAACACTGTATTTCCTTATAACGTGGTATTCTTACATATGCATTCGAGAGAAAAATGTCCTGTGCCTTCTCCTTTGAGGCTACATACTTAGACATACACGCAACACCAAATCTTTTCGAGTTACAACGTGTTGCTTAGGAAATACAAGATAATTTTGTAAGATGTGTTATTTCTTCTCGTAAAGTTTAAGTATTTCTAATATGTACGTATTTGTCTTTACTCTGCAACACTGTATTTCCTTGTAACGAGGTATTCTTACATATTCTTTTGAGAGAAAACTCTCCTGTGCGTTCTCTTCTGACGCTACACACTTAGACATACACGAAACACCAAAACTTTCCGAGTTAAAACTGGTTGTTTAGTTAAAAACAAGGTAATCTTGCACGATGCGGGATTTCCTTAAAACTTGGTATTCTGACATATTCATTCAAGAGAAAACACTCCTGGGCGTTCTCTTTTGAGGATACACGCTTAGTCATACACGCAACACCAAATCTTTGCGAGTTACAACGTGTTGTTTATGAAAAACAAGATAATTTTTCACGATGTGTTATTTTTTCTCATAAAGTTTAAGCATTTCTAATAAGTACGTATTTGTCTTTACTCTGCAACACTCTATTTTATTTAATGTGGTATTGTTATATATTCTTTCGAGAGAAAACTGTCCTGTGCCTTCTCTTTTGAGGCTATAGACTTAGACATACACGCAACACCAAATCTTTTCGAGTTACAACGTGTTATTTAGGAAATACAAGATAATTTTGTACGATGCTTTATATCTTCGAGTAAAGTTTAAGTATTTCAAATACATACGTATTTGTCTTTACTCTGCAATACTGTATTTCCTTATAACGTGGTATTCTTACATATTCTTTCGAGAGAAAACTCTCCTGTGCATTCTCTTTTGAGTCTTCATGCTTAGACATACATGCAACACCAAAGCTTTTCGAGTTACAACGTGTCGTTTAGGAAAAACAAGATAATTTCGCACTATGCAGGATTTTCTTAAAACATGGTATTCTGACATATTTTTTCGAAAGAAAATTCTCCTGTGGATTCTCTTTTGAGGCTACACGTTTAGCCATACACGCAACACCAAATCTTTTCGTGTTACAACATGTTGTTTATGATATACAAGATAATTTTGCACGATACGTTATTTCTTCTCGTATAGTTTAAGTATTTCTAATACGTACATATTTGACTTTATTCTGCAACACTGTATTTCATTATAACGTGGTATTCTTACATATGCTTTCGAGAGAAAACTGTCCTGTACCTTCTCTTTTGAGCCTACACACTTAGACATACACGCAACACCAAATCTTTTCGAGTTACAACATGTTGTTTAGGAAATACACGATAATTTTTTACGATACTTTATTTCTTCGAGTAAAGTTTAAGTATTTCTAATATGTACATATTTGACTT
The DNA here is from genome assembly GCF_947179515.1 of Apodemus sylvaticus. NCBI lineage: Eukaryota > Metazoa > Chordata > Mammalia > Rodentia > Muridae > Apodemus > Apodemus sylvaticus. Next base: position 784,461 of record NW_026263033.1, on the reverse strand, counting down.
TACTCTGCAACACTGTATTTCCTTATAACGTGGTATTCTTACATATTCTTTCGAGAGAAAACTCTCCTGTGCGTTCTCTTTTGAGGCTACACGCTTAGACATAAACGCAATACCAAAGCATTTCGAGTTACAACGTGCTGTTTAGGAAAAACAAGACAATTTTGCACGATGCAGGATTTCCATAAAAAGTGGTATTCTGACATATTTTTTTTTGAGAGAAAACTCTCCTATGCTTTCTCTTTTGAGGCTACAAGCTTAGACATACACGCAACACCAAATCTTTTCGAGTTACAACGTGTTGTTTAGGAAAAACAAGATAATTTTGCACTATGTGTTATTTCTTCTCATAAAGTCTAAGTATTTCCAATACGTATGTATTTTTCTTTACTCTGCAACACTGTATTTCCTTATAACGTGGTATTCTTACATATTCTTTCGAGAGAAAACTCTCCTGTGTGTTCTCTTTTGAGGCTACACGCTTAGACATACACGCAACACCAAAGCTTTTCGAGTTACAACGTGTTGTTTAGGAAACACATGATAATTTCTCATGATGCGGGATTTCCTTAAAACGTGGTATTCCGACATATTTTTTCGAGAGAAAACTCTCCTGTGCATTCTCTTTTGAGTCTACACGCTTAGACATATACGCCACACCAAATCTTTTCGAGTTACAACTTGTTGCTTAGGAAATACAAGATAATTTTTTACGATGCGTTATTTCTTCTCGTAAAGTTTAAGTATTTCTAATATGTACGTATTAGTCTTTACTCTGCAAAACTGTATTTCCATGTATTGTGGTATTCTTACATATCTTTTGAGAGAAAACTCTCCTGTGCATTATCTTTTGAGGCTACATAATTAGACATACACGCAACACCAAAGCTTTTCGAGTTAAAACATGTTGTTTAGGAAAAACAAGATAATTTCGCACGATGCCGGATTTCTTTAAAACGTGATATTGTGACATATTTTATCGAGAGAAAACTCTCATGTACATTCTCTTTTGAGGCTACACGCTGAGACATACAAGCAACACCAAAGGTTTTCGAGTTACAACTTGTTGTTTAGGAAAAACAAGATAATTTCGCACGTTGCAGGATTTCCTTAAAACTTGGTATTCTGACATATTTTTTCGGAGAAAATTCTCCTGTGGGTGTTCTTTTGAGGCTACACATTTAGACATACACGCAACCCCAAATCTTTTCGACTTACAACGTGTTGTTTAGGAAATACAAGACAATTTTTACGATGCGTTATTTCTTCTCCTAAAGTTTAAGTATTTCTAATACGTACATATATGTCTTTCCTCTGCAACATTTTGTTCCGTTATAACGTGGAATTCTTACATATTCTTTCGAGAGAAAACTCTCCTGTGCATTCTATTTTGAGTCTTCACGCTTAGACATACATGCAACACCAAAGCTTTTCGAGTTACAACGTGTCGTTTAGGAAAAACAAGATAATTTCGCACTATGCGGGATTTCCTTAAAACATGGTATTCTGACATATTTTTTCGAAAGAAAATTCTCCTGTGGATTTTCTTTTGAGGCTACACGTTTAGCCATACATGCAACACCAAATCTTTTCGTGTTACAACGTGTTGTTTATGATATACAAGATAATTTTGCACGATACGTTATTTCTTCTCGTATAGTTTAAGTATTTCTAATACGTACATATTTGACTTTATTCTGCAACACTGTATTTCCTTATAACGTGGTATTCTTACATATGCTTTCGAGAGAAAACTGTCCTGTACCTTCTCTTTTGAGCCTACACACTTAGACATACACGCAACACCAAATCTTTTCGAGTTACAACATGTTGTTTAGGAAATACACGATAATTTTTTACGATACTTTATTTCTTCGAGTAAAGTTTAAGTATTTCTAATACGTACATATTTGACTTTACTCTGCAACACTGTATTTCCTTATAACGTGGTATTCTTACATATTCTTTCGAGAGAAAACTCTCCTGTGCGTTCTCTTTTGAGGCTACACGCTTAGACATAAAAGCAATACCAAAGCATTTCGAGTTACAACGTGCTGTTTAGGAAAAACAAGACAATTTTGCACGATGCAGGATTTCCATAAAAAGTGGTATTCTGACATATTGTTTTTGAGAGAAAACTCTCCTATGCTTTCTCTTTTGAGGCTACACGCTTAGACATACACGCAACACCAAAGCTTTTCGAGTTACAACGTGTTGTTTAGGAAACACATGATAATTTCTCATGATGCGGGATTTCCTTAAAACGTGGTATTCCGACATATTTTTTCGAGAGAAAACTCTCCTGTGCATTCTCTTTTGAGTCTACACGCTTAGACATATACGCCACACCAAATCTTTTCGAGTTACAACTTGTTGCTTAGGAAATACAAGATAATTTTTTACGATGCGTTATTTCTTCTCGTAAAGTTTAAGTATTTCTAATATGTACGTATTAGTCTTTACTCTGCAAAACTGTATTTCCATGTAATGTGGTATTCTTACATATCTTTTGAGAGAAAACTCTCCTGTGCATTATCTTTTGAGGCTACACAATTAGACATACACGCAACACCAAAGCTTTTCGAGTTAAAACATGTTGTTTAGGAAAAACAAGATAATTTCGCACGATGCCGGATTTCTTTAAAACGTGATATTGTGACATATTTTATCGAGAGAAAACTCTCGTGTATATTCTCTTTTGAGGCTACACGCTGAGACATACAAGCAACACCAAAGGTTTTCGAGTTACAACTTGTTGTTTAGGAAAAACAAGATAATTTCGCACGTTGCAGGATTTCCTTAAAACTTGGTATTCTGACATATTTTTTCGGAGAAAATTCTCCTGTGGGTGTTCTTTTGAGGCTACACATTTAGACATACACGCAACCCCAAATCTTTTCGACTTACAACGTGTTGTTTAGGAAATACAAGACAATTTTTACGATGCGTTATTTCTTCTCCTAAAGTTTAAGTATTTCTAATACGTACATATATGTCTTTCCTCTGCAACATTTTATTCCGTTATAACGTGGAATTCTTACATATTCTTTCGAGAGAAAACTCTCCTCTGCATTCTCTTTTGAGTCTTCACGCTTAGACATACACGCAACACCAAATCTTTTCGAGTTACAACGTGTTGTTTAGGAAAAACAAGATAATTTCCCATGATGCAGTATTTCCTTAAAACGTGGTATTCTGACATATATTTTCGAGAGAAAATTCTCCTCCGGGTTCTCTTTTGAGGCTACACATTTAGACATAGACACAACACCAAATCCTTTCAAGTTACAACGTGTTGTTTAGGAAATACAAGATAATTTTGTGCAATGCGTTATTTATTCTCGTAAAGAGTAAGTATTTCTAATAAGTACGTATTTGTCTTTACTCTGCAACACTGTTTTTCTTTATCACGTTGTACTCTTACATATTCTTTCAAGAGAAAACTCTTTTGTGTGTTCTCTTCTGAGGCTACACACGTAGACATACACGCAACACCAAAGCTTTTCGAGTAAAAACTGGTTCTTTAGGTAAAAACAAGATAAATTCGGACTATGCGGGATTTCCTTAAAATGTTGTATTCTGACATATTGATTCAAGAGAAAACTCTCCTGGGCATTCTCTTTTGAGGCTACATGCTTAGTCATACATGCAACCCCAAAGATTTCGAGTTAAAACATGTTGTTTAGGAAAAACAAGATAATTTCGCATGATGCAGGATTTCTTTAAAATGTGGTATTGTGACATTTTATCGAGATAAAACTCTCCCGTGAGTTCTCTTTTGAGGCTTCACGCTGAGATATACAAGCAACTCCAAAGGTTTTCGAGTTACAACGTGTTGTTTAGGAAACACAAGATAATTTCGCACGATGCGGGGTATCCTTAAAACGTGGTATTCTGACATATTTTTTCGAGAGGAAACTCTATTGTGCATTCCCTTTTGAGGCTACACGCTTAGACATATACGCAACACCAAATCTTTTCAAGTTACAACGTGTTGTTTAGGAAATACAAGATAATTTTGAACGATGTGTTATTTCTTCTCGTAATGTTTAAGTATTTCTAATATGTACGTATTTGTCTTTACTCTGCAAAACTGTATTTCCTTGTAAAGTGGTATTCTTACATATCTTGTTAGAGAAAACTCTCCTTTGCATTCTCTTTTGAGGCTACACACTTAGACATACACGCAACACCAAAGCTTTTCGAGTTAAAACATGCTGTTTAGGAAAAACAAGATAATTTTGCAGGATGCAGGATTTCTTTAAAACATGGTATTGTGACATATTTTATCGAGGGAAAACTCTCCTGTGCGTTCTCTTTTGAGACTACACGCTGAGACATACAAGCAACACCAAATGTTTTCGAGTTACAACCTGTTGTTTAGGAAAAACAAGATAATTTCGCATGTTGCAGGATGTCCTTAAAACTTGGTATTCTGACATATTTTTTTGGAGAAAATTGTCCTGTCGGTGCACTTTTGAGGCTCCACGTTTAGACATACACGCAACACCAAATCTTTTCGAGTTACAACGTGTTGTTTAGGAAATAAAAGATAATTTTGTAAGATGTGTTATTTCTTCTCGGAAAGTTTAAGTATTTCTAATATGTACGTACTTGTCTTTACTCTGCAAAACTGTATTTTCTTGTAACGTGGTATTCTTACATATTCTTTCGAGAGAAAACTGTCCTGTGCCTTCTCTTTTGAGGCTACACACTTCGACATACACACAACACCAAATCTTTTCGAGTTACAACATGTTGTTTAGGAAATACAAGATAATTTTGTAAGATGCATTATTTCTTCGAGTAAAGTTTAAGTATTTCTAATACGTGCGTATTTGTCTTTATTCTGCAACACTGTATTTCCTTATAACGAGGTATTCCTACATATTCTTTCGAGAGTAAACTCTCCTGTGCATTCTCTTTTGAGTCTACACACGTAGACATACGTGCAACACCAAAGCTTTTCGAGTTACAACATGTTCTTTAGGAAAAAAAGATAATTTCGCAAGATGCGGGATTTCCTTAAAACATGGTATTCTGACATATTTTTTCGAGAGAAAATTCTCCTGTGGGTTCTCTTTTGAGGCTACAGGTTTAGCCATACACGCAACACCAAATCTTTTCGAGTTACAATGTGTTGTTTAGGATATACAAGATAATTTTGTACGATGAGTTCTTTCTTCTCGTAAAGTTTAAGTATTTCTAATACGTACATATTGTTCTTTACTCTGCAACACTGTATTTACTTATAGCGTGATATTCATATATATTCTTTTGAGAGAAAACTCTCCTGTGTGTTCTTTTTTGAGGCTACACGCTTAGACATACAAGCAACACCAAATCTTTTTGAGTTACAACGTGTTGTTTGGGAAAAACAAGATAATTTCGCACGATGAGGGATTTCCATAAAACGTGGTATTCTGATATATTTTTTCGAGAGTACATTCTCCTGTGGGTTCTCTTTTGAGGCTACATGTTCAGACATAAATGCAACACCAAATGTTTTCGAGTTACAACGTGGTGTTTAGGAAATACAAGAAAATTTTGTATGATGCATTATTTCTTCTCATAAAGTTTAAGTATTTTTAAAACTTACATATTTGTCTTTATTCTGCAACACTGTATTTCCTTATAACGTGGTATTCTTACATATTCTTTTGAGAGAAAACTCTCCTGTGCGTTATCTTTTGAGGCTGCACCCTTAGACATACAAGCAACACAAAAGCTTTTCGAGTTACAACGTGTTGTTTAGGAAAAACAAGATAATTTCGCACGATGAGGGATTTCCTTAAAACGTGGTATTCTGAGATATTTTTTTGAGGGAAACCTCACCTGTGCGTTCTCTTTTATGGCTACAAACTTAGACATACACGCAACACCAAATCCTTTCCAATTTCAACTTTTTGTTTAGGAAATACAAGATAATTTTGTATGGAGCGTTATTTCTTCTCATAAAGTTTAAGTTTTTCTAATATGTACGTATTTGTCTTTACTCTGCAACACTCTATTTCCTTGTAACTTGTAATTGTTACATAATCTTTCAAGAGAAAACTGTCTTGTGCCTTCTCGTTTGAGGCTAAACACTTAGACATACACGCAACACCAAATCATTTCGAGTTACAACGTGTTGTTTAGGAAATGCAAGATAATTTTGTACGATGCGTTATTTCTTCTCATAAAGTTTAAGAATTTCTAATACGTATGTATTTGTCTTTATTCTGCAACACTCTATATCCTTGTAACATGGTACTCTTACATATTCTTTCGAGGGAAAACTGTCCTGTGCCTTCTCTTTTGAGGCTACACACTTAGACATACACGCAACACCAACTCTTTTCGAGTTACAACGTGTTGTTTAGGAAATACAAGATAATTTTGTACGATGCGTTATTTCTTTGATTAAAGTTTAAGTATTTCTAATATGTACGTAATTGTCTTTAAACTGCAACACTGTATTTCCTTATAACGTGGTATTCTTACATATTCTTTCGAGAGAAAACTCTCCTGTGCATTCTCTTTTGAGGCTACACGCTTAGACATACACGCAATACCAAAGCATTTCGAGTTACAACGTGCTGTTTAGGAAAAATAAGATAATTTCGCACGATGCAGTATTTCCTTAAAAAGTGGTATTGTGACAGATATTTTCGAGATAAAACTCTCCTGTGCGTTCTCTTTTGAGTCTACAAGCTTAGACATACACGCAACACCAAATCCTTTGTGTTACAATGTTTTGTTTAGGAAAAAAAAAGATAATTTTGCACGATGCGTTATTTCTTCTCGTAAAGTTTAAGTTTTTCCAATATGTAAGTATTTGTCTTTACTCTGCAACACTGTATTTCCTTATAACGTCGTATTCTTACGTATTGTTTCGATAGAAAAATCTCCTGTGTATTCTCTTTTGAGGCTACATGCTTAGACATACACGCAACACCAAAGCTTTTCGAGTTACAACGTGTTGTTTAGGAAACACAAGATAATTTCGCACGATGCGGGATTTCCTTAAAACGTGGTATTCTGACATATTTTTTTCGAGAGAAAACTCTCCTGTGCATTCCCTTCTGAGGCTACATGCTTAGACATATACGCCACACCAAATCTTTTCGAGTTACAACGTGTTGTTTAGGAAATACAAGATAATTTTGAACGATGCATTATTTCTTCTCATAAAGTTTAAGTATTTCTAATATGTTCGTATTTGTCTTTACTCTGCAAAACTGTGTTTCCTTGTAAAGTGGTATTCTTACATATCTTGTGGGAGAAAACTCTCCTGTTCATTCTCTCTTGAGGCTACACTATTAGACATACACACAACACCAAAGCTTTTCGAGTTAAAACATGTTGTTTAGGAAAAACAAGATAATTTGGCACGATGCAGGATTTCTATAAAACATGGTATTGTGACATATTTTATCGAGAGAAAACTCTCCTGTGCATTCTCTTTTGAGTCTACACGCTTAAACATACACGCAACACCAATGTTTTTCGACTTACGTTTTGTTTAGGAAAAACAAGATAATTTCGCACGATGCAGGATTTCATTAAAACGTGGTATTCTGACATATTTTTTCGAGAGAAAATTCTTCTGTGGGTTCTCTTTTGAGGCTACACATTCAGACATACACACAACACCAAATCTTTTCGAGTTACAACGTGTTGTTTAGGAAATAAAGATAATTTTTTACGATGCGTTATTTCTTCTTGTAAAGTTTCAGTATTTCTAATACGTACGTATTTGTCTTTAATCTGCAACACTGTATTTCCTTATAACATGATATTTTTATATATTCTTTCGAGAGGAAACTCTCCTGTGTGTTCTCTTTTGAGGCTACACACTTAGACATACACGAAACACCAAAGCTTTTCGAATTAAAACGTGTTGTTTAAGAAAAACATGATAATATCGCACGATGCGGGATTTCCTTAAAACGTGGTATTCTGACATATTTTTTGGAGAGAAAACACTTCTGTGTGTTCTCCTTTGAAGCTACAAGGTTAGACATACTCGCAACACAAGATCTTATCGAGTTACAACGTGTTGTTTACGGAAAAACAAGATAATTTTGCACGATGCGTTATTTCTTCTCATAAAGTATTTCTAATAAGTAAGTATTTGTCTTTACTCTGCAACACTGTATTTCCTTATAACGTGGTATTCTTATATATTGTCTGGAGAGAAAACTCTCCTGTGCGTTCCATTTTGAGTTTACACGCTTAGACATACACGCAACACCAAAGCTTTTCGAGTTACAACCTGTTGTTTAAGAAAAACAAGATAATTTCGCACGATGCAGGATTTCCTTAAAACGTGGTATTCTGACATATTTTGTCGAGAGAAAATTCTCCTGTTGGTTCTCTTTTGAGGCTACACATTTATACATACACACAAAACCAAATCTTTTCGAGTTACAACGTGTTGTTTAGGAAATCCAAGATAATATTTTACGATGTGTTATTTCTTCTTGTAAAGTATAAGTATTTCTAATATGTACTTATTTGTCTTTTCTCTGCAACACTGTATTTCCTTATAACGTTGTAATCTTACATATTTTTTCGCGAGAAAACTCTCCTGTGTGTTCTCTATTGAGGCTACACACTTAGACATACACACAAGAAAAACGCTTTTCGAGTTACAATGTGTTCTTTAAGAAAAACAAGATAATTTCGCAGGATGCGGGATTTCCTCAAAACGTGGTATTCTGACATATTTTTTCGACAGAAAACTCTCCTGTGTGTTCTCTTTTGAGGCTAAACGCTTAGACATACACGCAACACCAAATCTCTTAGAGTTACAACGTGTTGTTTAGGAAATACAAGATAACTTTGTACGAAGCGTTATTTCTTCTTGTAATGTTTAATTATTTCTAATATGTACGTATTTGTCTTTAATCTGCAAAACAGTATTTCTTTATAACGTGGTATTCTTATATAGTCTTTCGAGAGAAATCTCTCCTGTGCGTTCTCTTTTGAGGCTACATGCTTAGACATACACGCAACACCAAATCTTTTCGAGTTACAACATGTTGTTTAGGAAATACAAGATAATTTTGTACGATGCTTTATATCTTCTCTTAATGTTTAAGTATTTCTAATACGTACTTATTTGTCTTTACTATACAACACTGTATTTCTATGTAACGTGGTATTCTTACATATTCTTTCGAGAGAAAACTCTCCTGTGCGTTCTCTTTTGAGGCTACACGGTTAGACATACACGCCACACCAAATCTTTTCGAGTTACAATGTGTTGTTTAGGAAATACTGGATAATTTTGTATGATGCGTTATTTCTTCTGGTAAGTTTAAGTATTTCTAATACGTACGTATTTGTCTTTACTCTGCAAAACTCTTTTTCCTTGTAACATGGTATTCTTACCTATTCTTGGGAAAGAAAACTCTCCTGTGCCTTCTCTTTTGAGGCTACACACTTAGACATACATGCAACACCAAAGCTTTTCGAGTTAAAAGATGTTGTTTAGGAAAAACAAGATAATTTCGCAAGATGCGGGATTTCCTTAAAACGTGGTGTTCTGAAATATTTTTGGAGTGAAAACTCTCCTGGGCATTCTCTTTTGAGGCTACAAGCTTAAACATACATGCATCACCAAAGCTTTTTGATTTACAACCTGTTGTTTAGGGAAAAAAAAAAGATAATTTTCCACGATGCGAGATTTCCTTAAAACGTGGTATTCTGACATATTTTTTGGAGAGAAAACTCTCCTGGGCATTCTCTTTTGAGGCTACAAGCTTAGACATACACGCAAAACAAAATCTTATCGAGTTACAATGTGTTGTTTAAGAAAAACAAGATAATTTTGCACGATGCATTATTTCTTCTCATAAAGTTTAAGTATTTCCAATATGTGCGTAATTATCTTTACTCTGCAACACTGTGTTTCCTTATAACATGGTATTCTTACGTATTCTTTCGAGAGAAAACTCTCCTGTGCGTTCTCTTTTGAGGCTACACATTTAGACATACACACATCACCAAAGCTTTTCGAGTTACAACCTGTTGTTTAAGAAAAAAAGATAATTTCCCATGATGTGCGATTTCCTTAAAACGTGGTATTCTGACATATTTTTTCGAGAGAAAACTCTCCTGTGTGTTCTCTTTTGAGGATACACGCTTAGACATACACGCATCACCAAAGCTTTTCGAGTTACAACCTGTTGTTTAGGAAAAAAAAGATAATTTCGCATGATGCGGGATTTCCTTAAAACGTGGTATTCTGACATATTTTGTCGAGAGAAAATTCTCCTGTGGGTTCTCTTTTGAGGCTACACGTTTAGACATACACGCAACACAAAATCTTTTCGAGTTACAACCTGTTGTTTAGGAAAAACAAGATAATTTTGCACTATGCGGGATTTCCTTAAAATGTGGTATTCTGACATATTTTTTGGAGAGAAAACACTTCTGTGTGTTCTCTTTTGAAGCTACAAGGTTAGACATACTCGCAACAAGAGATCTTATCGAGTTACAACGTGTTGTTTACGGAAAAACAAGATAATTTTGCACGATGTGTTATTTCTTCTCATAAAGTATTTCTAATAAGTAAGTATTTGTCTTTACTCTGCAACACTGTATTTCCTTATAACGTGGTATTCTTATATATTGTCTGGAGAGAAAACTCTCCTGTGCGTTCCATTTTGAGTCTACACGCTTAGACATACACGCAACACCAAAGCTTTTCGAGTTACAACCTGTTGTTTAAGAAAAACAAGATAATTTCGCACGATGCAGGATTTCCTTAAAACGTTGTATTCTGACATATTTTGTCGAGAGAAAATTCTCCTGTTGGTTCTCTTTTGAGGCTACACATTTATACATACACACAAAACCAAATCTTTTCGAGTTACAACGTGTTGTTTAGGAAATCCAAGATAATATTTTACGATGTGTTATTTCTTCTTGTAAAGTATAAGTATTTCTAATATGTACTTATTTGTCTTTTCTCTGCAACACTGTATTTCCTTATAACGTTGTAATCTTACATATTTTTTCGCGAGAAAACTCTCCTGTGTGTTCTATATTGAGGCTACACCCTTAGACATACACGCAAGAAAAACGCTTTTCGAGTTACAATGTGTTCTTTAAGAAAAACAAGATAATTTCGCAGGATGCGGGATTTCCTCAAAACGTGGTATTCTGACATATTTTTTCGACAGAAAACTCTCCTGTGCATTCTCTTTTGAGGCTAAACGCTTAGACATACACGCAACACCAAATCTCTTAGAGTTACAACATGTTGTTTAGCAAATACAAGATAACTTTGTAGGAAGCGTTATTTCTTCTTGTAATGTTTAAGTATTTCTAATATGTACGTATTTGTCTTTAATCTGCAACACAGTATTTCTTTATAACGTGGTATTCTTACATAGTCTTTCGACAGAAATCTCTCCTGTGCGTTCTCTTTTGAGGCTACATGCTTAGACATACACGCAACACCAAATCTTTTCGAGTTACAACATGTTGTTTAGGAAATATAAGATAATTTTGTACGATGCTTTATTTCTTCTCTTAATGTTTAAGTATTTCTAATACGTACTTATTTGTCTTTACTATACAACACTGTATTTCCATGTAACGTGGTATTCTTACATATTCTTTCGAGAGAAAACTCTCCTGTGCGTTCTTTTTTGAGGCTACACGGTTAGACATACACGCCACACCATATCTTTTCGAGTTACAATGTGTTGTTTAGGAAATACTGGATAATTTTGTATGATGCGTTATTTCTTCTGGTAAGTTTAAGTATTTCTAATATGTACGTATTTGTCTTTACTCTGCAAAATTCTTTTTCCTTGTAACATGGTATTCTTACCTATTCTTGGGAGAGAAAACTCTCCTGTGCCTTCTCTTTTGAGGCTACACACTTAGACATACATGCAACACCAAAGCTTTTCGAGTTAAAAGATGTTGTTTAGGAAAAACAAGATAATTTCGCAAGATGCGGGATTTCCTTAAAACGTGGTATTCTGACATATTTTTTGGAGAGAAAACTCTCCTGGGCATTCTCTTTTGAGGCTACTAGCTTAAACATACATGCATCACCAAAGCTTTTTGATTTACAAACTGTTGTTTAGGGAAAAAAAAAGATAATTTTCCACGATGCGAGATTTCCTTAAAACGTGGTATTCTGACATATTTTTTGGAGAGAAAACTCTCCTGGGCATTCTCTTTTGAGGCTACAAGCTTAGACATACACGCAAAACAAAATCTTATCGAGTTACAATGTGTTGTTTAGGAAAAACAAGATAATTTTGCACGATGCATTATTTCTTCTCATAAAGTTTAAGTATTTCCAATATGTGTGTAATTATCTTTACTCTGCAACACTGTGTTTCCTTATAACATGGTATTCTTACGTATTCTTTCGAGAGAAAACTCTCCTGTGCGTTCTCTTTTGAGGCTACACATTTAGACATGCACGCATCACCAAAGCTTTTCGAGTTACAACCTGTTGTTTAAGAAAAAAAGATAATTTCCCATGATGTGCGATTTCCTCAACACGTGGTATTCTGACATATTTTGTCGAGAGAAAATTCTCCTGTGGGTTCTCTTTTGAGGCTACACGTTTAGACATACACGCAACACAAAATCTTTTCGAGTTACAACGTATTGTTTAGGATAAACAAGATAATTTTGCACTATGTGGGATTTCCTTAAAACGTGGTATTCTGACATATTTTTTCGAGAGAAAACTCTCCTGTGTGTTCTCTTTTGAGGATACACGCTTAGACACACGCATCACCAAAGCTTTTCGAGTTACAACCTGTTGTTTAGGAAAAAAAAGATAATTTCGCATGATGCGGGATTTCCTTAAAACGTGGTATTCTGACATATTTTGTCAAGAGAAAATTCTCCTGTGGGTTCTCTTTTGAGGCTACACGTTTAGACATACACGCAACACAAAATCTTTTCGAGTTACAACCTGTTGTTTAGGAAAAACAAGATAATTTTGCACTATGCGGGATTTCCTTAAAATGTGGTATTCTGACATATTTTTTGGAGAGAAAACACTTCTGTGTGTTCTCTTTTGAAGCTACAAGGTTAGACATACTCGCAACACAAGATCTTATTGAGTTACAACGTGTTGTTTACGGAAAAACAAGATAATTTTGCAAGATGCGTTATTTCTTCTCATAAAGTTTTTCTAATAAGTAAGTATTTGTCTTTACTCTGCAACACTGTATTTCCTTATAACGTGGTATTCTTATATATTCTCTGGAGAGAAAGCTCTCCTGTGCGTTCCCTTTTGAGTCTACACGCATAGACATACACGCAACACCAAAGCTTTTCGAGTTACAACCTGTTGTTTAAGAAAAACAAGATAATTTCGCACGATGCAGGATTTCCTTAAAACGTGGTATTCTGACATATTTTGTCGAGAGAAAATTCTCCTGTTGGTTCTCTTTTGAGGCTACACATTTATACATACACACAAAACCAAATCTTTTCGAGTTACAACGTGTTGTTTAGGAAATCCAAGATAATATTTTACGATGTGTTATTTCTTCTTGTAAAGTATAAGTATTTCTAATATGTACTTATTTGTCTTTTGTCTGCAACACTGTATTTCCTTATAACGTTGTAATCTTACATATTTTTTCGCGAGAAAATTCTCCTGTGTGTTCTCTATTGAGGCTACACCCTTAGACATACACGCAAGAAAAACGCTTTTCGAGTTACAATGTGTTCTTTAAGAAAAACAAGATAATTTCGCAGGATGCGGGATTTCCTCAAAACGTGGTATTCTGACATATTTTTTCGACAGAAAACTCTCCTGTGCGTTCTCTTTTGAGGCTAAACGCTTAGACATACACGCAACACCAAATCTCTTAGAGTTACAACGTGTTGTTTAGGAAATACAAGATAACTTTGTACGAAGCATTATTTCTTCTTGTAATGTTTAAGTATTTCTAATATGTACGTATTTGTCTTTAATCTGCAACACAGTATTTCTTTATAACGTGGTATTCTTATATAGTCTTTCGAGAGAAATCTCTCCTGTGCATTCTCTTTTGAGGCTACATGCTTAGACACACAGGCAACACCAAATCTTTTCGAGTTACAACATGTTGTTTAGGAAATACATGATAATTTTGTACGATGCTTTATTTCTTCTCTTAATGTTTAAGTATTTCTAATACGTACTTATTTGTCTTTACTATACAACACTGTATTTCCATGTAACTTGGAATTCTTACATATTCTTTCGAGAGAAAACTCTCCTGTGCGTTCTCTTTTGAGGCTACACGGTTAGACATACACGCCACACCAAATCTTTTCGAGTTACAATGTGTTGTTTAGGAAATACTAGATAATTTTGTACGATGCGTTATTTCTTCTTGTAAGTTTAAGTATTTCTAATACGTACGTATTTGTCTTTACTCTGCAAATCTCTTTTTCCTTGTAACATGGTATTCTTACCTATTCTTGCGAGAGAAAACTCTCCTGTGCCTTCTCTTTTGAGGCTACACACTTAGACACACATGCAACACCAAATCTTTTCGAGTTAAAAGATGTTGTTTAGGAAAAATAAGATAATATCGCAAGATGCGGGATTTCCTTAAAACGTGGTATTCTGACATATTTTTTGGAGAGAAAACTCTCCTGGACAATCTCTTTTGAGGCTACAAGCTTAAACCTACATGCATCACCAAAGCTTTTTGATTTACAACCTGTTGTTTAGGGAAAAAAAAGATAATTTTCCACGATGCAAGATTTCCTTAAAACGTGGTATTCTGACATATTTTTTGGAGAGAAAACTCTCCTGGGCATTCTCTTTTGAGGCTACAAGCTTAGACGTACACGCAAAACAAAATCTTATCGAGTTACAATGTGTTGTTTAGGAAAAACATGATAATTTTGCACGATGCATTATTTCTTCTCATAAAGTTTAAGTATTTCCAATATGTGCGTAATTATCTTTACTCTGCAACACTGTGTTTCCTTATAACATGGTATTCTTACATATTCTTTCGAGAGAAAACTCTCCTGTGCGTTCTCTTTTGAGGCTACAAATTTAGACATACACGCATCACCAAAGCTTTTTGAGTTACAACCTGTTGTTTAAGAAAAAAAGATAATTTCCCATGATGTGCGATTTCCTCAAAACGTGGTATTCTGACATATTTTGTCGAGAGAAAATTCTCCTGTGGGTTCTCTTTGGAGGCTACACGTTTAGACATACATGCAACACAAAATCTTTTCGAGTTACAACGTGTTGTTTAGGAAAAACAAGATAATTTTGCACTATGTGGGATTTCCTTAAAACGTGGTATTCTGACATATTTTTTCGAGAGAAAACTCTCCTGTGTGTTCTCTTTTGAGGATACACGCTTAGACATACACGCATCACCAAAGCTTTTCGAGTTACAACCTGTTGTTTAGGAAAAAAAAGATAATTTCGCATGATGCGGGATTTCCTTAAAACGTGGTATTCTGACATATTTTGTCGAGAGAAAATTCTCCTGTGGGTTCTCTTTTGAGGCTACACGTTTAGACATACACGCAACACAAAATCTTTTCGAGTTACAACCTGTTGTTTAGGAAAAACAAGATAATTTTGCACTATGCGGGATTTCCTTAAAATGTGGTATTCTGACATATTTTTTGGAGAGAAAACACTTCTGTGTGTTCTCTTTTGAAGCTACAAGGTTAGACATACTCGCAACACAAGATCTTATCGAGTTACAACGTGTTGTTTACGGAAAAACAAGATAATTTTGCACGATGCGTTATTTCTTCTCATAAAGTATTTCTAATAAGTAAGTATTTGTCTTTACTCTGCAACACTGTATTTCCTTATAACGTGGTATTCTTATATATTGTCTGGAGAGAAAACTCTCCTGTGCGTTCCCTTTTGAGTCTACACGCTTAGACATACACGCAACACCAAAGCTTTTCGAGTTACAACCTGTTGTTTAAGAAAAACAAGATAATTTCGCACGATGCAGGATTTCCTTAAAACGTGGTATTCTGACATATGTTGTCGAGAGAAAATTCTCCTGTTGGTTCTCTTTTGAGGCTACACATTTATACATACACACAAAACCAAATCTTTTCGAGTTACAACGTGTTGTTTAGGAAATCCAAGATAATATTTTACGATGTGTTATTTCTTCTTGTAAAGTATAAGTATTTCTAATATGTACTTATTTGTCTTTTCTCTGCAACACTGTATTTCCTTATAACGTTGTAATCTTACATATTTTTTCGCGAGAAAACTCTCCTGTGTGTTCTCTATTGAGGCTACACACTTAGACATACACGCAAGAAAAACGCTTTTCGAGTTACAATGTGTTCTTTAAGAAAAACAAGATAATTTCGCAGGATGCGGGATTTCCTCAAAACGTGGTATTCTGACATATTTTTTCGACAGAAAACTCTCCTGTGTGTTCTCTTTTGAGGCTAAACGCTTAGACATACACGCAACACCAAATCTCTTAGAGTTACAACGTGTTGTTTAGGAAATACAAGATAACTTTGTAGGAAGCGTTATTTCTTCTTGTAATGTTTAAGTATTTCTAATATGTACGTATTTGTCTTTATTCTGCAACACAGTATTTCTTTATAACGTGGTATTCTTACATAGTCTTTCGACAGAAATCTCTCCTGTGCGTTCTCTTTTGAGGCTACATGCTTAGACATACACGCAACACCAAATCTTTTCGAGTTACAACATGTTGTTTAGGAAATACAAGATAATTTTGTACGATGCTTTATTTCTTCTCTTAATGTTTAAGTATTTCTAATACGTACTTATTTGTCTTTACTATACAACACTGTATTTCCATGTAACTTGGAATTCTTACATATTCTTTCGAGAGAAAACTCTCCTGTGCGTTCTCTTTTGAGGCTACACGGTTAGACATACACGCCACACGAAATCTTTTCGAGTTACAATGTGTTGTTTAGGAAATACTAGATAATTTTGTACGATGCGTTATTTCTTCTCGTAAGTTTAAGTATTTCTAATACGTACGTATTTGTCTTTACTCTACAAATCTCTTTTTCCTTGTAACATGGTATTCTTACCTATTCTTGCGAGAGAAAACTCTCCTGTGCCTTCTCTTTTCAGGCTACACACTTAGACATACATGCAACACCAAATCTTTTCGAGTTAAAAGATGTTGTTTAGGAAAAATAAGATAATATCGCAAGATGCGGGATTTCCTTAAAACGTGGTATTCTGACATATTTTTTGGAGAGAAAACTCTCCTGGGCATTCTCTTTTGAGGCTACAAGCTTAAACATACATGCATCACCAAAGCTTTTTGATTTACAACCTGTTGTTTAGGGAAAAAAAAGATAATTTTCCACGATGCGAGATTTCCTTAAAACGTGGTATTCTGACATATTTTTTGGAGAGAAAACTCTCCTGGGCATTCTCTTTTGAGGCTACAAGCTTAGACATACACGCAAAACAAAATCTTATCGAGTTACAATGTGTTGTTTAGGAAAAACAAGATAATTTTGCACGATGCATTATTTCTTCTCATAAAGTTTAAGTATTTCCAATATGTGCGTAATTATCTTTACTCTGCAACACTGTGTTTCCTTATAACATGGTATTCTTACATATTCTTTCGAGAGAAAACTCTCCTGTGCGTTCTCTTTTGAGGCTACACATTTAGACATACACGCATCACCAAAGCTTTTCGAGTTACAACCTGTTGTTTAAGAAAAAAAGATAATTTCCCATGATGTGCGATTTCCTTAAAACGTGGTATTCTGACATATTTTGTCGAGAGAAAATTCTCCTGTGGGTTCTCTTTTGAGGCTACACGTTTAGACATACACGCAACACAAAATCTTTTCGAGTTACAACGTGTTGTTTAGGAAAAACAAGATAATTTTGCACTATGTGGGATTTCCTTAAAACGTGGTATTCTGACATATTTTTTGCGAGAGAAAACTCTCCTGTGTGTTCTCTTTTGAGGATACACTCTTAGACATACACGCATCACGAAAGCTTTTCAAGTTACAACCTGTTGTTTAGGAAAAAAAAAGATAATTTCGCATGATGCGGGATTTCCTTAAAACGTGGTATTCTGACATATTTTGTCGAGAGAAAATTCGCCTGTGGGTTCTCTTTTGAGGCTACACGTTTAGACATCTACGCAACACAAATCTTTTCGAGTTACAACGTGTTGTTTAGGAAAAACAAGATAATTTTGCACTATGCGGGATTTCCTTAAAACGTGGTATTCTGACATATTTTTTGGAGAGAAAACTCTCCTGTGTGTTCTCTTTTGAGGATACACGCTTAGAAATACACGCATCACCAAAGCTTTTCGAGTTACAACCTGTTGTTTAGGAAAAAAAAAGATAATATCGCATGATGCGGGATTTCCTTAAAACGTGGTATTCTGACATATTTTTTCGACAGAAAACTCTCCTGTGCATTCTCTTTTGAGGATACATGCTTAGACATAAAGGCCACACCTAATCTTTTCGAGTTACAATGTGCTGTTTAGGAAATACTAGATAATATTTTACGATGCGTTATTTATTCTCGTTAAGGTTAAATATTTCTAATATGTACGTATTTGTCTTTACTCTGCAAAATTGTATTTCCTTGTAACATGGTATTCTTACATATTCTTGCGAGAGAAAACACTCCTGTGCATTCTCTTTTGAGGCTACACCCTTAGACATACACGCAACACCCAAGCTTTTCGAGTTAAAACTTGTTGTTTAGGAAAAATAAGATAATTTCACACGATGCAGGATTTCCTTAAAACGTGGTATTCTGACATATTTTTTCGACAGAAAACTCTCCTGTGCATTCTATTTTGAGGCTACATGCTGAGACATACAAGCAACACCAAAGCTTTTCGAGTTACAACATGTTGTTTAGGAAAAACAAGATAATTTTGCACGATGCAGGATTTCCTTAAAACGTGGTATTCTGACATATTTTTTCGGGAGTAAATAATCCTGTGGGTTCTCTTTTGAGGCTAAACGTTTAGACATACACGCAACACCAAATCTTTTCGAGTTACAACGTGTTGTTTAGGAAATACAAGTTAATTTTGTACGATGAGTTATTTCTTCTCATAAAGTTTAAGAATTTCTAATAAGTAAGTATTTGTCTTTACTGTGCAACATTGTATTTCCTTATAACATATTATTCTTACATATTCTTTGGAAAGAAAACTCTCCTGTGAGTTCTCTTTTGAGGCTACAAGTTGAGTCATACACGTAACACAAAATCTTTTCAAGTTACAACGTGTTGTTTAGGAAAACAATATAATTTTGCACGATGTGTTATTTCTTCTAGTAAAATTTAAGTATTTCCAATATGTACATATTTGTCTTTAATCTACAACACTATATTTCCTTATAACATGGTATTCTTACATATTCTTTTGAGAGAAAACTGTCCTGTGCGTTCTCTTTTGAGGCTGCACGCTTAGATAAAAACGCAACACCGAAGCTTTTCGAGTTAAAACAAGTTGCTTAGGAAAAAAAAGATAATTTCGCACGATGCAGGATTTCCTTAAAACGTGGTATTCTGACATATTTTATGAGATAAAACTCTCCTGTGTGTACTCTTTTGAGGCTGCACACTGAGATATACAAGCTACACCAAAGCGTTTCGAGTTACAACGTGTTGTTTAGGAAAAACAAGATAATTTCGCACGATGCAGGATTTCCTTAAAACGTGGTATTCTGACATATTTTGACGAGAGAAAACTCTCTTGTGCGTTCTCTTTTGAGGCTACACATTTATACATACACGCAACACCAAATCTTTTCGAGTTACAAAGTGTTGTTTAGGAAAAACAAGATAATTTTGCACGATGCATTATTTCCTCTCGTAAAGTTTAAGTATTTCCAATAGGTACTTATTTGTCTTTACTCAGCAACACTATATTTCCTTATAACATGGTATTCTTACATATTCTTTCGAGAGAAAACTCTCCTGTGCGTTCTCTTTTGAGGCTGCACGCTTAGACAAAAACGCAACACCAAAGTTTTTCGAGTTACAACAAGTTGTTTAGGAAAAAAAGATAATTTCGCATTATACGGGATTTTCTTAAAATGTGGTATTCTGACATATTTTTTTGAGAGAAAACTCTCCTGTGCATTCTCTTTTGAGGGTACACACTTAGACAGACACGCAACACCAAAGCTTTTGGAGTTGTAACGTGTAGTTTAGGAAAAACAAGATAATTTCGCACAATGCAGGATTTCCTTAAAACGTGGTATTCTGACATATTTTTTGATAGAAAACTGTCCTGTGCGTTCTCTTTTGAGGCTACACGCTGCGACATACAAGCAACACCAAAGCTTTTCGAGTTACAATATGTTGTTTAGGAAAAACAAGATAATTTTGCATGATGCAGAATTTCCTTAAAGTTAATTTTGTACGATGTGTTATTTCTTCTAGTAAATTTTAAGTATTTCTAATAAGTACGTATTTGTCTTTACTCTGCAACACTGTATTTCCTTATAACGTGGTATTCTTACATATTCTTTGGAGAGAAAACTCTCCTGTGCGTTCTCTTTTGAGGCTTCACTCTGAGATATAAGAGCTACACCAAAGCGTTTCGAGTTACAATGTGTTGCTTAGGAAAAAAAAGATAATTTCGCACGATGCAGTATTTCTAATATGTAAGTGTTTGTTACTCTGCAACACTGTATTTGCTTATAACGTGGAATTCTTACATATTCTTTTGAGAGAAAACTCTGCTGTGCATACTCTTTTGAGGATACACACTTAGACATACACGCAACACCAAAGCTTTTCGAGTTACAATGTGTTGTTTAAGAAAAACAAGATAATTTCGCACGATGGGGGATTTCCTTAAAACGTGGTATTCTGACATATTTATTCGACAGAAAACTGTCCTGTGCGTTCTCTTTTGAGGCTAAATTCTTAGACATACACGCAACACCAAATCTTTTCGAGTTACAACGTGTTGTTTAGGAAATACAAGGTAATTTTTTACGATGTGTTATTTCTTCTCTTAAAGTTTAAGTATTTCTAATACGTACGTATTTGCCTTTACTCCGCAACACTGTATTTCCTTGTAACGTGGTATTCTTACATATTCATTCGACAGAAAACTCTCCTGTGTATTCTCTTTTGATGCTACATGTTTAGACCTGCATGCAACACCAAATCTTTCGAGTTACAACGTGTTGTTTAGGGAAAATAAGATAATTTCGCTCTATGCGGGATTTCCTTAAAACGTGGTATTCTGACATATTTTTTCGAGAGAAAACTCTACTGTGCATTCTCTTTTGAGGCTATACACTTAGACATACACCCAACACCAAAGCTTTTCGAGTTAAAACATGTTGTTTATGAAAAAAAAAGATAATTACGCACGATGCTGGATTTCCTTAAAACGTGGTATTCTGACATATTTTTTGACAGAAATGTCTCCTGTGCGTTCTCTTTTGAGGCTACACGCTGAATCATACAAGCAACACCAAAGCATTTCGAGGTACAAAATGTTGTTTAAGAAAAAGAAGATAATTTGCACCATGCAGGATTTCCTTAAAACGTGGTATTCTGACATATTTTTTCGAGAGAAAATTCTCCTGTGGGTTCTATTTTGAGGTTGCACGTTTCGATATACACGCAACACCAAATCATTTCGAGTTACAACGTGTTGTTTAGGAAATACAATTTAATTTTGTACGATGCGTTATTTCTTCTCATAAAGTTTAAGTATTTCTAATATGCACTTATTTGTCTTTACTCTGCAACACTCTTTTTCCTTGTAACGTGGTATTCGTACATATTCTTTCTAGAGAAAATTCTCCTGTGCATTCTGTTTTGAGGCTACACTCTGAGACATACACGCCACACCAAATCTTTTCGAGTTACAATGTGTTGTTTAGGAAAAACAAGATAATATCGCACGATGCAGACTTTCCTTAAAACGTGGTATTCTGACATATTTTTTTCGAATGTAAACACTCCTGTGCGTTCTCTTTAGAGGCTACACGTTTAGACATACACTCAACACCAAATCTTTTCGAGTTACAATGTGTTGTTTAAGAAAAACAAGAAAATTTTGTACGATGCATTATTTCTTCTCGTATAATTTACGTATTTCCAATACACATGTATTTGTCTTTACTCTGCAACACTATATTTCCTTATAATGTGGTATTTTCACATATTCTTTCGAGAGAAAACTCTCCTGTGGGTCTCATTTGAGGCTGAATGCTTAGACAAAAACGCAACACCAAAGCTTTTCGAGTTACAACAAGTTGTTTAGGAAAAACAAGATAATTTCGCACGATGCAGGATTTCCTTAAAACGTGGTATTCTGACATATTTTTTCGAAGGAAAACTCTCCTGTGCGTTCTCTTTTGAGGCTACACGTTTAGACATACACGCAACACCAAATCTTTTCGAGTTACAATGTGTTGTTTAAGAAAAACAAGAAAATTTTGCATGATGCGTTATTTCTTCTCGTATAATTTAAGTATTTCCAATACATATGTATTTGTCTTTACTCTGCAACACTATATTTCCTTATAATGTGGTATTTTCACATATTCTTTCGAGAGAAAACTCTCCTGTGCGTTCTCTTTTGAGGCTGTACGCTTAGACAAAAACGCAACACCAAAGCTTTTCGAGTTTCAACAAGTTGTTTAGGAAAAACAGTATAATTTGGCACAATACGGGATTTTCTTAAAACGTGGTATTCTGACATATTATTTTGAGAGAAAACTCTCCTGTGCATTCTCTTTTGAGGGTAGACGCTTAGACATACATGCAACACCAAAGCTTTTCAGGTTACAACCCGTTGTTTAGGAAAAACAAGATAATTTCGCACGATGCAGGATTTCCTTAAAACGTGGTACTCTGACATATTTTTTCGAGAGAAAATACTCCTGTCGGTTCTCTTTTGAGGCTACACATTTAGACATACACACAACACCAAATCCTTTCGAGTTACAACGTGTTGTTTATGAAATACAAAATAATTTTTTACGATGTGTTATTTCTTCTCGTGAAGTTTAAGTATTTCTAATATGTAAGTATTTGTTACTCTGCAACACTGTATTTGCTTATAACGTGGTATTCTTACATATTCTTTTGAGAGAAAACTCTCCTGTGCATACTCTTTTGAGGATACATGCTTAGACATACACACAACACCAAAGCTTTTCGAGTTACAATGTGTTGTTTAAGAAAAACAAGATAATTTCGCACGATGGGGGATTTACTTAAAACGTGGTATTCTGACATATTTTTTCGAGAGAAAACTCTACTGTGCATTCTCTTTTGAGGCTATACACTTAGACGTACACCCAACACCAAAGCTTTTGGACATACAACGTGTTGTTTAGGAAAAACAAGATAATTTCGCTCTATGCGGGATTTCCTTATAACGTGGTATTCTGACATATTTTTTCGAGAGAAAACTCTACTGTGCATTCTCTTTTGACGCTATACACTTAGACGTACACCCAACACCAAAGTTTTTGGAGTTACAACGTGTTGTTTAGGAAAAAAAGATAATTTCGCACGATGCAGGATTTCCTTAAAACATGGTATTCTGACATATTTTTACGAAGTAAAACTCTCCTGTGCGTTCTCTTTTGAGGCTACACATTTAGACATACACGCAACACCAAATCTTTTCGAGTTACAATGTGTTGTTTAAGAAAAACAAGAAAATTTTGCACGATGCGTTATTTCTTCTCCTATAATTTAAGTATTTCCAATACATATGTATTTGTCTTTACTCTGCAACACTATATTTCCTTATAATGTGTTATTTTCACATATTCTTTCGAGAGAAAACTCTCCTGTGCGTTCTCTTTTGAGGCTGTACGCTTAGAAAAAAACGCAACACCAAAGCTTTTCGAGTTACAACAAGTTGTTTAGGAAAAACAAGATAATTTCGCACAATACAGGATTTTCTTAAAACGTGGTATTCTCACATATTATTTTGAGAGAAAACTCTCCTGTGCATTCATTCTCTTTTGAGGGTAGACGCTTAGACATACATGCAACACCAAAGCTTTTCGAGTTCAACCTGTTGTTTAGGAAAAACAAGATAATTTCACATGATGCAGTATTTCCTTAAAACGTGGTATTCTGACATATTTTTTCGAGAGAAAATACTACTGTCGGTTCTCTTTTGAGGCTACACATTTAGACATACACACAACACCAAATCCTTTCGAGTTACAACATGTTGTTTATGAAATACAAAATAATTTTTTACGATGCGTTATTTCTTCTCGTGATGTTTAAGTATTTCTAATATGTAAGTGTTTGTTACTCTGCAACACTGTATTTGCTTATAACGTGGTATTCTTACATATTCTTTTGAGAGAAAACTCTCCTGTGCATTCTCTTTTGAGGATACACGCTTATACATACACGCAACACCAAAGCTTTTCGAGTTACAATGTGTTGTTTAAGAAAAACAAGATAATTTTGCACGATGGGGGATTTCCTTAAAACGTGGTATTCTGACATATTTATTCGACAGAAATCTCTCCTGTGCATTCTCTTTTGAGGCTACACGCTGAATCATACTAGCAACACCAAAGCATTTCGAGTTACAAAATGTTGTTTAAGAAAAAGAAGATAATTTTGCACGATGCAGGATTTCCATAAAACGTGGTATTCTGACATATTTTTTCTAGAGAAAATTATCCTGTGGGTTCTCTTTTGAGGTTGCACGTTTAGATATACACGCAACACCAAATCATTTCGAGTTACAACGTGTTGTTTAAGAAAAACAAGAAAATTTTGCACGATGCGTTATTTCTTCTCGTATAATTTAAGTATTTCCAATACATATGTATTTGTCTTTACTCTGCAACCCTATATTTCCTTATAATGTGGTATTTTCACATATTCTTTCGAGAGAAAACTCTCCTGTGCGTTCTCTTTTGATGCTGTACGCTTAGACAAAAACGCAACACCAATGCTTTTCGAGTTACAACAAGTTGTTTAGGAAAAGCAAGATAATTTCGCACAATACAGGATTTTCTTAAAACTTGGTATTCTGACATATTATTTGGAGAGAAAACTCTCCTGTGCATTCGCTTTTGAGGGTAGACGCTTAGACATACATGCAACACCAAAGCTTTTCGAGTTACAACCTGTTGTTTAGGAAAAACAAGATAATTTCGCACGATGCAGGATTTCCTTAAAACGTGGTATTCTGACATATTTTTTCGAGAGAAAATACTCCTGTCAGTTCTCTTTTGAGGCTACACATTTAGACATACACACAACACCAAATCCTTTTGAGTTACAACGTGTTGTTTATGAAATACAAAATAATTTTTTACGATGCGTTTTTTCTTCTCGTAAAGTTTAAGTATTTCTAATATGTAAGTATTTGTCTTTACTCTGCAACACTGTATTTGCTCATAACGTGGTATTCTTACATATTCTTGCGAGAGAAAACTCTCCTTTGCCTTCTGTTTTGAGGCTACACACTTAGACATACACGCAACACCAAAGCTTATCGAGTTAAAAGATGTTGTTTAGGAAAAACAAGATAATTTCGCACGATGCGGGATTTCCTTAAAACGTGGTATTCTGACATATTTTTTGGAGAGAAAACTCTCCTGGAAATTCTCTTTTGAGGCTACAAGCTTAGATATACATGCATCACCAAAGGTTTTCGAGTTATAACCTTTGTTTTGGAAAAAAAAAAGATAATTTTCCACGATGCGGGATTTCCTTAAAACGTAGTATTCTGTCATATTTTTTGGAGAGAAAACTCTCCTGGGCATTCTCTTTTGAGGCTACATGCTTAGACATACACACAAAGCAAAATCTTTTCGAGTTACAATGTGTTGTTTAGGAAAAACAAGATAATTTTGCACGATGCATTATTTCTTCTCGTAAAGTTTACGTATTTCCAATACATACGTAATTGTCTTTACTCTGCAACACCGTGTTTCCTTATAACATGGTATTCTTACATATTCTTTCGAGAGAAAACTCTCCTGTGCGTTCTCCTTTGAGGCTACACGCTTAGACACACACGCATCACCAAAGCTTTTTGGGTTACAACCTATTGTTTAGGAAAAAAAAAAGATAATTTCACACGGTGCGGGATTTCCTTAAAACGTGGTATTCTGACATATTTTGTGAAGAGAAAATTCTCCTGTGGGTTCTATTTTGAGGCTACACATTTAGACATACACGCAACTCCAAATCTTTTCGAGTTACAACCTGCTGTTTAGGAAAAACAAGATAATTTTGCATGATGTGTTAATTCCTCTCATAAAGTTTAAGTATTTCCAATACATAAGTATTTGTCTTTACTCAGCAACACTATATTTTCTTATAACATGGTATTCTTACATATTCATTCGGGAGAAAACTCTCCTGTGTGTTCTCTTTTGAGGCTGCATGCTTAGACCAAAACGCAACACCAAAGCTTTTCGAGTTGCAACAAGTTGTTTAGGAAAAACAAGATAATTTTGCACTAAACGGGAATTTCTTAAAACGTGGTATTCTGACATATTTTTTGAGAGAAAACTCTCCTGTGCGTTCTCTTTTGAGGGTACACGCTTAGATATACACGCAACACCAAAGCTTTTCGAGTTGTAACATGTTCTTTAGGAAAAACAAGATAATTTTCATTGATGCAGGATTTCCTTAAAACGTGGTATTCTGACATATTTTTTCGATAGAAAACTCTCCTGTGCGTTCACTTTTGTGGCTACACGCTGAGACATACAAGCACCACCAAAGCTTTTCGAGTTACAACATGTTGTTTAGGAAAAACAAGATAATTTTGCACGATGCAGGATTTCCTTAAACCGTGGTATTCTGACATATTTTTTCGAGAGTAAATAATCCTGTGGGTTCTTTTTTGAGGCTAAATGTTTAGACATACACGCAACACCAAATCTTTTCGAGTTACAACGTGTTGTTTAGGAAAAACAAGTTAATTTTGTACGATGCGTTATTTCTTCTCGTAAATTTTAAGTATTTCTAATAAGTAAGTATTTGTCTTTACTCTGCAACACTGTATTTCCTTATAATGTGGTATTCTTTCATATTCTTTGGAGATAAACTCTCCTGTGCGTTCTCTTTTGAGGCTACATGCTGAGACATACAAGCTACACCAAAGCATTTCGAGTTACAATGTGTTGTTTAGGAAAAACAAGTTACTTCGCACGATTCAGGATTTCCTTAAAACGTGGTATTCTGACATATTTGTTCGAGGGAAAACTCTCCTGTGCATTCTCTTTTGAGGCTACAGGTTTAGACATACACGCAACACCAAATTTTTTCGAGTTACAACGTGTTGTTTAAGAAAAACAAGAAAATTTTTAAGGATGCGTTATTTCTTCTGTTAAAGTTTAAGTATTTCCAATAAGTACTTATTTGTCTTTACTCTGCAATACTATATTTCCTTAAAACGTGGTATTCTTACATATTCTTTCAAGAGAAAACTCTCCTGTGCGTTCCCTTTTGAGGCTGCACTCTTAGACAAAAACGCAACACCAAAGCTTTTCGAGTTACAACAAGTTGTTTATGAAAAACAGGATAATTTCACACAATACGGGATTTTTTTAAAACGTGGTATTCTGATATATTTTTTGAGAGAATACTCTCCTGTGCGTTCTCTTTTGAGGGTACACGCTTAGACATAAACACAACACCAAAGCTTTTTGAGTAACAACGTGTTGTTTAGGGAAAACAAGATAATTTCGCACTATGCAGGATTTCCTTAAAACGTGGTATTCTTACATATTTTTTCGAGAGAAAATACTCTTGTGGGTTCACTTTTGAGGCTATACATTTAGACATACACACAACACCAAATCCTTTCGAGTTACAACGTGTTGTTTATGAAATAAAAGATAATATTTTACGACGTGTTATTTCTTCTCATAAATTTTAAGTATTTCTAATATGTACATATTTGTCTTTACTCTGCAACACTGTATTTCCTTATAACGTGGTATTCTTACATATTATTTGGAGAGAAAACTCTCCTGTGCATTCTCTTTAAGGATACACGCTTTGACATACATGCAACACCAAAGCTTTTCTAGTTACAATGTGTTGTTTAAGAAAAACAATATAATATCGCACGATGCCGGATTTCCTTAAAACGTGGTATTCTGACATATTTTTTTCGACAGAAAACTGTCCTGTGCGTTCTCTTTTGAGGCTAAATGCTAAGACATACACGCAACACCAAATCTTTTCGACTTACAACGTGTTGCTTAGGAAATACAAGGTAATTTTGTATGATGCGTTATTTCTTCTCGTAAAGTTTAAGTATTTCTAATTCGTACGTATTTGTCTTTACTCTGCAACACTGTATTTCCTTGTCACGTGGTATTCTTACATATTCTTTCGAGATAAAACTCTCCTGTGCATTCTCTTTTGAGGCTACACGCTTAGACATACTCGCATCACCATAGATTTTTGAGTTACAGCATGTTGTTCAGGGAAAAAAAAGATAATTTTACATGATGCGGGATTTCCTTAATAGGTGGTATTCTGACATATTTTGTCGAGAGAAAATTCTCCTGTGCATTCTCTTTTGAGGCTACACGTTTAGACATACACGCAACACCAAATCTTTTCGAGTTACAACGTGTTGTTTTGGAAAAACAAGATAATTTCGCACAATGCGGGATTTCCTTAAAAAGTGGTATTCTGACATATTTTTTTTGGAGAAAACTCTCCTGTGGATTCTCTTTTGAGGCTACACACTTAGACGTACACGCAACACCAAAGCTTTTCGAGTTAAAACATGTTGTTTAGGAAAAAAAAAAAGGTAATTTCGCAGGATGCTGAATTTCCTTAAAACGTGGGATTCTGACATATTTTTTTGACAGAAATCTCTCCTGTGCGTTCTCTTTTGAGGCTACACGCTGAAACATACAAGCAATACCAAAGTATTTCGAGTTACAACATGTTGTTTAAGAAAAACATGATAATTTCGCAGGATGCAGGATTTCCTTAAAACGTGGTATTCTGACATATTTTTTCGAGAGAAAATTCTCCTGTGGGTTCTCTTTTGAAGTTACACGTTTAGACATACACGCAACACCAAATCTTTTCGAGTTACAATGTGTTGTTTAGGAAATACAAGTTAATTTTGTACGATGCGTTATTTCTTCTCATAAAGTTTAATTATTTCTAATATGTATCTATTTGTCTTTACTCTGCAACACTGTATTACCTTATAACATGGTATTCTTGCATATTCTTTCGAGAGAAAACTCTCCTGTGTGTTCTCTTTTGATGCTACATGCTAAGACATACACGCAACACCAAAGCTTTTCTAGTTACATTGTGTTGTTTAGGAAAAACAAGATAATGTTGCATGATGCGTTATTTCTTCTCGTAAAGTTTAAGTATTTCCAATACGTACTTATTTGTCTTTACTCTGCAACACTATATTTCCTTGTAACGTGGTATTCTTACATATTATTTCAAGAGAAAACTCTCCTGTGCATTCTATTTTGAGGCTGCATGCTTAGACAAAACACAACATCAAAGCTTTTCGAGTTACAATAAGTTGTTTAGGAAAAACAAGATAGTTTCGCACTATGCGGGATTTTCTTAAAACGTGGTACTCTGACATATTCTTTCGACAGAAAATTCTCCTGTGGGTTCTCTTTTGAGGCTGCACATTTAGACATACACACAACACCAAATCTTTTCCAGTTACAACGAGTTGTTTAGGAAATACAAGATATTTTCGAACGATGCAGGTTTTCCTTAAAACGTGGTACTCTGACATATTTTTTTCGAGAAAAAACTCTCCTGTGCATTCTCTTTTGAGGCTACACATTTAGACATACACACAACACAAATCTTTTCGAGTTACTACGTGTTGTGTAGGAAATACAAGATAATTTTTTATGATGCGTTATTTCTTCTCGTAAAGGTTAAGTATTTCTAATATGTGCGTATTTGTCTTTACTCTGCAACATTGTCTTTCCTTATAACGTAGTATTCTTACATATTCTTTCGAGAGAAAACTCTCTTGTTTGTCCTCTTTTGAGGCTACATGCTTAGACATACACGTAACACCAAAGCTTTTCGAGTTACAACGTGTTGTTTGAGAAAAACAATATAATTTCGCACGATGGGGGATTTCCTTAAAACGTGGTATTCTGACATATTTTATCGAGAGTAAATAATCCTGTGGGTTCTTGTTTGAGGCTAAATATTTAGACATACACGCAACACCAAATCTTTTCGAATTACAACGTGTTGTTTAGGAAATACAAGTTAATTTTGTACGATGCGTTATTTCTTCTCGTAAATTTTAAGTATTTCTACTAAGTAAGTATTTGTCTTTACTCTGCAACACTGTATTTCCTTATAATGTGGTATTCTTACATATTCTTTGGAGAGAAAACTCTCCTGTGCGTTCTCTTTTGAGGCTACACGCTGAGACATACAAGCTACACCAAAGCGTATCGAGTTACAATGTGTTGTTTAGGAAAAACAAGTTATTTCGCACGATGCAGGATTTCCTTAAAATGTGGTATTCTGACATATTTGTTCGAGGGAAAACTCTCCTGTGCATTCTCTTTTGAGGCTACAGGTTTAGACATACACGCAACACCAAAT
Organism: Apodemus sylvaticus; assembly: GCF_947179515.1. Lineage (NCBI taxonomy): Eukaryota > Metazoa > Chordata > Mammalia > Rodentia > Muridae > Apodemus > Apodemus sylvaticus. The sequence continues at coordinate 753,884 of NW_026263033.1, read as the reverse complement.
CTTTTCGAGTTACAACGTGTTGTTTAAGAAAAACAAGAAAATTTTGAAGGATGCGTTATTTCTTCTCTTAAAGTTTAAGTATTTCCAATAAGTACTTATTTGTCTTTACTCTGCAATACTATATTTCCTTAAAACGTGGTATTCTTACATATTCTTTCAAGAGAAAACTCTCCTGTGCGTTCCCTTTTGAGGCTGCACTCTTAGACAAAAACGCAACACCAAAGCTTTTCGAGTTACAACAAGTTGTTTATGAAAAACAGGATAATTTCACACAATACGGAATTTTTTTAAAACGTGGTATTCTGATATATTTTTTGAGAGAATACTCTCCTGTGCGTTCTCTTTTGAGGGTACACGCTTAGACATACACACAACACCAAAGCTTTTTGATTAACAACGTGTTGTTTAGGAAAAACAAGATAATTTCCCACTATGCAGGATTTCCTTAAAACGTGGTATTCTTACATATTTTTTCGAGAGAAAATACTCTTGTGGGTTCACTTTTGAGGCTACACATTTAGACATACACACAACACCAAATCCTTTCGAGTTACAACGTGTTGTTTATGAAATAAAAGATAATATTTTACGATGTGTTATTTCTTCTCACAAATTTTAAGTATTTCTAATATGTACATATTTGTCTTTACTCTGCAACACTGTATTTCCTTATAACGTGGTATTCTTACATATTATTTGGAGAGAAAACTCTCCTGTGCATTCTCTTTAAGGATACACGCTTTGACATACATGCAACACCAAAGCTTTTCTAGTTACAATGTGTTGTTTAAGGAAACAGGATAGTATCGCACGATGCGGGATTTCCTTAAAACGTGGTATTCTGACATATTTTTTCGACAGAAAACTGTCCTGTGTGTTCTCTTTTGAGGCTAAGTGCTAAGACATACACGCAACACCAAATCTTATCGACTTACAACGTGTTGCTTAGGAAATACAAGGTAATTTTGTATGATGCGTTATTTCTTCTCGTAAAGTTTAAGTATTTCTAATTCGTACGTATTTGTCTTTACTCTGAAACACTGTATTTCCTTGTAACTTGGTATTCTTACATATTCTTTCGAGATAAAACTCTCCTGTGCATTCTCTTTTGAGGCTACACGCTTAGACATACTCGCATCACCATAGATTTTTGAGTTACAGCGTGTAGTTCAGGGAAAAAAAAAGATAATTTTACATGATGCGGGATTTCCTTAAAAGGTGGTATTCTGACATATTTTGTCGAGAGAAAATTCTCCTGTGCATTCTCTTTTGAGGCTACACGTTTAGACATACACACAACACCAACAACGTGTTGTCGAGTTACAACGTGTTGTTTTGGAAAAACAAGATAATTTCGCACAATGCGGGATTTCCTTAAAAAGTGGTATTCTGACATATTTTTTTTGGAGAAAACTCTCCTGTGGATTCTCTTTTGAGGCTACACACTTAGACGTACACGCAACACCAAAGCTTTTCAAGTTAAAACATGTTGTTTAGGAAAAAAAAAAGGTAATTTCGCAGGATGCTGGATTTCCATAAAACGTGGGATTCTGACATATTTATTTGACAGAAATCTCTCCTGTGCGTTCTCTTTTGAGGCTACACGCTGAAACATACAAGCAACACCAAAGCATTTCAAGTTACAACATGTTGTTTAAGAAAAACATGATAATTTCGCAGGATGCAGGATTTCCTTAAAACGTGGTATTCTGACATATTTTTTCGAGAGAAAAATTCTCCTGTGGGTTCTCTTTTGAAGTTACACGTTTAGACATACACGCAACACCAAATCTTTTCGAGTTACAATGTGTTGTTTAGGAAATACAAGTTAATTTTGTACGATGCGTTATTTCTTCTCATAAAGTTTAAGTATTTCTAATATGTATCTATTTGTCTTTACTCTGCAACATTGTATTACCTTATAACATGGTATTCTTGCATATTCTTTCGAGAGAAAACTCTCCTGTGCATTCTCTTTTGATGCTACATGGTAAGACATACACGCAACACCAAAGCTTTTCCAGTTACATTGTGTTGTTTAGGAAAAACAAGATAATGTTGCATGATGCGTTATTTCTTCTCGTAAAGTTTAAGTATTTCCAATACGTACTTATTTGTCTTTACTCTGCAACACTATATTTCCTTGTAACGTGGTATTCTTACATATTATTTCAAGAGAAAACTCTCCTGTGCATTCTATTTTGAGGCTGCACGCTTAGACAAAACACAACATCAAAGCTTTTCGAGTTACAACAAGTTGTTTAGGAAAAACAAGATAGTTTCGCACTATGCGGGATTTTCTTAAAACGTGGTACTCTGACATATTCTTTCGACAGAAAATTCTCCTGTGGGTTCTCGTTTGAGGCTTCACATTTAGACATACACACAACACCAAATCTTTTCCAGTTACAACGAGTTGTTTAGGAAATACAAGATATTTTCGAACGATGCAGGTTTTCCTTAAAACGTGGTACTCTGACATATTTTTTTCGAGAAAAAACTCCTGTGCATTCTCTTTTGAGGCTACACATTTAGACATACACACAACACAAATCTTTTCGAGTTACTACGTGTTGTGTAGGAAATACAAGATAATTTTTTATGATGCGTTATTTCTTCTCTTAAAGGTTAAGTATTTCTAATATGTGCGTATTTGTCTTTACTCTGCAACATTGTCTTTCCTTATAACGTAGTATTCTTACATATTCTTTCGAGAGAAAACTCTCTTGTTTGTTCTCTTTTGAGGCTACATGCTTAGACATACACGTAACACCAAAGCTTTTCGAGTTACAACGTGTTGTTTGAGAAAAACAATATAATTTCGCACGATGGGGGATTTCCTTAAAACGTGGTATTCTGACATATTTTTTCGAGAGAAAACACTCCTGTGCGTTCTCTTTTGAGGCTATACACTTAGACGTACACCCAACACCAAAGCTTTTGGAGTTACAACGTGTTGTTTAGGAAAAAAAAGATATTTTCGCACGATGCAGGATTTCCTTAAAACGTGGTATTCTGACATATTTTTACGAAGGAAAACTCTCCTGTGCATTCTCTTTTGAGGCTACACATTTAGACATACACGGAACACCAAATCTTTTCGAGTTACAATGTGTTGTTTAAGAAAAACAAGAAAATTTTGCACGATGCGTTATTTCTTCTCGTATAATTTAAGTATTTCCAATACATATGTATTTGTCTTTACTCTGCAACACAATATTTCCTTATAATGTGGTATTTTCACATATTCTTTCGAGAGAAAACTCTCTTGTGCGTTCTCTTTTGAGGCTGTACGCTTAGAAAAAACCGCAACACCAAAGCTTTTTGAGGTAAAACAAGTTGTTTAGGAAAAACAAGATAATTTCGCACAATACGGGATTTTCTTAAAACGTGGTATTCTGACATATTATTTTGAGAGAAAACTCTCCTGTGCATTCTCTTTTGAGGGTAGTCGCTTAGACATACATGCAACACCAAAGCTTTTCGAGTTACAACCTGTCGTTTAGGAAAAACAAGATAATTTCGCACGATGCAGGATTTCCTTAAAACGTGGTATTCTGTCATATTTTTTCGAGAGAAAATACTCCTGTTGGTTCTCTTTTGAGGCTACACATTTAGACATACACACAACACCAAATCCTTTCGAGTTACAACGTGTTGTTTATGAAATAAAAATAATATTTTACGATGCGTTTTTTCTTCTTGTAATGTTTAAGTATTTCTAATATGTAAGTATTTGTCTTTACTCTGCAACACTGAATTTGCTTGTTACGTGGTATTCTTACATATTCTTTGACAGAAAACTCTCCCGTGCATTCTCTTTTGAGGCTACACGCTTAGACATACACGCATCACCATAGATTTTCGAGTTACAACGTGCTGTTTAGGGAAAAAATGATAATTTCGCATGATGCGGGATCTCCATAATTGGTGGTATTCTGAAATATTTTGTCGAGAGAAAATGATCCTGTGGGTTCTCTTTTGATGCTACATGTTTAGACATGCACACAACACCAAATCTTTTCGAGTTACAAAGTGTTGTTTAGGAAAAACAAGATAATTTCGCTCTATGCGGTATTTCCTTAAAACGTGGTATTCTGACATATTTTTTCGAGAGAAAACTCTACTGTGCATTCTCTTTTGACGCTATACACTTAGACGTAAACCCAACACCAAAGCTTTTCGAGATAAAACATGTTGTTTATGAAAAAAAAAAAGATAATTATGCACGATGCTGGATTTCCTTAAAACGTGGTATTCTGACATATTTTTTTTGACAGAAATCTCTCCTGTGCGTTCTCTTTTGAGGCTACACGCTGAATCATACAAGCAACACCAAAGCATTTCGAGTTACAAAATGTTGTTTAAGAAAAAGAAGATAATTTTGCACGACGCAGGATTTCCTTAAAACGTGGTATTCTGACATATTTTTTCGAGAGAAAATTCTCCTGTGGGTTCTCTTTTGAGGATGCACGTTTAGATATACACGCAACACCAAATCATTTCGAGTTACAACGTGTTGTGTAGGAATTACAAGTTAATTTTGTACGATGCGTTATTTCTTCTCATAAAGTTTAAGTATTTCTAATATGCACTTATTTGTCTTTACTCTGCAACACTCTATTTCCTTGTAACGTGGTATTCTTACATATTCTTTCGAGAGAAACCTCTCCTGTGCGTTCTCTTTTGAGGCTACACTCTGAGACATACACGCCACACCAAATCTTTTCGAGTTACAATGTGTTGTTTAGGAAAAACAAGATAATTTCGCACGATGCAGGATTTCCTTAAAACGTGGTATTCTGACATATTTTTTTCGAATGTAAACTCTCCTGTGCATTCTCTTTAGAGGCTACACGTTTAGACATACACGCAACACCAAATCTTTTCGAGTTACAATGTGTTGTTTAAGAAAAACAAGAAAATTTTGCACGATGCGTTATTTCTTCTCGTATAATTTAAGTATTTCCAATACATATGTATTTGTCTTTACTCTGCAACCCTATATTTCCTTATAATGTGCTATTTTCACATATTCTTTCGAGAGAAAACTCTCCTGTGCGTTCTCTTTTGAGGCTGTACGCTTAGACAAAAACGCAACACCAATGCTTTTCGAGTTACAAGTTGTTTAGGAAAAACAAGATAATTTCGCACAATACGGGATTTTCTTAAAACTTGGTATTCTGACATATTATTTGGAGAGAAAACTCTCCTGTGCATTCTCTTTTGAGGGTAGACGCTTAGACATACATGCAACACCAAAGCTTTTCGAGTTACAACCTGTTGTTTAGGAAAAACAAGATAATTTCGCACGATGCAGGATTTCCTTAAAACGTGGTATTCTGACATATTTTTTTCGAGAGAAAATACTCCTGTCGGTTCTCTTTTGAGGCTACACATTTAGACATACACACAACACCAAATCCTTTTGAGTTACAACGTGTTGTTTATGAAATACAAAATAATTTTTTACGATGCGTTTTTTCTTCTCGTAAAGTTTAAGTATTTCTAATATGTAAGTATTTGTCTTTACTCTGCAACACTGTATTTGCTTATAACGTGGTATTCTTACATATTCTTGCGAGAGAAAACTCTCCTTTGCCTTCTCTTTTGAGGCTACACACTTAGACATACACAAAACACTAAAGCTTTTCGAGTTTAAAGATGTTGTTTAGGAAAAACAAGATAATTTCGAACGATGCGGGATTTCCTTAAAACGTGGTATTCTGACATATTTTTTGTAGAGAAAACTCTCCTGGAAATTCTCTTTTGAGGCTACAAGCTTAGACATACATGCATCACCAAAGGTTTTCGAGTTATAACCTTTGTTTAGGAAAAAAAAAAAGATAATTTTCCACGATGCGGGATTTCCTTAAAACGTAGTATTCTGTCATATTTTTTGGAGAGAAAACTCTCCTGGGCATTCTCTTTTGAGGCTACATGCTTAGACATACACACAAAGCAAAATCTTTTCGAGTTACAATGTGTTGTTTAGGAAAAACAAGATAATTTTGCACGATGCGTTATTTCTTCTCGTAAAGTTTACGTATTTCCAGTACATACGTAATTGTCTTTACTCTGCAACACTGTGTTTCCTTATAACATGGTATTCTTACATATTCTTTCGAGAGAAAACTCTCCTGTGCGTTCTCCTTTGAGGCTACACGCTTAGACACACACGAATCACCAAAACTTTTTGGGTTACAACCTATTGTTTAGGAAAAAAAAGATAATTTCACACGGTGCGGGATTTCCTTAAAACGTGGTATTCTGACATATTTTGTGAAGAGGAAATTCTCCTGTGGGTTCTATTTTGAGGCTACACATTTAGACATACACGCAAGTCCAAATCTTTTCGAGTTACAACCTGCTGTTTAGGAAAAGCAAGATAATTTTGCATGATGCGTTAATTCTTCTCATAAAGTTTAAGTATTTCCAATACATACGTATTTGTCTTTACTCAGCAACACTATATTTTCTTATAACATGGTATTCTTACATATTCATTCGGGAGAAAACTCTCCTGTGTGTTCTCTTTTGAGGCTGCATGCTTAGACCAAAACGCAACACCAAAGCTTTTCGAGTTGCAACAAGTTGTTTAAGAAAAACAAGATAATTTCGCACTAAACGGGAATTTCTTAAAACGTGGTATTCTGACATATTTTTTGAGAGAAAACTCTCCTGTGCGTTCTCTTTTGAGGGTACACGCTTAGACATACACGCAACACCAAAGCTTTTCGAGTTGTAACATGTTCTTTAGGAAAAACAAGATAATTTCCATTGATGCAGGATTTCCTTAAAACGTGGTATTCTGACATATTTTTTCGATAGAAAACTCTCCTGTGCGTTCTCTTTTGTGGCTACACGCTGAGACATACAAGCACCACCAAAGCTTTTCGAGTTACAACATGTTGTTTAGGAAAAACAAGATAATTTTGCACGATGCAGGATTTCCTTAAACCGTGGTATTCTGACATATTTTATCGAGAGTAAATAATCCTGTGGGTCCTTGTTTGAGGCTAAATATTTAGACATACACGCAACACCAAATCTTTTCGAGTTACAACGTGTTGTTTAGGAAATACAAGTTAATTTTGTACGATGCGTTATTTCTTCTCGTAAATTTTAAGTATTTCTAATAAGTAAGTATTTGTCTTTACTCTGCAACACTGTATTTCCTTATAATGTGGTATTCTTACATATTCTTTGGAGAGAAAACTCTCCTGTGCGTTCTCTTTTGAGGCTACACGCTGAGACATACAAGCTACACCAAAGCGTATCGAGTTACAATGTGTTGTTTAGGAAAAACAAGTTATTTCGCACGATGCAGGATTTCCTTAAAATGTGGTATTCTGACATATTTGTTCGAGGGAAAACTCTCCTGTGCATTCTCTTTTGAGGCTACAGGTTTAGACATACACGCAACACCAAATCTTTTCGAGTTACAACGTGTTGTTTAAGAAAAACAAGAAAATTTTGAAGGATGCGTTATTTCTTCTCTTAAAGTTTAAGTATTTCCAATAAGTACTTATTTGTCTTTACTCTGCAACACTATATTTCCTTAAAACGTGGTATTCTTACATATTCTTTCAAGAGAAAACTCTCCTGTGCGTTCCCTTTTGAGGTTGCACTCTTAGACAAAAACGCAACACCAAAGCTTTTCGAGTTACAACAAGTTGTTTATGAAAAACAGGATAATTTCACACAATACGGGATTTTTTTAATACGTGGTATTTTGATATATTTTTTGAGAGAATACTCTCCTGTGCGTTCTCTTTTGAGGGTACACGCTTAGACATACACACAACACCAAAGCTTTTTGAGTAACAACGTGTTGTTTAGGAAAAACAAGATAATTTCGCACTATGCAGGATTTCCTTAAAACGTGGTATTCTTACATATTTTTTCGAGAGAAAATACTCTTGTGGGTTCACTTTTGAGGCTACACATTTAGACATACACACAACACCAAATCCTTTCGAGTTACAACGTGTTGTTTATGAAATAAAAGATAATATTTTACGACGTGTTATTTCTTCTCGTATATTTTAAGTATTTCTAATATGTACATATTTGTCTTTACTCTGCAACACTGTATTTCCTTATAACGTGGTATTCTTACATATTATTTGGAGAGAAAACTCTCCTGTGCATTCTCTTTAAGGATAAATGCTTTGACATACATACAACACCAAAGCTTTTCTAGTTACAATGTGTTGTTTAAGAAAAACAAGATAGTATTGCACGATGCGGGATTTCCTTAAAATGTGGTATTCTGACATATTTTTTCGACAGAAAACTGTCCTGTCCGTTCTCTTTTGAGGCTAAATGCTAAGACATACACGCAACACCAAATCTTTTCGACTTACAACTTGCTGCTTAGGAAATACAAGGTAATTTTGTATGATGCGTTATTTCTTCTCGTAAAGTTTAAGTATTTCTAATTCGTACGTATTTGTCTTTACTCTGCAACACTGTATTTCCTTGTAGCGTGGTATTCTTACATATTCTTTCAAGATAAAACTCTCCTGTGCATTCTCTTTTGAGGCTACACGCTTAGACATACTCGCATCACCATAGATTTTTGAGTTACAGCGTGTAGTTCAGGGAAAAAAAAGATAATTTTACATGATGCGGGATTTCCTTAAAAGGTGGTATTCTGACATATTTTGTCGAGAGAAAATTCTCCTGTGCATTCTCTTTTGAGGCTACACGTTTAGACATACACACAACACCAAATCTTTTCGAGTTACAACGTGTTGTTTTGGAAAAACAAGATAATTTCGCACAATGCGGGATTTCCTTAAAAAGTGGTATTCTGACATATTTTTTTTGGAGAAAACTCTCCTGTGGATTCTCTTTTGAGGCTACACACTTAGACGTACACGCAACACCAAAGCTTTTCGAGTTAAAACATGTTGTTTAGGAAAAAAAAAAGGTAATTTCGCAGGATGCTGGATTTCCTTAAAACGTGGGATTCTGACATATTTTTTTGACAGAAATCTCTCCTGTGCGTTCTCTTTTGAGGCTACACGCTGAAACATACAAGCAACACCAAAGTATTTCGAGTTACAACATGTTGTTTAAGAAAAACATGATAATTTCGCAGGATGCAGGATTTCCTTAAAACGTGGTATTCTGACATATTTTTTCGAGAGAAAATTCTCCTGTGGGTTCTCTTTTGAAGTTACACGTTTAGACATACACGCAACACCAAATCTTTTCGAGTTACAATGTGTTGTTTAGGAAATACAAGTTAATTTTGTACGATACGTTATTTCTTCTCATAAAGTTTAAGTATTTCTAATATGTATCTATTTGTCTTTACTCTACAACACTGTATTACCTTATAACATGGTATTCTTGCATATTCTTTCGAGAGAAAACTCTCCTGTGCGTTCTCTTTTGAGGCTACTCACTTAGACATACACGCAACACCAAAGCTTTTCGAGTTAAAACTTGTTGTTTAGGAAAAACAAGATAATTTCGCACGATGCGGGATTTCCTTAATACGTGGTATTCTGACATATTTTTTGGAGGGAAAATTATCCTGTGGGTTCTCTTTTGGGGCTTCACATTTAGACTTACAAGCAACACCAAATCCTTTCGAGTTACAACGTGTTGTTGAGGATATACCAGATAATTTTGTAAGATGCGTTATTTCTTCTCGTACATTTTAAGTATTTCTAATAGGTACGTATTTGTCTTTACTCTGAAACACAGTATTTGCTTATCATGTGGTATTCTTACATATTCTTTCGAGAGTAAACTCACCTGTGCTTTCTCTTTTGAGGCTACATGCTTAGACATACACACAAGAGCAAAGCTTTTCAAGTTACAACGTGTTGTTTAGGAAAAACAAGATAATTTCGCACGATGCGTGGTTTCCTTAAAACATGCTATATTGACATATTTTTTCGAGAGAAAACACTCCTGTGCATTCTCTTCTGAGGCTACCAGCTTAGACAAACACGTAACACCAAATCTTTTTGAGTTACAACGTGTTGTTTAGGAAAAACAAGATAATTTTGCACGATGCCTTATTTCTTCTTTTAAAATTTAAGTATTTCCAATACTTACGTATTTGTCTTTACTCTGCAATACTGCATTTCCTTATAAGGTGGTATTCTTACATATTCTTTCGAGAGAAAATTCTCCTATGCATTTTCTTTGAGGCTGCACGTTTAGACATACACGCAACACCAAAGCTTTTCGAGTTACAACGTGTTGTTTAGGAAAAACAAGATAATTTTGCACGATGCATTATTTCTTCTCAAAAATTTTAAGTATCTCTAATATGTACGAATTTGTCTTTACTCTGCCACACTGTATTTCCTTATAACGTGGTATTCTTACATATTCTTTTGAGATAAAACTCTCCTCTTCGTTCACTTTTGAGGCTACACGCTTACACATACACGCAACATCAAAGCTTTTCGAGTTACAACGTGTTGTTTAGGAAAAAAAGATAATTTCGCACAATGCAAGATTTCCTTAAAACGTGGTATTCTGACATATTGTTTCGAGAGAAAATTCTCCTGAAGGTTCTCTTTTGAGGCTACACATTTAGACGTACAAGCAACACCAAATCTTTTCAGGTTACAACGTGTTGTTTAGGATATACAAGATAATATAGTACGATGCGTTATTTCTTCTCACAAAGTTTAAGTATTTCTAATATGTTCGTATTTGTCTATACTCTGCAACACTGTATTTGCTTATAACGTGGTATTCTTTCATGTTCTTTCGAGAGAAAACTCTCCTGTGCATTCTCTTTTGAGGCTACACGCTTAGACATACACGGAACACCAAAACTTTTCAAGTTACAAGTTGTTGTTTAGGAAAAAGAAGATAATTTCACACCATCTGCGATTTCCTTAAAACGGGGTATTCTGACATGTTTTTTAGAGAGAAAACTATCCTGTGCATACTCTTTTGAGGCTAGAAACTTAGACATATACTCAACACCAAATCTTTTCGAGTTACAATGTGTTATTTAGGAATAACAAGATAATTTTGCAGGATGCGTTATTTCTTCACATAAAGTTTAAGTATTTCCAATATGTACGTATTTGTCTTTAATATGCAACACTGTATTTCCTTGTAACGGGGTGTCCTTACATATTCATTCGATAGAAAACTCTCCTATGCATTAGATATACACGCAACACCAAAGCTTTTCGAGTTACAACATGTTGTTTAGGAAAAACAAGATAAATTCGCATGATGCGGGATTTCCTAATAACGGGGTATTCTGACATATTTTTTTGAGAGAAAGCTCTCCTGTGCGTACTCTTTTGAGGCTACATGCTTAGTCATACACGCAACACCAAATCTTTTCGAGGTACAACGTTTTGTATAGGAAAAACAAGATAATTTTACATGATGCGTTATTTTTTCTCGTAAAGTTTAAGTATTTCTAATAAGTACTTATTTGTTTTTACTCTGCAACACTCTATTCCGTATAACGTGGAATTCTGACATATTCTTTCGAGAGAAAACTCTCCTGTGCGTTCTCTTTTGAGGCTACATGCTTAGACATAAACGCAACACCAAAGATTTTCGAGTTACAACGTGTTTTTTAGGAAAAACAAGATAATTTCGCATGATGCGGTATTTCCTTAAAACGTTGTATTCTGACATATATTTGGAGAGAAAATTCTCCTGTGGGTTCCCTTTAGAGGCTACAAATTTAGACATACACACAACACCAAATCTTTTCTAGTTACAACGTGTTGTTTAGGAAAAACAAGATAATTTTGCACGATGCATTATTTAATCTCGTAATTTTAAGTATTTCTAATACGTACGTATTTGTCTTTACTCTGCAACACTGTATTTCCTTATAACGTGGTATTCTTACATATTCTTTCGAGAGAAACCTTTCCTCTTCATTCTCTTTTGAAGCTACACGCTTAGACATACACGCAACACCAAAGCTTTTCAGGTTACACCGTGTTGTTTAGGAAAAACAAGATAATTTCGCACAATGAGCGATTTCCTTAAAACGGGGAATTCTGACATGTTTTTTTCGAGAGAAATCTCTCCTGTGCGTTCTCTTTTGAGGCTACAAGCTTAGACATACACGCAATACCAAATCTTTTCGAGTTACAACGTGTTGTTTAGGAAAAACAATATAATTTCGCACGATGCCTGATTTCCTTAAAACGTGGTATTCTGACATATTTTTTCTAGAGAGAATTCTCCTTTGGGTTCTATTTTGAGGATACACGTTTAGACGTACGCGCAACACCAAATCTTTTCGAGTTACAACGTGGTGTTTAGGAAAAACAAGATAATTTTGTACGATGCATTATTTCTTCTCGTAAATTTTAAGTATTTCTAATACGTACGTATTTGTCTTTACTCTGCAACACTGTATTTCCTTATAACGTCTTATTCTTACATATTCTTTTGAGAGAAAACCCTCCTGTGCGTTCTCTATTGAGGCTACACGCTTAGACATACACGCAACACCAAAACTTTTCAAGTTACAAGTTGTTGTTTAGGAAAAAGGAGTTAATTTCACACCATCTGCGATTTCCTTAAAACGGTGTATTCTGACATGTTTTTTCGAGAGATAACTATCCTGTGCGTACTCTTTTGAGGCGAGAAGCTTAGACATATATGTAACACCAAATCTTTTCGAGTTACAACGTGTTATTTAGGAAAAACAAGGTAATTTTGCACGGTGCGTTATTTCTTCACATAAAGTTTAAGTATTTCCAATATGTACGTATTTGTCTTTAATATGCAACACTGTATTTCCTTGTATCGGGGTATTCTTACATATTCATTCGAGAGAAAACTCTCCTATGCATTCTCTTCTGAGGCTACACACTTAGACATACACGCAACACCAAAGCTTTTCGAGTTACAATGTGTTGTTTAGGAAAAACAGGATAAATTCGCATGAAGAGGGATTTCCTAATAATGGGGTATTCTGACATATTTTTTCGAGAGAAAGCTCTCCTGTGCGTACTCTTTTGAGGCTACACACTTAGTCATACACGCAACACCAAATCTTTTCGAGGTACAACGTGTTGTATAGGAAAAACAAGATAATTTTACATGATGCGTTATTTTTTCTCGTAAAGTTTAAGTATTTCTAATAAGTACTTATTTGTTTTTACTCTGCAACACTATATTCCGTATAACGTGAAATTCTGAAATATTCTTTCAAGAGAAAACTCTCCTGTGCGTTCTCTTTTGAGGCTACATGCTTAGACATACACACACGCAATACCAAATCTTTTCGAGTTACAATGTGTTGCTTAGGAAAAACAATATAATTTCGCACGATGCCTGATTTCCTTAAAACGTGGTATTCTGACATATTTTTTCTAGAGAGAATTCTCCTTTGGGTTCTCTTTTGAGGATACACGTTTAGACATATGCACAACACCAAATCTTTTCGAGTTACAACGTGGTGTTTAGGAAAAACAAGATAATTTTGCACGATGCATTATTTCTTCTCATAAATTTTAAGTATTTCTAATACGTACGTATTTGTCTTTACTCTGCAACACTGTATTTCCTTATAACGTCTTATTCTTACATATTCTTTTGAGAGAAAACTCTCCTCTTCATTCTCTTTTGAGGCTACACGCTTACCCATACATGCAACATCGAAGCTTTTCGAGTTACAAAGTGTTGTTTAAGAAAAACAAGATAATTTCGCACGATGCAGGATTTCTTAAAACGTGGTATTCTGACATTTTTTTCGAGAGAAAATTCTCCTGTCGGTTCTCTTTTGAGGCTACACATTTAGACTTAGAAGCAACACCAAATCTTTTCAGGTTACAACGTGTTGTTTAGGATATACAAGATAATATAGTACGATGCGTTATTTCTTCTCCCAAAGTTTAACTATTTCTAATACGTACGTATTTGTCTTTACTCTGCAACACTGTATTTGCTTATAACGTGGTATTCTTTCATGTTCTTTCGAGAGAAAACTCTCCTGTGCATTCTCTTTTGAGGCTACACGCTTAGACATACACGCAACACCAAAACTTTTCAAGTTACAAATTGTTGTTTAGGAAAAAGAAGTTAAATTCCCACCATCTGCGATTTCCTTAAAATGGGGTATTCTGACATGTTTTTTCGAGAGATAACTATCCTGTGCGTGCTCTTTTGAGGCTAGAAGCTTAGACATATATGCAACACCAAATCTTTTCGAGTTACAACGTGTTATTTAGGAAAAACAAGATAATTTTGCACAGTGCGTTATTTCTTCACATAAAGTTTAAGTATTTCCAATATGTACATATTTGTCTTTAATATGCAACACTGTATTTCCTTGTAACAGGGTATTCTTACATATTCATTCGAGAGAAAACTCTCCTATGCATTCTCTTTTGAGGCTACACACTTCGACATACAGGCAACACCAAAGCTTTTCGAGTTACAACGTGTTGTTTAGGAAAAACAAGATAAATTCGCATGATGCGGGATTTCCTAATAATGGCGTATTCTGACATATGCTTTCGAGAGAAAGCTCTCCTGTGCGTACTCTTTTGACGCTACACGCAACACCAAATCTTTTCGAGGTACAACGTGTTGTATAGGAAAAACAAGATAATTTTACATGATGCGTTATTTTTTCTCGTAAAGTTTAAGTATTTCTAATAAGTACTTATTTGTTTTTACTCTGCAACACTGTATTCCGTATATCGTGGAATTCTGACATATTCTTTCGAGAGAAAACTCACCTGTGCGTTCTCTTTTGAGGCTACATGCTTAGACATAAACGCAACACCAAAGATTTTCGAGTTACAACGTGTTGTTTAGGAAAAACAAGATAATTTCGCATGATGCGCTATTTCCTTAAAACGTTGTATTCTGACATATTTTTGGAGAGAAAATTCTCCTGTGGGTTCCCTTTAGAGGCTACAAATTTAGACATACACGCAACACCAAATCTTTTCTAGTTACAACGTGTTGTTTAGGAAAAACAAGATAATTTTGCACGATGCATTATTTCTTCTCATAATTTTAAGTATTTCTAATATGTACGTATTTGTCTTTACTCTGCAACAGTGTATTTCCTTATAACGTGGTATTCTTTCATATTCTTTCGAGAGAAAACTCTCCTCTTCATTCTCTTTTGAAGCTACACGCTTAGACATACACGCAACACCAAATCTTTTTGAGTTACAACGTGTTGTTTAGGAAAAACAAGATAATTTCGCACAATGAGCGATTTCCTTAAAACGGGGAATTCTGACATGCTTTTTCGAGAGAAATCTCTCCTGTGCGTTCTCTTTTGAGGCTACAAGCTTACACATAAACGCAATAGCAAATCTTTTCGAGATACAACATGTTGTTTAGGAAAAACAATATAATTTCGCACGATGCCTGATTTCCTTAAAACGTGGTATTCTGACATATTTTTTCTAGAGAGAATTCTCCTTTGGGTTCTCTTTTGAGGGTATACGTTTAGACATACGCGCAACACCAAATCTTTTCGAGTTACAACGTGGTGTTTAGGAAAAACAAGATAATTTTGCATGATGCATTATTTCTTCTCGCAAATTTTTAAGTATTTCTAATAGGTACGTATTTGTCTTTACTCTGCAACACTGTATTTCCTTATAACGTCTTATTCTTACATATTCTTTTGAAAGAAAACTCTCCTCTTCGTTCTCTTTTGAGGCTACACGCTTACACATACACGCAACATCGAAGCTTTTCGAGTTACAAAGTGTTGTTTAAGAAAAACAAGATAATTTCGCACGATGCAGGATTTCTTAAAACGTGGTATTCTGACATTTTTTTCGAGAGAAAATTCTCCTGTCGGTTCTCTTTTAAGGCTACACATTTAGACTTAGAAGCAACACCAAATCTTTTCAGATTACAACGTGTTGTTTACGATATACAAGATAATATAATACGATGCGTTATTTCTTCTCCCAAAGTTTAAGTATTTCTAATACGTACGTATTTGTCTTTACTCTGCAACACTGTATTTGCTTATAACGTGGTATTCTTTCATGTTCTTTCGAGAGAAAACTCTCCTGTGCGTTCTCTTTTGAGGCTACACGCTTAGACATACACGCAACACCAAAACTTTTCAAGTTACAAATTGTTGTTTAGGAAAAAGAAGTTAAATTCACACCATCTGCGATTTCCTTAAAATGGGGTATTCTGACATGTTTTTTCGAGAGATAACTATCCTGCGCGTGCTCTTTTGAGGCTAGAAGCTTAGACATATATGCAACACCAAATCTTTTTGAGTTACAACGTGTTATTTAGGAAAAACAAGATAATTTTGCACAGTGCGTTATTTCTTCATATAAAGTTTAAGTATCTCCAATATGTACGTATTTGTCTTTAATATGCAACACTGTATTTCCTTGTAACAGGGTATTCTTACATATTCACTCGAGGGGAAACTCTCCTGTGCATTCCCTTCTGAGGCTACACACTTAGACATGCACGCAAACCAAAGCTTTTCGAGTTACAACGTGTTGTTTAGGAAAAACAAGATAAATTCCCACGATACGGGATTTCCTAATAACAGGGTATTCTGACATATTTTTTCGAGAGAAAACTCTCCTGTGTGTACTCTTTTGAGCTTACATGCTTGGTCATACACGTAACACCAAATCTTTTCGAGGTACAACGTGTTGTTTAGGAAAAACAAGATAATTTTACATAATGCGTTATTTTTTCTCGAAAAGTTTAATTATTTCTAATAAGTACTTAATTGTTTTTACTCTGCAACACTTTATTCCGTATAACGTGGAATTCTGACATATTCTTTTGAGAGAAAACTCTCCTGTGCGTTCTCTTTTGAGGCTACATGCTTAGACATCAACTCAACACCAATGAATTTTGAGTTACAACGTGTTGTTTAGGAAAAACAAGATAAATTCGCATGATGCGGGATTTCCTTAAAACGTTGTATTCTGACATATTTTTGGAGAGAAAATTCTCCTATGGGTTCCCTTTAGAGGCTACAAATTTAGACAAACACGCAACACCAAATCTTTTCTAGTTACAATGTGTTGTTTAGGAAAAACAAGATAATTTTGCACGATGCATTATTTCTTCTTGTAATTTTAAGTATTTCTAATACATACGTGTTTGTCTTTATTCTGCAACACTGTATTTCCTTATAACGTGGTATTCTTACATATTCTTTCGAGAGAAAACTCTCCTCTACATTCTCTTTTGAAGCTACACGCTTAGACAAACACGCAACACCAAAGCTTTTCAAGTTATACTGTGTTGTTTAGGAAAAACAAGATAATTTCGCACGATGAGCGATTTCCTTAAAACGGGGTATTCTGACATGATTTTTCATGAGAAAAATCTCCTGTGCGTTCTCTTTTGAGGCTGGAAGCATAGACATAAACGCAACACCAAATCTTTTCGAGTTACAACGTTTAGGAAAAACAAGATAATTCTGCACGATGCGAGATTTCCTAAAAACGTGGTATTCTGACATATTTTTGGAGAGAAAACTCTCCTGTGCGTTCTCTTTTGAGGCTACAGGCTTAGACATACATGCAACACCAAATCTTTTCGAGTTACAACGTGTTGTTTAGGAAATACAAGATAATATTGTATGATGTGTTATTTCTTCTGTTAAAGTTTAAGTATTTCTAATACGTAATTATTTGTCTTTAATTCCAACTCTGCATTTTCTTGTAACGTGGTATTCTTACATATTCTTTGGAGAGAAAACTCTCCTGTGCATTCTCTTTTGAGGCTACACACTTAGACATACACGCAACACCAAAGCTTTTTGAGTTACAACACGTTGTTTAGGAAAAACAAGATAATTTTGCATGATGCAGGATTTCCTTATAACATGGTATTCTGACATATTTTTTCGAGAGAAAACACTCTTGTGCGTTCTCTTTTGAGGCTACCAGCTTAGACCTACATGTAACACAAAAGCTTTTCGAGTTACAATGTGTTTTTAGGAAAAACAAGATAATTTTGCACGATGTGTTCTTTCTTCTCGTAAAGTTTAAGTATTTCCAATACGTATGTATTTGTCTTTACTCTGCAACATTGTATTTCCTTATAATGTGGTATTCTTACATATTCTTTCGAGAGAAAATTCTCCTGTGCGTTCTCTTTTGAGGGTGCGCGCTTAGACATACACGCAACACCAAAGATTTTCGAGTTACAAGGTGTTGTTAAGGAAAAAAAAAAGATAATTTCGCAAGATGCGGGATTTCCTTAAAACGTGGTATTCTGACATATTTTTTCGAGAGAAAATTCTCCTGTGCGATCTCTTTTGTGGCTACAAGCTTAAACATACACGCAACTCCAAATCTTTCTGAATTTTAACTTGTTGCTTAGGAAATACAAGATAATTTTGTACGGAGCGTTATTTCTTCTCGTAAACTTTAACTATTTCTAATATGTACGTATCTGACTTTACCCTGCAACACTGTATTTCCTTGTAACATGGTATTCTGACATATTGTTTGGAGAGAAAACTCTCCTGTGCGTTCTCTTCTGAGGCTACACACTTAGACATACACGCAACACAAAGCTTTTCGAGTTAAAACGTATTGTTTAGGAAAAACAAGATAATTTCGCACAATGCTGGATTTCCTTAAAACGTGGTATTCTGACATATTTTTTCCAGAGAAAACTCTCCTGTGCGTTCTGTGTTGAGGCTACACGCTTAGACATACACCCAACACCAAAGCTTTGCGAGTTACAACGTGTTGTTTAGGAAAAACAAGGTAATTTCGCATGATGCATTATTTCTTCTCGTAAAGTTTAAGTATTTCTAATAAGTACGTATTTGTCCTTACTTTGCAACACTGTATTTCCTTATAACGCGGTATTCTTACATATTCTTTTGAGAGAAAACTCTCCTGTGCCTTCTCCTTTGAGGCTGCACACTTAGACATACACGCAACACCAAAGCTTTTCGATTTAAAACATGTTGTTTAGGAAAACAAGATAATTTCTCATGATGCGGGATTTCCTTAAAACGTGATATTGTGACATATTTTTTCGAGAGAAAACTCTCCTGTGCAATCTCTTTTGATGCTGCATGCTTAGTCAAACATGCAACACAATATCTTTTCGAGTTACAACGTGTTGTTTAGGAAAAACAAGATAATTTTGCACGACGCGTTATTTCTTCTAGTAAAGTTTACTTATTTCTAATATGTACGAATTTGTCTTTACTCTGCAACACTGTATTTCCTTTTAACGTGGTATTCTTACATATTCTTTCGAGAGAAAAATCTCCTGTGCATTCTCTTTTGAGGCTACAAGCTTAGACATACACGCAACACCAAAGCTTTTCGAGTTACAACGTGTTGTTTATGAAAAACATCATAATTTCGCACGATGCCTGATTTCCTTAAAACGTGGTATTCTGACATATTTTTTCTAGAGAGAATTCTCCTGTGGGTTCTCTTTTGAGCATCCACGTTTAGACATACGCGCAATAACAAATCTTTTCGAGTTACAACGTGTTGTTTAGGAAAAACAAGATAATTTTGCATGATGCATTATTTCGTCTCGTAAATTTTAAGTATTTCTAATATGTACGTATTTGTCTTTACTCTGCAACACTGTATTTCCTTATAACGTTGTATTCTTATATATTCTTTGAGAGAAAACTCTCTTCTTCGTTCTCTTTTGAGGCTACACGCTTACACATACACGCAACATCAAAGCTTTTCGAATTACAATGTGTTGTTTAAGAAAAACAAGATAATTTCGCACTATGCAGGATTTCCTTAAAACGTGGTATTCTGAAATATTTTATCGAGAGAAAATTCTCCTGTGGGTTCTCTTTTGAGGCTACACATTTAGACTTACAAGCAACACCAAATCTTTTTAGGTTACAATGTGTTGTTTAGGATATACAAGATAATATATTACGATGCGTTATTTCTTCTCCCAAAGTTTAAGTATTTCTAATACATAAGTATTTGTCTTTACTCTGCAACACTGTATTTGCTTATAACGTGGTATTCTTTCATGTTCTTTCGAGAGAAAACTCTCCTGTGCATTCTCTTTTGAGGCTACATGCTTAGACATACACGCAACACCAAAACTTTTCAAGTTACAAGGTGTTGTTTAGAAAAAAGAAGATAATTTCACACCATCTGCGATTTCCTTAAAACGGGGTATTCTGACATGTTTTTTTTCGAGAGAAAACTATCCTGTGCGTACTCTTTTGAGTCTAGAAGCTTAAACATATACGCAACACCAAATCTTTTCGAGTTACAACGTGTTATTTAGAAAAACCAGATAATTTTGCACGATGCGTTATTTCTTCACATAAAGTTTAAGTATTTTCAATTTGTATGTATTTGTCTTTAATATGCAACACTGTACTTCCTTGTAACGGGGTATTCTTATATATATTTTCGAGAGAAGACTCTCCTGTGCGTTCTCTTCTGATTCTACACACTTAGAAATATATGCAACACCAAAGCTTTTCGAGTTACAAGGTGTTGTTTAGGAAAAACAAGATACATTCGCACGACGCGGGATTTCCTAATAACGTAGTATTCTGACATATTTTTTCGAGAGAAAACTCTCCTGTGCATTCTCCTTTGAGGCTACACACTTAGTCATACACGCAACACCAAATCTTTTCGAGGTACAACGTGTTGTTTAGGAAAAACATGATAATTTTGCATGATGTGTTATTTTTTCTCATAAAGTTTAAGTATTTCTAATAAGTACTTATTTGTTTTTACTCTGCAACACTGTATTCCGTTATAACGTGGAATTCTTACATACTCTTTTGAGAGAAAATTCTCCTGTGCGTTCTCTTTTGAGGCTACATGCTTAGACATAAACGCAACTCCAAAGATTTTCGAGTTAAAACGTGTTGTTTAGCAAAAACAAGATAATTTCTCATGATGCGGTATTTCCTTAAAACGTAGTATTCTGACATATTTTTTCGAGAGAAAATTCTCCTGTGGGTTCCCTTTAGAGGCTACAAATTTAGACATACACGCAACACCAAATCCTTTCTAGTTACAATGTGTTTTTTTAGGAAAAACAAGATAATTTAGCACGATGCATTGTTTCGTCTCGTAATTTTAAGTATTTCTAATAAGTTCGTATTTGTCTTCACTCTGCAACACTGTATTTCCTTATAACGTGGTATTCTTACGTACTCTTTCTAGAGAAAACTCTCCTCTTCGTTCTCTTTTGAAGCTACACGCTTAGACATACATGCAACACCAAAGCTTTTCAAGTTACACCGTGTTGTTTAGGATAAACAAGATAATTTCGCACGCTGAGCGATTTCCTTAAAACAGAGTATTCTGACATGTTTTTTTCGAGAAAAAACTCTCCTGTGCGTTCTCTTTTGAGGCTACAAGCTTATACGTACATGCAGCACCAAATCGTTTCGAGTTACAATGTGTTGTTTAGGAAAAACAAGATAATTTTGCACGATGTGATATTTCTTCTCGTAAAGTTTAAGTATTTCCAATACGTACGTATTTGTCTTTACTCTGCAACAATATATTTCCTTATAACCTGGTATTCTTACATATTCTTTCGAGAGAAAACTCTCCTGTGCATTCTCTTTTGAGGCTGCATGCTTAGACATACACGCAACACCAAATCATTTCGAGTTACAACCTGTTGTTTAGGAAAAACAAGATAATTTCGCAAGATGCGGGATTTCCTTAAAACGTGGTATTCTGACATATTTTTTCGACAGAAAATTCTCCTGTGCATTCTCTTTTGATGCTACACGCATAGACATGTATGCCACACCAAATCTTTTCGAGTTACAACGTGTTGTTTAGGAAATACAATATAATTTTGTACGATGCGTTATTTCTTCTCGTAAGTTTAAGTACTTCTAATATGTACGTATTTGTCTTTACTTTGCAAAACTGTATTTCCTTGTAACGTGGTATTCTTACATATTCTTGCGAGAGAAAACTCTTCTGTGCATTCTCTTTTGAGGCTACACACTTAGACCTACACGCAACACCAAAGCTTTTCGTTTTAAAACATGTTATTTAGGAAAAACAAGATAGTTTCTCATGATGCAGGATTTCCTTAGAACATGGTATTGTGACATATTTTTTCGAGAGAAAACTCTCCAATGCGTTCTCTTTTGAGGCTATACGCGGAGACATACAAGCAACAACAAAGGTTTTCGAGTTACAACTTGTTGTTTAGGAAAAAAAAGATAATTTCGCACATTGCAGGATTTCCTTAAAACTTGGTATTCTGACATTTTTTTTCGAGAGAAAATTCTCCTGCAGGTCCTCTTTGTGGCTACACGTTTAGACATACACACAACACCAAATCTTTTCGAGTTACAACGTGTTGTTTAGGAAATACAAGATAATTTCATAAGATGTGTTATTTCTTCTCGTAAAGTTTAAGTATTTCTAATACATATGTATTTGTTTTGCTCTGCAACACTGTATTTCCTTATAACGTGGTATTCCTACATATTCTTTCGAGAGAAAATTGTCCTGTGCGTTCTCTTTTGAGGCTGCACGCTTAGGCATACATGCAACACCAAAGCTTTTCGAGTTACAACATGTTGTTAAGGAAAAACAAGATAATTTCGCAAGATGCATGATTTCCTTAAAACGTGGTATTCTTACATATTCTTTCGAGAGAAAACTCTCCTGTGCATTCTCATTTGAGGCTACACACTTAGACATACACGCAACACCAAAGCTTTTCGACTTACAACGTGTTGTTTAGGAAAAACAAGATAATTTCGCACGATGAGGGATTTCCTTAAAACGTGGTATTCTGACATATTTTTTCGAGAGAAAACTCTCATGTCTGTTCTCTTTTGAGGCTACTCGCTTAGACATACTCACAACACCAAATCTTTTCGAGTTACAATGTATTGTTTAGGAAAAACAAGAAAATTTTGCACAATGCATTATTTCTTCTCGTAAATTTTAAGTATTTCTAATAAGTACGTATTTGTCTTTCTCTGCAACACTGTATTTCCTTATAACTTGGTATTATTACATATTCTTTCGAGAGAAAACACTCCTCTTCGTTCTCTTTTGAAGCTACATGCTTAGACATACCCGCAACACCAAAGCTTTTCGAGTTACGTGTTGTTTAGGAAAAACAAGATAATTTCGCAGGATGCGGGATTTCCTAAAAACATGGTATTCTGACTTATTTTTTTGACAGAAAATTCTCCCGTAGGCTATCTTTTGAGGCTACACATTTACACTTACCAGCAACACCAAATCTTTTCAGGTTACAATGTGTTGTTTAGAATTTACAAGATAATTTTATATGATGCGTAATTTCCTCTGGTAAAGTTTAAGTATTTCTTATACGTATGTATTTGTCTTTACTCTACAACACTGTATTTGCTTATAACGTGGTATTCTTACATATTCTTTCTAGAGAAAACGGTCCTGTGCATTCTCCTTTGAGGCTACATGCTTAGACATACACGCAACACCAAAGCTTTTCAAGTTACAATGTGTTGCTTAGGAAAAACAAGATAATTTCGCACGATGAGCGATTTCCTTAAAACGGGGTATTCTGATATGTTTTTGTTTTTTTTTTTTTTTGAGAGAAAACTCTCCTGTGCGTTCTTTTTAGAGGCTAGATTCTTAGACATACACGCTACACAAAATCTTTTCGAGTTCCAATGTGTTATTTAGGAAAAACAAGATAATTTTGCACGATGTGTTATTTCTTCTCATAAAGTTTAAGTATTTCCAGTATGTACGTATATGTCTTTAATATGCAACTCTGTATTTCCTTATAACGGGGTATTCTTACATATTCTTTCGAGAGAAAACTCTCTTGTGCATTCTCGTATGAGGCTACACACTTACACATACACGCAACACCATATCTTTTCGTGTTGCAACGTTTAGGAAAACAAGATAATTCCGCACGATGCGGGATTTCCTAAAAACGTGGTATTCTGACATATTTTTTCGAGAGAAAACTGTCCAGTGCGTTCTTTTTTGAGGCTACAGGCTTAGACATACACGTAAAACCAAATCTTTTCGAGTTACAATGTGTTGTTTAGGAAATACAAGATAATATTGAATGATGTGTTATTTCTTCTGGTAAAGTTTAAATATTTCTAATACATATGTATTTGTCTTTAACGGCAACACTGTATTTCCTTGTAACATGGTATTCTTACATATTCTTTGGAGAGAAAACTCTCCTGTGCGTACTCTTTTGAGGCTACACACTTAGACATACACGCAACACCAAAGCTTTTTGAGTTACAACATGTTGTTTAGGAAAAACAAGACAATTTCGCATGATGCAGGATTTCCTTATAACGTGGTATTCTGACAAATTTTTTCGAGAGAAAACACTCCTGTGCATTCTCTTTTGAGGCTACAAGTTGAGACATACACGCAACACCAAATCATTTCGAGTTACCACGTGTGGTTTAGGAAAAACAAGA
This sequence comes from Apodemus sylvaticus, assembly GCF_947179515.1. Classification (NCBI taxonomy): domain Eukaryota; kingdom Metazoa; phylum Chordata; class Mammalia; order Rodentia; family Muridae; genus Apodemus; species Apodemus sylvaticus. Next base: position 729,490 of record NW_026263033.1, on the reverse strand, counting down.
TAATTTTGCATGATGCGTTATTTTTTCTCGTAAAGTTTAAGTATTTCCAATACGTACATATTTGTCTTTACTCTGCAATTCTGTATTTCCTTATAACGTGGTATTCTTACATATTCTTTAGAGAGAAAACTCTCCTGTGCGTTCTCTTTTGAGGCTGCATGCTTAGACATACACGAAACACCAAAGCTTTTCGAGTTACAACGTGTTGTTAAGGAAAAACAACATAATTTCACAAGATGCGGGATTTCCTTAAAACGTGGTATTCTGACATATATTTTTTGAGAGAAAACTCTCCTGTGCATTCTCTTTTGCGGCTACAAGCTTAGACATACACGCAACTCTAAATCTTTTCGAATTTCAACTTGTTGTTTAGGAAATACAAGATAATTTTGTACGGAGCATTATCTCTTCTTGTAAACTTTAACTATTTCTAATAAGTACGTATTTGTCTTTACTCAGCAAAACTGTATTTCCTTGTAACATGGTATTCTGACATATTATTTCGAGAGAAAACTCTACTGTGCATTCTCTTCTGAGGCTACACACTTAGACATACACGCAACACAAAGCTTTTCGAGTTAAAACGTGTTGTTTAGGAAAAACAAGATAATTTCGCACAATGCTGGATTTCCTTAAACCGTGGTATTTTTTTGGAGAAAATTCTCCTGTACGTTCTCTTTTGAGGCTACACGCTTAGACATACATGCAACACCAAAGCTTTGAGAGTTACAACGTTTTGTTTAGGAAAAACAAGATAATTTCGCATGATGCGTTATTTCTTCTTGTAAAGTTTAAGTATTTCTAATATGTACGTATTTGTCCTTAATCTGCACCACTGCATTTCCTAAAAAACGTGGTATTCTTAGTTATTCTTTCGAGAGAAAACTCTCCTGTGCGTTCTCTTTTGAGGCTACAAACTTAGACATACACGCAACAACAAAGCTTTTCGAGTTAAAACATGTTGTTTAGGAAAAACAAGATAATTTCGCATGATGCGTTATTTCCTTAACACGTGGAATTCTGACATATTTTTTCGAGAGAAAATTCTCCTGTGTGTTCTCTTTGGAGGTTTCACGTTTAGATATACACGCAACAAATCTTTTCTAGTTACAATGTGTTGTTTAGGAAAAACAAGATAATTTTCAAAATGAATTATTTCTTCTCGTAAATTTTAAGTATTTCTAATACGTACGTATTTTTCTTTACTCTGCAACACTGTATTTCCTTATAACGTGGTATTCTTTCATATTCTTTCTAGAGAAAACTCTCCTCTTCGTTCTCTTTTGAGGCTACATGCTTAGACATACACGCAACACCAAAGCTCTTCGAGTTACAATCTGTTGTTTAGGAAAAACAAGATAATTTCGCACGATGCGGGATTTCCTTAAAACGTGATATTCTGACATATTTTTGGAGAGAAAATTCTCCGGCGGGTTATCTTTTGAGTCTACACACTTAGACATACATGCAACACCAAAGCTTTTCGAGTTACAACGTTTTGTTTAGGAAAAACAAGATAATTTCGCATGATGCGTTATTTCTTCTCGTAAAGTTTAAGTATTTCTAATACGTACTTATTTGTCCTTACTCTGCAACACTGTATTTCCTTATAACGTGGTATTCTTACATATTCTTTCAAGAGAAAACTTTCCTGTGCGTTCTCTTTTGAGGCTACACATTTAGACATACACGCAACACAAAAGCTTTTCGAGTTAAAACATGTTGTTTAGGAAAAACATAATTTCACATGATGCGGGATTTCCTTAAAATGTGGTATTGTGACATATTTTTTTGAGAGAAAACTCTCCTGTGCGTTCTCTTTTGAGGCTGCACACTTAGTCATACATGCAACACCATATCTTTTCGAGTTACAACGTGTTGTTTAGGAAAAACAATATAATTTTGCACGACGCGTTATTTCTTCTAGTAAAGTTTAAGTATTTCTAGTATTACGTATTTGTCTTTTCTCTGCAACACTGTATTTCTTTATATCGTGGTATTTTACATACTCTTTCGAGAGAAATCTCTCCTGTGCATTCTCTTTTGAGGCTACATGCTTAGACATACATGCAACACCAAAGCTTTTCGAGTTACAACGTGTTGTTTAGGAAAAACAAGATAATTTCTCATGATGCGGTATTTCCATAAAACGTGGATTTCTGACATATTTTTTCGAGAGAAAATTCTCCTGTGGTTTCTCTTTGGAGGATACACATTTAGACATACACGCACCACCAAATCTTTTCTAGTTACAACGTGTTGTTTAGGAAAAACAAGATAATTTTGCACGATACATTACTTCTTCTCGTAAATTTTAAGTATTTCTAATACGTACGTATTTGTTTTTCTCTGCAACACTGTATTCCGTTATAACGTGGAATTCTTACATATTCTTTTGAGAGAAAACTCTCCTGTGCGTTCACTTTTGAGGCTACATGCTTAGACATACACGCAACACCAAAGCTTTTCGAGTTACAACGTGTTGTTTAGGAAAAACAAGATAATTTCGCATGATGCGGTATTTCCTTAAAACGTTGAATTCTGACATATTTTTTCGAGAGAAAATTCTCCTGTGGGTTCTCTTTGGAGGCTACACATTTAGACATACATGCATCACCAAATCTTTTTGAGTTACAACATGTTGTTTAGGAAAAACAAGATAATTTTGCAGGATGCATTATTTCTTCTCGTAAATTTTAAGTATGTCTAAAACGTACGTATTTGTCTTTACTCTGCAACACTGTAATTTCTTATAACGTGGTATTCTTTCATATTCTTTTGAGAGAAAACTGTGCTCTTCGTTCTCTTTTGAGGCTACCGCTTAGACATACATGCAACGCCAAAGCTTTTCGAGTTACAACGTGTTGTTTAGGAAAAAACAAGATAATTTCGAATGATGCGGGATTTCCTTAAAACGTGGTATTCTGACATATTTTTTAGAGAGAAAATTCTCCTTTGGGTTCTCTTTTGAGGCTACACATTTAGACTTACAAGCAACACAAAATCTTTTCAGCTTACAATGTGTTGTTTAGGATATACAAGATAATTTTGTACGATGCGTTATTTCTTCTCGTAAAGTTTAAGTATTTCTAATACGTACGTATTTGTCTTTACTCTGAAACACTGTATTTCCTTATGACGTGGTATTCTTACATATTCTTTCGAGAGAAAATGCTCCTGTGCGTTCTCTTTTGAGGCTACATGCTTAGACATACATGCAGCACCAAAGCTTTTCAAGTTACAACGTGTTGTTTAGGAAAAACAAGATAATTTCGCACAATGAGCGATTTCCATAAAACGGGGTATTCTGACATGTTTTTTTGAGAGAAAACTCTCCTGTGTGTTCTCTTTTGAGGCTAGAAGCTTAGACAGACACACAACACCAAATCTTTTCGAGTTACAACGTGTTATTTAGGAAAAACAAGATAATTATGCTCGATGCGTTATTTCTTCTCATAAAGTTTAAGTATTTCCAATATGTACGTATATGTCTTTAATATGCAACACTGTATTTCCTTGTAACGGGGTATTCTTACATACTCTTTCGAGAGAAAACTCTCCTGTGCGTTCTCTTCTGAGGCTACACACTTAAGACATACACTCAACACCAAAGCTTTTCGACTTACAACGTGTTGTTTAGGGAAAACAAGATATTTTTGCATGATGAGTGATTTCCTTAAAACGGGGCATTCTGACATGTTTTTTGAGAGAAAACTCTCCTGTGCGTTCTCTTTTGAGGCTGCACGATTAGACATACATGCAACAGCAAATCTTTTCGAGTTACAGCGTGTTGTTAAGGAAAAACAAGATAATTTCGCAAGATGCAGAATTTCCTTAAAACGTGGTATTCTTACATATTCTTTTGAGAGAAAACTCTCCTGTGCATTCTCATTTGAGGCTACACACTTAGACATACACGCAACACCAAAGCTTTTCGACTTACAACGTGTTTTTTGGAAAAACAAGATAATTTCGCACGATGTGGGATTTCCTTAAAACGTGGTATTCTGACATATTTTTTCGAGAGAAAACTCTCATGTCTGTTCTCTTTTGAGGCTACTCGCTTAGACATACTCACAACACCAAATCTTTTCAAGTTACAATGTATTGTTTAGGAAAAACAAGATAATTTTGCACAATGCATTATTTCTTCTCGTAAATTTTAAGTATTTCTAATAAGTACGTATTTGTCTTTCTCTGCAACACTGTATTTCCTTATAACTTGGTATTATTACATATTCTTTCGAGAGAAAACACTCCTCCTCATTCTCTTTTGAAGCTACATGCTTAGACATACCCGCAACACCAAAGCTTTTCGAGTTACGTGTTGTTTAGGAAAAACAAGATAATTTCGCAGGATGCGGGATTTCCTAAAAACGTGGTATTCTGACTTATTTTTTGGAGAGAAAATTCTCCCGTAGGCTCTCTTTTGAGGCTACACATTTACACTTACCAGCAACACCAAATCTTTTCAGGTTACAATGTGTTGTTTAGAATTTACAAGATAATTTTATATGATGCGTAATTTCTTCTGGTAAAGTTTAAGTATTTCTTATACATATGTATTTGTCTTTACTCTACCACACTGTATTTGCTTATAACGTGGTATTCTTACATATTCTTTCGAGAGAAAACTGTCCTGTGCGTTCTCCTTTGAGGCTACATGCTTAGACATACACGCAACACCAAAGCTTTTCAAGTTACAATGTGTTGCTTAGGAAAAACAAGATAATTTCGTACGATGAGTGATTTCCTTAAAACGGGGTATTCTGATATGTTTTTTTTTTTGAGAGAAAACTCTTCTGTGCATTCTTTTTAGAGGCTAGATTCTTAGACATACACGCTACACAAAATCTTTTCGAGTTCCAATGTGTTATTTAGGAAAAACAAGGTAATTTTGCACGGTGCGTTATTTCTTCTCATAAAGTTTAAGTATTTCCAGTATGTACGTATATGTCTTTAATATGCAACTCTGTATTTCCTTATAACGGGGTATTCTTACATATTCTTTCGAGAGAAAACTCTCTTGTGCATTCTCGTATGAGGCTACACACTTACACATACACTCAACACCATAGCTTTTCGTGTTGCAACATTTAGGAAAACAAGATAATTCCACACGATGCGGGATTTCCTAAAAACGTGGTATTCTGACATATTTTTTCGAGAGAAAACTGTCCAGTGCGTTCTTTTTTGAGGCTACAGGCTTAGGCATACACGTAAAACCAAATCTTTTCGAGTTACAATGTGTTGTTTAGGAAATACAAGATAATATTGAATGATGTGTTATTTCTTCTGGTAAAGTTTAAATATTTCTAATACATACGTATTTGTCTTTAACGGCAACACTGTATTTCCTTGTAACATGGTATTCTTACATATTCTTTGGAGAGAAAACTCTCCTGTGCGTACTCTTTTGAGGCTACACACTTAGACATACACGCAACACCAAAGCTTTTTGAGTTACAACATGTTGTTTAGGAAAAACAAGACAATTTCGCATGATGCAGGATTTCCTTATAACGTGGAATTCTGACATATTTTTTCGAGAGAAAACACTCCTGTGCATTCTCTTTTGAGGCTACAAGCTTAGACATACACGCAACACCAAATCATTTCGAGTTACCACGTGTGGTTTAGGAAAAACAAGATAATTTTGCATGATGCGTTATTTTTTCTCGTAAAGTTTAAGTATTTCCAATACGTACATATTTGTCTTTACTCTGCAACTCTGTATTTCCTTATAACGTGGTATTCTTACATATTCTTTAGAGAGAAAACTCTCCTGTGCGTTCTCTTTTGAGGCTGCATGCTTAGACATACACGAAACACCAAAGCTTTTCGAGTTACAACGTGTTGTTAAAAAAAAACAAGATAATTTCGCAGGATGCAGGATTTCCTTAAAACGTGGTATTCTGACATATATTTTTCGAGAGAAAACTCTCCTGTGCATTCTCTTTTGCGGCTACAAGCTTAGACATACACGCAACTCTAAATCTTTTCGAATTTCAACTTGTTGTTTAGGAAATACAAGATAATTTTGTACGGAGCGTTATTTCTTCTCGTAATCTTTAACTATTTCTAATAAGTACGTATTTGTCTTTACTCAGCAAAACTGTATTTCCTTGTAACATGGTATTCTGACATATTATTTCGAGAGAAAACTCTACTGTGCGTTCTCTTCTGAGGCTACACACTTAGACATACACGCAACACAAAGCTTTTCGAGTTAAAACGTGTTGTTTAGGAAAAACAAGATAATTTCGCACAATGCTGGATTTCTTTAAACCGTGGTATTTTTTTGGAGAAAATTCTCCTGTGCGTTCTCTTTTGAGGCTACACGCTTAGACATACATGAAACACCAAAGCTTTGAGAGTTAAAACGTCTTGTTTAGGAAAAACAAGATAATTGAGCATGATGCGTTATTTCTTCTTGTAAAGTTTAAGTATTTCTAATATGTACGTATTTGTCCTTAATCTGCACCACTGTATTTCCTAAAAAACGTGGTATTCTTAGATATTCTTTCGAGAGAAAACTCTCCTGTGCATTCTCTTTTGAGGCTAGAAACTTAGACATACATGCAACAACAAAGCTTTTCGAGTTAAAACATGTTGTTTAGGAAAAACAAGATAATTTCGCATGATGCGTTATTTCCTTAACACGTGGAATTCTGACATATTTTTTCGAGATAATATTCTCCTGTGTGTTCTCTTTGGAGGTTTCACGTTTAGATATACACGCAACACCAAATCTTTTCTAGTTACAATGTGTGGTTTAGGAAAAACAAGATAATTTTCAAAATGAATTATTTCTTCTCGTAATTTTTAAGTATTTCTAATACGTACGTATTTTTCTTTACTCTGCAACACTGTATTTCCTTATAACGTGGTATTCTTTCATATTCTTTCTAGAGAAAACTCTCCTCTTCGTTCTCTTTTGAGGCTACATGCTTAGACATACACGCAACACTAAAGCTCTTCGAGTTACAATCTGTTGCTTAGGAAAAACAAGGTAATTTCGCACGATGCGGGATTTCCTTAAAACGTGGTATTCTGACATATTTTTTCTAGAGAGAATTCTCCTGTGGGTTCTCTTTTGAGGATCCATGTTTAGACATACACGCAACAACAAATCTTTTCGAGTTACAACCTATTGTTTAGGAAATACAAGTTAATTTTGCATGATGTGTTATTTCTTCTCGTAAAGTTTAAGTATTTCTAATACGTACATATTTGTCTTTTCTCTGCAACACTGTATTACGTTATAACGTGGAATTCTTACATATTCTTTCGAGAGAAAACTGTCCTGTGTGTTCTCTTTTGAGGCTACATGCTTAGACATAAACACAACACCAAAGCTTTTCAAGTTGCAAGGTGGTTTTTAAGAAATACAAGATAATATCACATGATGCAGTATTTCCATAAAACATGGTATTCTGACATATTTTTTCGAGAGAAAAGACTCCAGTGCTTTCTATTTTGAGGCTGCACGCTTACTCATACACGCAACACCAAATCTTTTCGAGTTATAACATGTTGTTTAGGAAATACAAGATAATTTTGTACGATTGGTTATTTCTTCTCGTAAAGTTTAAGTATTTCTAATACGTACATATTTGTCTTTACACTGCCACACTGTATTTCCTTATAACGTGGTATTCTTACATATTCTTTTGAGAGAAAATTCCCCTGTGCGTTCTCTTTTGAGACTACACACTTAGACATACACGCAACACCAAAGCTTTTCGAGTTACAACGTGTTGTTTAGGAAAAACAAGATAATTTTGCATGATGCGGGATTTCCTTAAAACGTGGTATTCTGACATATTTTTTGAGAGAAAAATCTCCTGTGTGTTCTCCTTTGAGGCTACACGCTTAGACATACATGCAACACCAAATCTTTTCAAGTTACAATGTGTTGTTTAGGAAAAACAAGATAATTTCCCATGATGTGTGATTTCCTTATAACGGGGTATTCTGACATATTTTTTCAAGAGAAAACTCTCCTATGTGTTCTCTTTTGAGGCTAGAACCTTAGACATACACGCAACGCTAAATCCTTTCGAGTTACAACGTGTTATTTGGGGAAAAAAAGATAATTTTGCACGATGCGTTATTTCTTCTCATAAAGTTTAAGTGTTTCCAATATGTACGAATTTGTCTTTAATATGCAACTCTGTATTTCCTTATAACGTTTTATTCTTACATATTCTTTCGAGAGAAAACTCTCCTGTGTGTTCTCTTTTGAGACTACATGCTTAGACATTCACGCAACACCAAATCTTTTCGAATTACAATGTGATGTTTAGGAAAAATAAGGTAATTTCTCACGATGCGGGATTTCCTTAAAATATGGTATTCTGGCATATTTTTTTGAGAGAAAATACTGCTGTGCATTCTCTTTTGAGGCTAAGTGCTTAGACATACAGGCAACACCAAATCTTTTCGAGTTACCAGGTGTTCTTTAGGAAATACAAGATAATTTTGGATGATGCGTTATTTCTTCTCGTAAAGTTTAAGTATTTCTAATACGTACGTATTTGTCCTTACTCTGCAACACTGTATTTCCTTATAACGTGGTATTCTTACATATTCTTTCGAGAGAAAACTCTCCTGTGCATTCTCTTTTGAGGCTACACACTTAGACATACACGCAACACCAAAGCTTTTCGAGTTAAAACATGTTGTTTAGGAAAAACAAGAAAATTTCACATGATGTGGGATTTCATTAAAACGTGTTATTCTGAAATATTCCTTCGAGAGAAAACTCTGCTGTGCTTTCTCTTTTGAGGCTACACGCTTAGACATACACGCAACACCAAATCTTTTCAAGTTACAACGTGTTGTTTAGGAAATACAAAATAATTTTTTATGATGCGTTATTTTTTCTCATAAAGTTTAAGTATTTCTAATACGTACGTATTTGTCCTTACTCTGCAACACTTTATTTCCTTATAACGTGGTATTCTTACATATTCTTTGGAGAGAAAACACTCCTGGGCATTCTCTTTTGAGGCTATACACTTAGACATACACGCAACACCAAAGCTTTTCTAGTTAAAACATGTTGTTTAGGAAAAACAAGATAATTTCACATGATGCGGGATTTCCTTAAAACGTGTTATTATGACATATTCCTTAGAGCTAAAACTCTCCTGTTCGTTCTCTTTTGAGGCTGCACGCTTAGTCATACATGCAACACCATATCTTCTCGTGTTACAATGTGTTGTTTAGGAAAAACAAGATAATTTTGCACGATGCGTTATTTCTTCTCCTGTGGGTTCTCTTTTGAGGATCCACGTTTAGACATACACACAATAACAAATCTTTCCGAGTTACAACGTGTTGTTTAGGAAATACAAGATAATTTTGTATGATGCAATATTTCTTCTCATAAAGTTTAAGTATTTCAAATATGTACGTATTTGTCTTTTCTCTGCAACACTTTATTTACTTATAATGTGGTATTCTTGCATATTCTTTCGAGTGAAAACTCTCCTGTGCATTCTCTTTTGAGGCTACCCGCTTAGACATACACGCAACACCAAATCTTTTCGAGTTACCACGTGTTCTTTAGGAAATACAAGATAATTTTGTATGATGCATTATTTCTTCTCGTAAATAAGTATTTCTAATACGTACGTATTTGTCCTTACTCTGCAACACTGTATTTCCTTATAACGTGGTATTCTTACATATTCTTTTGAGAGAAAACTCTCCTGTGCATTCTCTTTTGAGGCTACACACTTAGACATACACGCAACACCAAAGCTTTTCGAGTTAAAACATGTTGTTTAGGAAAAACAAGATAATTTCACATGATGCGGGATTTCATTAATACCTGTTATTCTGACATATTCCTTCGAGAGAAAACTCTCCAGTGCTTTCTCTTTTGAGGCTGCACGCTTACTCATACACGCAACACCAAATCTTTTCGAGTTACAACATGTTGTTTAGGAAATACAAGATAATTTTGTACGATTGGTTTTTTCTTCTCGTAAAGTTCAAGTATTTCTAATATGTACGTATTTGTCTTTTCACTGCAACAAAGTATTTCCTTATAACGTGGTATTCTTACATATTCTTTCGAGAGAAAACTCTCCTGTGCGTTCTCTTTTGCGACTACACACTTAGACATACACGCAACACCAAAGCTTTTCGAGTTACAAAGTTTTGTTTAGGAAAAACAAGATAATTTCGCACGTTACGGGATTTCCTTAAAACGTGGTATTCTGACATATTTTTGAGAGAAAACTCTCCTGTGCGTTCTCCTTTGAGGCTACACGCTTAGACATACACGCAACACCAAAGCTTTTCAAGTTACAATGTGTTGTTTAGGAAAAACAAGATAATTTCGCACGATGTGCGATTTCCTTATAACTGGGTATTCTGACATGTTTTTTCCAGAGAAAACTCTCCTATGCGTTCTCTTTTGAGGCTAGAACCTTAGACGTACTCGCATCGCCAAATCCTTTCGAGTTACAACGTGTTATTTAGGAAAAAAAAAAGATAATTTTGCACGATGCTTTATTTCTTCTCATAAAGTTTAAGTATTTCCAATATGTACGTATTTGTCTTTAATATGCAACTCTGTATTTCCTTATAACGTTTTATTCTTACATATTCCTTCGAGAGAAAACTCTCCTGTGCATTCTCTTTTGAGACTAAATGCTTAGACATTCACGCAACACCAAATCTTTTCAAATTGCAACGTGTTGTTTAGGAAAAACAAGATAATTTCTCACGATGCGGGATTTCCTTAAAATATGGTATTCTGACATATTTTTTCAAATGAAAACTCCCCTGTGCATTCCCTTTTGAGGCTACACGCTTAGACATACACGTAACACTAAAGCTTTTCGAGTTACAACGTGTTGTTAGGAAAAACAAGATAATTTCCCACGATGCGTGATTTCCTTAAAACGTGGTATTCTGACATTTCTTTTTCGAGAGAAAACATACCTGTGCGTTCTCCTTTGAGGCTACACTAGTAGACATCCACGCAACACCAAATCCTTTGGAGTTACAATGTGTTGTTTAGGAAATACAAGCTAATTATGTACAATGCGTTATTTCTTCTCATAAAGTTTAAGTATTTCTAAAACGTACATAGTTGTCTTTTTTCTGCAACACTGTATTTCCTTATAACGTGATATTCTTACATATTCTTTCGAGAGAAAACAATCCTGTGCGTTCCCTTTTGAGGCTACACACTTAGACATACACGTAACACCAAAGCTTTTCGAATTAATATATGTTGTTTAGGAAAAACAAGATAATTTCGCACGATGCAGGATTTCCTTAAAACGTGGTATTTTGACATATTTTTTCGAGAGAAAACTCTGCTGTGCTTTCTCTTTTGAGGCTACGTGCTTAGACATACACACAACACCAAATCTTTTCAAGTTACAACGTGTTGTTTAGGAAATAAAAAATAATTTTGTATGATGCGTTATTTCTTCTCGTAAAGTTTAAGTATTTCTAATACGTACGTATTTGTCCTTACTCTGCAACACTGTATTTCCTTATAACGTGGTATTCTTACATATTCTTTGGAGAGAAAACACTCCTGGGCATTCTCTTTTGAGGCTACACACTTAGACATACATGCAACACCAAAGCTTTTCTAGTTAAAACATGTTGTTTAGGAAAAACAAGATAATTTCACATGATGAGGGATTTCCTTAAAACGTGGTATTCTGACATATTCTTTTGAGAGAAAAATCTCCTGTTCGTTCTCTTTTGAGGCTGCACGCTTATTCATACATGCAACACCATATCTTTTCGAGTTACAATGTGTTGTTTAGGAAAAACAAGATAATTTTGCACGATGCGTTATTTCTTCTGGTAAAGTTTAAGTATTTCCAATACGTACTTATTTGTCTTTTCTCTGCAACACTGTATTCCCTTATAATGTGGTATTCTTACATATTCTTTCGAGAGAAATCTCTCCTGAACGTTCTCTTTCTTTTGAGGCCACCAGCTTAGACATACATGAAACGCCAAAGCTTTTCGAGTTACAAAGTGTTGTTTAGGCAAAATAACATAATTTTGCAGGATGCGGGATTTCCTTAAAACGTGGTATTCTGACATATTTTTTCTAGAGAGAATTCTTCTGTGGGTTCTCTTTTGAGGATCCATGTTTAGACATACATGCAACAACAAATCTTTTCGAGTTACAACGTGTTGTTTAGGAAATACAAGTTAATTTTGCATGATGTGTTATTTCTTCTCGTAAAGTTTAAGTATTTCCAATATGTACATATTTGTCTTTACTCTGCAACACTGTATTACGTTATAACGTGGAATTCTTACATATTCTTTCGAGAGAAAACTTTCCTGTGCGTTCCCTTTTGAGGCTACATGCTTAGACATAAACACAACACCAAAGCTTTGCGAGTTACAAGGTGGTTTTTAAGAAAAACAAGGTAAAATAACATGATGCGGTATTTCCATAAAACGTGGCATTCTGACATATTTTTTCGAGAGAAAACTCTCCAGTGCTTTCTTTTTTGAGGCTGCACGCTTACTCATACACGCAACACTAAATCTTTTCGAGTTATAACATGTTGTTTAGGAAATACAAGATAATTTTGTACGATTGGTTATTTCTTCTCGTGAATTTTAAGTATTTCTAATACGTACATATTTGTCTTTACACTGCCACACTGTATTTCCTTATAACGTGGTATTCTTACATATTCTTTTGAGAGAAAATTCTCCTGTGCGTTCTCTTTTGAGATTACACACTTAGACATACACGCAACACTAAAGCTTTTCGAGTTATAATGTGTTGTTTAGGAAAAACAAGATAATTTCGCACGATGCGGGATTTCCTTAAAACGTGGTATTCTGACATATTTTTTGAGAGAAAACTCTCTTGTGCGTTCTCCTTTGAGGCTACACGCTTAGACATACACGCAACACCAAAGCTTTTCAAGTTACAATGTGTTGTTTAGGAAAAACAAGATAATTTCCCATGATGTGCGATTTCCTTATAACGGGGTATTCTGACATATTTTTTCAATAGAAAACTCTCCTATGTGTTCCTTTTGAGGCTAGAACCTTAGACATACACAAAACGCTAAATCCTTTCGAGTTACAACGTGTTATTTAGGGGAAAAAAAAGATAATTTTGCACGATGCGTTATTTCTTCTCATAAAGTTTAAGCATTTCCAATATGTACGTATTTGTCTTTAATATGCAACTCTGTATTTCCTTATAACGTTTTATTCTTACATATTCTTTCGAGAGAAAACTCCCCTGTGTGTTCCCTTTGAGGCTACACGCTTAGACATACACGTAACACTAAAGCTTTTCGAGTTACAAGGTGTTGTTAGGAAAAACAAGATAATTTCTCACGATGCGGGATTTCCTTAAAACGTGGTATTCTGACATATTTTTTCGAGAGAAAACTCTCCTGTGCATTCTCCTTTGAGGCTACATGCTTAGACATACACGCAACACCAAATCCTTTTGAGTTAAAACGTGTTGTTTAGGAAATACAAGCTAATTTTGTATGATGCGTTATTTCACTCGTAAAGTTTAAGTATTTCTAATATGTACATAGTTGTCTTTGCTCTGCAATACTGTATTTCCTTATAACGTGGTATTCTTACATATTCTTTCGAGAGAAAACTCTCCTGTGCATTCTCTTTTGAGACTAAACACTTAGACATACACGCAGCACCAAATCTTTTCGAGTTACAAAGTGTTGTTTAGGAAAAATAAGATAATTTCGCACGATATGGGATTTCCTTAAAACGTGGTATTCTGACTTATTTTTTTCGAGAGAAAACTCTCCTGTGCGTTCTCCTTTGAGGCTATGCGCTTAGACATACACGCAATACCAAATCTTTTCGGGTTACAACGTGTTGTTTAGGAAATACAAGATAAGTTTTTACGATGAGTTATTTCTTCTCGCAAAGTTTAAGTATTTCTAATACGTATGTAATTGTCCTTACTCTGCAACACTGTATTTCCTTATAACGTGGTATTCTTACATATTCTTTCGAGAGAAAACTTTCCTGTGTGTTCTCTTTTGAGGCTACACACTTAGACATACACGCAACACCAAATCTTTTCGAGTTAAAACATGTTGTTTAGGAAAAACAAGATAATTTCACATGATGCGGGATTTCCTTAAAACGTGGTATTCTGACATATTCCTTCGAGAGAAAACTCTCCTGTTGGCTCACTTTTGAGGCTGTACGATTAGTCATACATGCAACACCATATCTTTTCGAGTTACCACATGTTGTTTAGGAAAATCAAGATAATTTTGCAGGATGCGTTATTTCTTCTTGTAAAGTTTAAGTATTTCCAATGCGTACTTATTTGTCTTGACTCTGCAACACTGTATTTCCTTATAACGTGGTATTCTTACATATTCTTTCGAGAGAAATCTCTCCTGTGCGATCTCTTTTGAGGCTACATGCTTAGACATACACGCAACACCAAAGCTGTTCGAGTTACAACATGTTGTTTTGTACAAATAACATAATTTCGACCGATTCGGGATTTCTTTAAAACGTGGTATTCTGACATATTTTTTCTAGAGAGAATTCTCCTGTGGGTTCTCTTTTGAGGATCCACGTTTAGACATACACACAATAACAAATCTTTCCGAGTCACAACGTGTTGTTTAGGAAATACAAGATAATTTTGTATGATGCAATATTTCTTCTCATAAAGTTTAAGTATTTCAAATATGTACGTATTTGTCTTTTCTCTGCAAAACTTTATTTACTTATAATGTGGTATTCTTGCATATTCTTTCGAGTGAAAACTCTCCTGTGCATTCTCTTTTGAGGCTACCCGCTTAGACATACACGCAACACCAAAGCTTTTCGAGTTACAACGTGTTGTTTAGGGAAAAACAAGATAATTTCGCACGATGCTGGATTTCCTTAAAAAATGGTATTCTGAAATATTTTTTCGAGAGAAAATTTTCCTGTGTGTTCTCTTTTGAGACTACATGCTTTACCATACACGCAACACAAAATCTCTTCGAGTTACAACGTGTTGTTTAGGAAAAACAAGATAATTTTGCATGATGCATTATTTCTTCTCGTAAATTTTAAGTATTTCTAATACGTGCGTATTTGTCTTTAGTCTACAACACTGTATTTCTTTTTAACGTGGTATTCGTACATATTCTGTCGAGAGACAACTCTCCTGTGCGTTCCCTTTTGAGGCTGCACGCTTAGAGAAAAACGCAACACCGAAGCTTTTCGAGTTACAACAAGTTGTTTAGGAAAAAAAAAAAAGATAATTTCGCAAGATGCAGGATATCCTTAAAACGTTGTATTCTGACATATTTTTCGTGTGAAAACTCTTCTGTGCATTCTTTTTTGAGGCTACACGCTTAGACATACACGCAACACCAAAGCTTTTCAAGTTACAAAGTGTTGTTTAGGAAAAACAAGATAATTTCGCACGATGTGCGATTTCCTTATAACGGGGTATTCTGACATGTTTTTTCGAGAGAAAGCTCTCCTGTGTGTTCTCTTTTGAGGCTAGAAGGTTAGACATACACGCAACACCAAATCTTTCGAGTTACAACGTGTTATTTAGATAAAAATAGATAATTTTGCAGGATGCGTTATTTCTTCTCATAAAGTTTAAGTATTTCCAATATGTATGTATTTGTCTTTAATATTCAACACTTTATTTCCTAATAACGTTTTATTCTTACATATGCTTTCGAGTGAAAACTCTCATGTGCGTTCTCTATTGAGGCTACACGATTAGACATACACGCAACACCAAAGCTTTTCGAGTTAAA
The DNA here is from genome assembly GCF_947179515.1 of Apodemus sylvaticus. NCBI lineage: Eukaryota > Metazoa > Chordata > Mammalia > Rodentia > Muridae > Apodemus > Apodemus sylvaticus. The sequence goes on along the minus strand of NW_026263033.1, from coordinate 713,702 downwards.
ATATGTTGTTAAGGAAAAACAAGATAATTTCCCAAGATGCGTGATTTCCTTAAAACGTGGTATTCTGACATATTTTTTGAAGAGAAAAGTCTCTTGTGCGTTCTCTTTTGAGGCTACACACTTAGACATACACGTAACACCAAAGCTTTTCGAGTTACAACATGTTGTTTAGGAAAAACAACAAAATTTCGCGCGATGCGGGATTTCCTTAAAACGTGGTATTCTGATATATTTTTTCGAGAGAAAATTCTCCTGTGGGTTCTCTTTTGAGGATACACGTTTAGACATACACGCAACAACAAATCTTTTTGAGTTACAATGTGTTGTTTAGGAAATACAAGATAATTTTATAAGATGCTTTATTTCTTTTTTTTTTTTAATTTTTTTTATTCGATATAATTTATTTACATTTCAAATGATTTCCCCTTTTCTAGCCCCCCCCACTCCCCGAAAGTCCCGTAAGCCCCCTTCTCTTCACCTGTCCTCCCTCCCACCCCTTCCCAGTTCCCCGTTCTGGTTTTGCCAAATAGTGTTTCACTGAGTCTTTCCAGAACCAGGGACCACTCCTGCTTTCTTCTTCTATCTCATTTGATGTGTGGATTATGTTTTGGGTATTCCAGTTTTCTAGGTTAATAACCACCCAGACTCAAAAGGTGAATCATGGTATGAGATGCTTTATTTCTTCTCGTAAAGTTTAAGTATTTCTAATATGTATGTATTTGTCTTTACTCTGCAACACTGTATTTCCTTGTAATGAGGTATTCTTACATATTCTTTCGAATGAAAACTCTCCTGTGCATTCTCTTTTGAGGCTACACGATTAGACATACACACAACACCAAAGCTTTTTGAGTTACAACGTGTTGTTTAGGAAAAACAAGATAATTTCGCACGATGCTGGATTTCCTTAAAACGTGGTATTCTGACATATTTTTATGAGAGAAAATTCTCCTGTACGTTCTCTTTTGAGGCTACATGCTTAGACATACATGCAACACCAAATCTTTTCGAGTTACAACCTGTTGTTTAGGAAAAACAAGATAATTTTGCACGATGCTTTATTTCTTGTCGTAAAGTTTAAGTATTTCCAATACTTACGTATTTGTCTTTATTCTGCAACACTGTATTTCCTTATACCGTGGTATTCTTACTTATTCCATCTAGAAAAAACTCTCCTGTGCATTCTCTTTTGAGGCTCACGCTTAGACATACACGCAACACCCCAGCTTTTCGAGTTACAACATGTTGTTTAGGAAACACAAGATAATTTCGCACGATGCGGGATTTCGTTCAAACGTGGTATTCTGACATATTTTTTTGAGAGAAAACTCTCCTGTGCGTTCTCTTTTGAGGCTACATGCATAGACATATACGCCACACCCAATCTTTTCGAGTTACAACGTGTTGTTTAGGAAATACAAGATAATTTTTTTTAATTTATTTTGTTTTTTTGCTTTTTTCGAGACAGTGTTTCTTTGTATAGCCCTGGCTGTCCTGGAACTCACTATGTAGACCAGGCTGGCCTTGAACTCAGAAATCTGCCTGCCTCTGCCTCCCAAGTGCTGGGATTACAGGCATACGCCACCACTGCCCGGCTACAAGATAATTTTGTACCATGCATTATTTCTTCTCGTAAAGTTTAAGCATTTCTAACATGTATGTATTTGTCTTTACTCTGCAAAACTGTATTTCCTTATAACGTGGTATCCTTACATATTCTTGCAAGAGAAAACTCTCCTGTGCTTTCTCTTTTGAGGCTACACACTTAGACCTACACACAACACCAAAGCTTTTCTTTTAAAACATGATGTTTAGGAAAAACCGGATAATTTCGCATGATGCAGGATTTCCTTAAAACATGGTATTGTGACATATTTTTTCGAGAGAAAACACTCCTGTGCCTTCTCTTTTGAGGCTACAAGCATATACATACACGCAACACTAAATCTTCTCGAGTTACAATGTGTTGTTTAGGAAAAACAAGATAATTTTGCACGATGTGATATTTCTTCTCATAAAGTTTAAGTATTTCCAATACGTACGTATTTTTCTTCACTCTGCAACACTATATTTCCTTATAACTTCGTATTCTTACATATTCTATCGAGACAAAACTCTCCTGTGCGTTCTCCTTTGAGGCTGCATGCTTAGACATACACGCAACACCAAAGCTTTTCGAGTTACAACGTGTTGTTTAGGAAAAACAAGATAATTTCGCACGATGCTGGATTTCCTTTAAACGTGGTATTCTGAAATATTTTTTCAAGAGAAAATTCTTCTGTGCGTTCTTTTTTGGGGCTACATGCTTTACCATACACGCAACACAAAATCTTTTCAAGTTACAACGTGTTGTTTAGGAAATAAAAGATAATTTTGCATGATGCATTATTTCTTCTCGTAAATTTTACGTATTTCTAATACGTACATATTTGTCTTTATTCTGCAACACTGTATTTCCTTATAACGTGGTATTCTTACATATTTTTTCGAGAGAAAACTCTCTTGTGCTTTCTCTTTTGTGGCTACAGGCTTAGACATACACGCACACCAAATCTTTTCGAGTTAAAACGTGTTGTTTAGGAAAAACAAGATAATTTCGCACAATGCGGGATTTCCTTAAAACGTGGTATTATGACATATTTTTTGAGAGTAAATTCTCCTGTGGGTTCTCTTTTGAGGCTACACGTTTAGACATACATGCAACAACAATTATTTTCGAGTTACAAAGTGTTGTTTAGAAAAAACAAGATAATTTTGCTTTATGCGTTATTTCTTCTCGTAAATTTTAAGTATTTCTAATACGTCCATATTTGTCTTTACTCTGCAACACTGTATTTCCTTATAATGTGGTATTCTTACACATTCTTTCGAGAGAAAACTCTCCTGTGTGTTCTCTTTTGAGGCTACACGCTTAGACATACATGCAACAAGAAAACTTTTCAAGTTACAACGTGTTGTTTAGGAAAAACTAGATAATTTCCCACGATGTGCTATTTCCTTATAACGGGGTATTCTGACATGTTTTTTCCGAGAGAAAACTCTCCTGTGCATTTTCTTTTGAGGCTAGAAGCTTAGACATACACGCAACAGCAAATCTTTTCGAGTTACAACGTGTTATTTAGGAAAAAATAGATAATTTTGAACTCGAAAGATTTGGTGTTGCGTATATGTCTAAGCATGTAGACTCAAAAGAGAATGCACAGGAGAGATTTCTCTCGAAAAAATATGTCAGAATACCACGTTTTAAGGAATTCCCGCATCTTGCGAAATTATCTTGTTTTCCTAAATAACACATTCTAACTCGAATAGCTTTGGTGCTGTGTGTATTTCTAAGCGTGCAGCCTCAAAAGAGAATGCACAGGAGAGTTTTCTCTCGAAAGAATATGTAAGAATACTACGATATAAGGAAATACAGTGTTGCAGAGTAAAGACAAATACGTACGTATTAGAAATACATAAACTTTACGAGAAGAAATAATGCATCCTGCAAAATTATCTTGTTTTTCCTAAACAACACATTGTACTCTAAAAGCTTTGGTGTTGTATGTATGACTATGCGTGTAGCCTCAAAAGAGAACGCACAGGAGAGTTTTCTCTCGAATGAATGCGTCAGAATACCACATTTTTAGGAAATCCCGCATCGTGCGAAATTAACTTTTTTTTCCTAAACAACAAGTTTTAAATAGAAAAGCTTTGGTGTTGCGTATATGTCTAAGTGTGTAGCCTCAGAAAAGAACGCACAGGAGAGTTTTCTCTCGAAAGAATATGTTAGAATACCCTGTTACAAGGAAATACAGTGTTGCATAGTAAAGACAAATATGTACGTATTAGAAATACTTACACTTTACAAGAATAAATAACGCATCACACAAAATTATCTTGTATTTCGTAAAGAACACGTTGTAACTCGAAAAGATATGGTGTTGGGTGTATGTCTAAATGTGTAGCCTCAAAAGAGAACACACAGGAGAATTTTCTCTCGAAAAAATATGTCAGAATACCACGTTTTAAGGAAATACCGCATCATGCGAAATTATCTTGTTTTTCGTAAACAACACGTTGTAACTCGAAAAGCTTTGGTATTGCGTGTATGTCTAAGCATGTAGCCTCAAAAGTGAATGCACAGGAGAATTTTCTCTCGAATGAATATGAAAGAATACCACGTTATAAGGATACAGTGTTGCAGAGTAAAGACAAATAGGTACATATTCGAAATACTAAACTTTACAAGAAGAAATAACACATCGTAAAAAATTATCTTGTATTTCCTAAACAACACATTGTAACTCGAAAAGATTTGGTGTTGCGTGTATGACTAAGTGTGCATCCTCAAAAGAGAATGCACAGTAGAATTTTCTCTCGAAAGAATATGTAAGAATACCACATTATAATGAAATACAGTGTTGCAGAGTAAATACAAATACGTACATATTGGAAATATTTAAACTTTACGAAAAGAAATAACGCATCATGCAAAATTATCTTCTTTTTCCTAAACAACACATTGTAACCCGAAAAGATTTGCTGTTGCGTGGATGACTAAGCGTGTAGCCTCAAAAGAGAACGCACAGGAGAGTTTTCTCTCGAAAAAATATGTCAGAATACCACGTTTAAAGGAAATCCAGCATTGTGCGAAATTATCTTGTTTTTCCTAAACAACACGTTTTAACTCAAAAAGCTTTGGTGTTGAGTGTTTGTCTAAGTGTGTAGCCTCAGAAGAGAATGCACAGGAGAGTTTTCTCTGGAAAGAATATGTCAGAATACCATGTTAAATGGAAATACAGTGTTGCAGAGTAAAGACAAATACATACATATTAGAAATATTTAAACATTATGAGAAGAAATAACGCTCCTTACAAATTTATCTTGTATTTCCTAAACAACAAGTTGGAATTCGAAAAGATTTGGTATTGCGTGTATGTCTAAGATTGTAGCCTCAAAATAGAATTCACAGGAGAGTTTTCTCTCGAAAAAATATGTCAGAATACCACGTTTTAAGGAAATCCCGCATCTTGCGAAATTATCTTGATTTTCCTTAACAACACGCTGTAACTCGGAAAGATTTGCTGTTGCATGTATGTCTAATCGTGCAGCCTCAAAAGAGAACGCACAGGACAGTTTTCTCTCGAAAAAAACATGTCAGAATACCCCGTTTTAAGGAAATCGCTCATCGTGCGAAATTATCTTGTTTTTCCTAAACAACACTTGTAACTCAAAAAGCTTTGGTGTTGAGTGTAGTTCTTAAGTGTGTAGCCTCAGAAGAGAACGCACTGGAGAGTTTTCTCTCGAAAGAATATGTAAGAATACCCCGTAACAAGGAAATACAGTGTTGCATATTAATGACATATACGTACATATTGGAAATACTTAAACTTTATGAGAAGAAATAAAGCATCAAGCATAATTATCTTGTTTTTCCAAAATAACACGTTGTAACTCGAAAAGATTTGGTGTTGCGTGTATGTCTAAGCTTCTAGCCTCAAAAGAGAATGCACAGGAGAGTTTTCTCTTGAAAAAACATGTCAGAATACCCTGTTTTATGGAAATCACTCATTGTGCGAAATTATATTGTTTTTCCTAAACAACACGTTGTAACTTGAAAAGCTTTGGTATTGCATGTATGTCTAAGTGTGTAGCCTCAAAAGAGAACACACAGGAGCATTTTCTCTCGAAAGAATATGTAAGAATACCACGTTATAAGCAAATACAGTGTTGCAGAGTAAATACAAATACATACGTATTAGAAATACTTAAACTTTACAAGAAGAAATAACGCATCATAAAAAATTATCTTGTATATCCTAAACAACACGTTGTAACCTGAAAAGATTTGGTGTTGCATGTAAGTCTAAATGTGTAGCCTCAAAAGAGAACCCAAAGGAGAATTTTCTCTCCAAAAAATATGTCAGAATACCACGTTTTATGGAAATCCAGCATCGTGCGAAATTATCTTGTTTTTCCTAAACAACTCGTTGTAATTCGAAAAGCTTTGGTGTTGCGTATATGTCTAAGCGGTAGCCTCAAAAGGGAACGAAGAGGACAGTTTTCTCTCAAAAGAATATGAAATAATACCACGTTATAAGGAAATACAGTGTTGCAGAGTAAAAACAAATACGTTCGTATTAGAAAAACTTAAAATTACGAGAAGAAATAATGCATCCTGCAAAATTATCTTGTTTTTCCTAAACAACACGTTGTAACTAGAAAATATTTGGTGTTGCGTGTATGTCTAAATGTGTACCCTCCATAGAGAACCCACAGGAGAATTTACTCTCGAAAATATATGTCAGAATTCCACGTTTTAAGGAAATACCACATCATGGGAAATTATCTTGTTTTTCCTAAACAACACGTTGTAACTCGAAAACCTTTGGTGTTGCATGTATGTCTAAGCATGTAGCCTCAAAAGAGAATGCACAGGAGAGATTTCTCTCGAAAGAATATGTAAGAATACCACGTTATAAGGAAATAGAGTGTTGCAGAGTAAAGACAAATACGTAGATTTTAGAAATAGTTAAACTTTACGAGAAGAAATAACGCATCGTAAAAAATTATCTTGTATTTCCAAAACAACAATTGTAACTAGAAAAGATTTGGTGTTGTGTGTATTTCTAAACTTGTAGCCCCAAAGAGGACCCACAGGAGAATTTTCTCTGGAAAAAATATGTCAGAATACCAACATTTAAGGAAATCCTGCAACATGCGAAATTATCTTGTTTTTCCTAAAGAACACGTTGTAACTCGAAAATCTTTGGTGTTGCTTGTATGTCTCCACTTATAGTCTCAAAAGAGAATGCACGGGAGAGTTTTCTCTCGAAAAAATATGTCACAATACCATGTTTTACCGAAATCCTCCATCATGAGAAATTATCTTGTTTTTCCTAAACAACATGTTTTAAAACGGAAAGCTTTGGTGTTGCGTGTAGGTCTAAGCGTGTAGCCTCAAAAGAGAATGTACAGGATAGTTTTCTCTCACAAGAATATGTAAGAATACCACGTTACTAGGAAATACAGTTTTGCAGAGTAAAGACAAATGCGTACATATTAGAAATGCTTAAACTTACGAGAAGAAATAACGCATCGTACAAAATAATCTTGAATTTCCTAAACAACACGTTGTAACTCGAAAAGATTTGGTGTGACCTATATGCCTATGCATGTAGCCTCAAAAGAGAATGCACAGGAGAGTTTTCTCTCGAAAAAATATGTCAGAATACCACGTTTTAAGGAAATCCCGCATCCTGCGAAATTATCTTGTGTTTCCTAAACAACAGGTTGTATCTCGAAAAGATTTGGTGTTGCGTGTATGTCTAAGCATGTAGCCTCAAAGGAGAATGCACAGGAGATTTTCTCTCGTAAAAATATGTCAGAATACCACGTTTTAAGGAAATCCTGCATCCTGCGAAATTATCTTGTTTTTCCTAAACAACACGTTGTAACTCGAAAAGCTTTGGTGTTGCGTGTATGCCTAAGCATGTAGCTTCAAAAGAGAATGAAGAGGAGAGTTTTCTCTCGAAAGAATATGTAAGAATACCACGTTATAAGGAAATACAGTGTTGCAGAGTAAAGACAAATACGTACGTATTAGAAATACTTAAACTTTACGAGAAGAAATAACGCATCATACAAAATTATCTTGTATTTCCTAAACAACAATTGTAACTAGAAAAGATTTCGTTTTGTGTGTATGTCTAAACGTGTAGCCCCAAAGAGGACCCACAGGAGAATATTCTCTCGAAAAAATATGTCAGAATAACAACTTTTAAGGAAATCCTGCAACGTGCGAAATTATCTTGTTTTTCCTAAACAACACGTTGTAACTCAAAAACATTTGGTGTTGCTTGTATGTCTCCGCATATAGCCTCAAAAGAGAACGCACGGGAGAGTTTTCTCTCGAAAAAATATGGCACAATACCATGTTTTACAGAAATCCTGCATCATGAGAAATTATCTTCTTTTTCCTAAACAACATGTTTTAAAACGAAAAGCTTTGGTGTTGCGTGTAGGTCTAAGTGTGTAGCCTCAAAAGAGAATGCACAGGAGAGTTTTCTCTCGCAAGCATATGTAAGAATACCATGTTACAAGGAAATACAGTTTTGCAGAGTAAAGACAAATACTTACATATTAGAAATACTTAAACTTACGAGAAGAAATAACGCATCGTACAAAGTTATCTTGTATTTCCTAAACAACACGTTGTAACTCGAAAAGATTTGGTGTGGCATATATGTCTATGAGTGTAGCCTCAAAAGAGAACGCACAGGAGAGTATTCTCTCGAAAAAATATGTCAGAATACCACGTTTTAAGGAAATCCCGCATTGTGCGAAATTGTCTTGTGTTTCCTAAACAACAGGTTGTAATTCGAAAAGATTTGGTGTTGCGTGTATGTCTAAGCATGTAGCCTCAAAAGAGAATGCACAGGAGAATTTTCTCTCGTAAAAATATGTCAGAATACCACGTTTTAAGGAAATCCTGCATTGTGCGAAATTATCTTGTTTTTCCTAAACAACACGTTGTAACTCGAAAAGCTTTGATGTTGCGTGTATGTCTAAGCATGTAGCTTCAAAGGAGAATGAAGAGGAGAGTTTTCTCTCGAAAGAATATGTAAGAATACCACGTTATAAGGAAATACAGTGTTGCAGAGTAAAGACAAATACGTACATATTAGAAATACTTAAACTTATGAGAAGAAATAACGCATCGTACAAAATTATCTTGTATTTCCTAAACAACAAGTTGTAAATCGAAAAGATATGGTGAGGCGAATATGTCTATGCGTGTAGCTTCAAAAGAGAACGCACAGGAGAGTTTTATCTTGGGAAAAATATGTCAGAATACCACGTTTTAAGGAAATCCCTCATCATGCGAAATTATCTTGTGTTTCCTAAACAACAGGTTGTAACTTAAAAGATTTGGTGTTGCGTGTATGTCTAAGCATGCAGCCTCAAAAGAGAACGCACAGGAGAGATTTCTCTCAAAGGAATATGTAAAAATACCACGTTATAAGGAAATATAGTGTTGCAGATTAAAGACAAATACATTCGTATTGGAAATATTTAAACTTTACGAGAAGAAATATCACATCGTGCTAAATTATCTTGTTTTTCCTAAACAACACATTGTAACTCGAAAAGATTTGGTGTTGCGTGTATGTATAAGCTTGTAGCCTCAAAAGAGAAGGCACAGGAGTGTTTTCTCTCGAAAAAATATGTCAGAATCCCACGTTTTAAAGAAATCCCGCATCGTGAGAAATTATCTTGTTTTTCCTAAACAACATGTTTTAACTCGAAAAGCTTTGGTGTTACGTCTATGTCTAAGTGTGTAGCCTCAAAAGAGAACCCACAGGAGAGTTTTCTCTCGAAAGATTATGTAAGAATACCACGTTATAAGGAAATACAGTGTTGCAGAATAAAGACAACTATGTACGTATTAGAAACACTTAAACTTTATGAGAAGAAATAACGCATCGTACAAAATTATCTTGTATTTCCTAAACAACACGTTGTAACTCGAAAGGATTTGGTGTTGCATGTATATCTAAGCGTGTAGCCTCAAAGGAGAACGCACAGTAGAGTTTTCTCTCGACAAAATATGTCAGAATACCACGTTTTAAGGAAATCACGCATCTTGGGAAATTATCTTGTTTTTCCTTAAAAACATATTTTAACTCGAAAAGCTTTGGTGTTGCGTGTATGTCTAAGCGTGTAACCTCAATAGAGAACACACAGGAGAGTTTTCACTCGAAAGAATATGTAAGAATACCACGTTATAAGGAAATACAGAGTTGCATATTAAAGAGAAATACGTACATATTGGAAATACTTAAACTTTATGAGAAGAAATAACGCATCGTGCAAAATTATCTTGTTTGTCCTAAATAACATGTTGTAACTCAAAAATATTTGGTGTTGCGTGTATGTCTAAGTTTCTAGCCTCAAAAGAGAACGCACAGGAGAGTTTTCTCTCAAAAAACATGTCAGAATACCCCGTTATAAGGAAATTGCACATCGTGGGAAATTATCTTGTGTTTCCTAAACAACACTTTGTAACTTGAAAAGCTTTGGTGTTGTGTGTATGTCTAAGAGTGTAGCCTCAAAAGAGAATGCACAGGAGAGTTTTCTCTTGAAAGAATATGTAAGAATACCACATTATAAGGAAATACAGTGTTGCAGAGTAAAGACAAATACGTACATATTAGAAATACTTAAACTTTACGAGAAGCAATATCACATCGTGCTAAATCATCTTGTTTTTCCTAAACAACACATTGTAACTCGAAAAGATTTGGTGTTGCGTGTATGTATAAGCTTGTAGCCTCAAAAGAGAAGGCACAGGAGTGTTTTCTCTCGAAAAAATATGTCAGAATCCCACGTTTTAAAGAAATCCCGCATCGTGAGAAATTATCTTGTTTTTCCTAAACAACACGTTGTAACTCGAAAAGACTTAGTGTTGTTTGTATGTCTAAACGTGTAGTCCCAAAGAGCACCCACAGGAGAATTTTCTCTCGAAAAATTATGTCAGAATACCAACTTTTAAGGAAATCCTGCAACGTGCGAAAATGTCTCCGCGTGTAGTCTCAAAAGAGAACGCACAGGAGAGTTTTCTCTCGAAAAAATATGTCTCAATACCGTGTTTTAAGGAAATCCTGCATCATGAGAAATTATCTTGTTTTTCCTAAACAACATATTTTTACTCGAAAAGTTTTGGTGTTGCGTGTATGTCTAAGCATGTAGCCTCAATAGAGAACTCACAGGAGAGTTTTCACTCGAAAGAATTTGTAAGAATAGCAAGTTATGAGGAAAGACAGAGTTGCGTATTAATGAAAAATACATACATATTGGAAATACTTAAACTTATTAGAAGAAATAACGCATCGTCCAAAATTATCTTGTTTTTCCTAAATAACACGTTGTAACTCGAAAAGATTTGGTGTTGCGTGTATGTCTAAGCTTCTAGCCTCAAAAGAGAATGCACATGAGAGCTTTCTCTCGAAGGAATATGTCAGAATACCACGTTTTAAGAAAATCCCGCATCATGCGAAATTATCTTGTTTTTCCTAAACAACAGGTTGTAACTCGAAAAGCTTTGGTGTTGCATATTTGTCTAAGGTGAAGCCTCAAAGGAGAACGCACAGGATAGTTTTCTCTCGAAAGATTATGTAAGAATACCACGTTATATGGAAATATAGTGTTGCAGAGTAAAAATAAATACGTACGTATTAGAAATACTTAAACTTTATGAGAAGAAATAATGCTTCGTGCAAAATTATCTTGTTTTTCCTAAGCAACACGTTGTAACTTGAAAAGATTTGTTTTTGCATGTATGTCTAAGCTTGTAGCTTCAAAAGAGGATGCACAGGAGAGTTTTCTCTCGAAAAAAAATGTCAGAATACCACGTTTTAGGGAAATACCACATCATGCGAAATTTTCTTGTTTTTCGTAAACAACACGTTGTAACTCGAAAGGTTTGGTGTTGCATGTATGTCTATGCAAGTAGCCTCTAAAGAGAACGCACAGGAGAGTTTTCACTCAAAGAATATGTAAGAATTCCACGTTATAACGGAATACAGTGTTGCAGAGTAAAGACAAATATGTACGTATTAGAAATATTTAAAGTTTACGAGAAGAAATAACGCATCATGCAAAATTATCTGGTTTTTCCTAAACAACACGTTGTAACTCGAAAAGATTTGGTGTTGAGTGTATGACTAAGCGTGTAGCCTCAAAAGAGAATGGACAGGAGAGTTTTCTCTCAAAAAGTATGTCAGAATACCACGTTTTAAGGAAATACAGCATTGTGCGATATTATATTTTTTTCATAAACAACACGTTTTAACTCGAAAAGCTTTGGTGTTTTGTGTATGCCTAAGTGTGTAGCCTCAGAAGAGAATGCACAGGAGAATTTTCTCTCGAAAGAATATGTCAGAATACCACGTTACAAGGAAATACAGTGTTGCAGAGTAAAGACAAATACGTACATATTAGAAATACTTAAACTTTACGAGAAGAAATAATGCATCGTGCAAAATTATCTTGTATTTCCTAAACAACACGTTGTAACCTGAAAACATTTAGTGTTGCTTGTAAGTCTAAATGTGTAGCCTCAAAAGAGAATGCACAGGAGATTTTTTTCTCTACAAAAAATATGTCAGAATACGACGTTTTAAGGAAATCCCGCATCGTGCGAAATTATCTTGTTTTTCCTAAAAACATGTAGTAACTCGAAATGCTTTGGTATTGCGTGTATGTCTAAGCATGTAGCCTCAAAAGAGAATGCACAGGAGAGTTTTCTTTCGAAATAATATGTAAGAATACAACGTTATCAGGAAATACAGTGTTGCAGATTAAAGATACCTATGTATGTATTAGAAATACTTAAACTTTACTCGAAGAAATAAGGCATCATACAAAATTATCTTGTATTTCCTAAACAACACGTTGTAATTCAAAAAGATTTGGTGTTGCGTGTATGTCTAAGTGTGTAGCCTCAAAAGAGAAGGCACAGGAGAATTTTCTCTCGTAAAAATATGTCAGAATACCACGTTTTAAGAATACCTCATTACAAGGAAATACAGTGTTGCAGAGTAAAGACAAATACGTAAATATTAGAAATACTTAAACTTTATGAGAAGAAATAACGCAGCGTACAAAATTATCTTGTATTTCCTAAACAACACGTTGTAACTCGAAAAGATTTGCTGTTGCATGTATGACTAAGCGTGTAGCCTCAAAAGAGAACGCACAGGAGAGTTTTCTCTCGAAAAAATATGTCAGATAACCACGTTTTAAGGAAATCAAGCATTGTGCGAAAATATCTTCTTTTTTCCTAAACAACACGTTTTAACTCAAAAAGCTTTGGTGTTGCGTGTATGTGTAAGTGTGTAGCCTCAGAAGAGAATGCACCGGAGAGTTTTCTCTTGAAAGAATATGTCAGAATACCACGTTACAAGGAAATACAGTGTTGCAGAGTAAAGACAAATACATATGTATTAGAAATACTCAAACTTTACGAGAAGAAATAACGCTCCTTACAAATTATCTTGTATTTCTTAAACAACAAGTTGAAATTTGAAAAGATTTGGTGTTGCGTGTATGTCTAAACTTGTAGCCTCAAAAGAGAATGCACAGGAGAGTTTTCTCTCAAAAAAAAATATGTCTGAATACCACGTTTTAAGGAAATCCCACATCTTGCGAAATTATCTTGTTTTTCCTTAACAACACGCTTTAACTCGAAAAGATTTGCTGTTGCGTGTATGTCTAATCGTGCAGCCTCAAAAGAGAACACACAGGAGAGTTTTCTCTCGAAAGAATATGTAAGAATACCCCGTTACAAGAAAATAAAGTGTTACATATTAAAGACATATACGTACATATTGGAAATACTTAAACTTTATGTTAAGAAATAACGCATCGAGCATAATTATCTGGATTTTCCTAAATAACATGTTGAAACTCGAAAGGATTTGGTGTTGCGTGTATGTCTAAGCTTCTAGCCTCAAAAGAGAACGTACAGGAGAGTTTTCTCTCGAAAAAACATGTCAGAATACCCCGTTTTAAGGAAATCGCTCATCGTGTGCAATTATCTTGTTTTACCTAAACAACACGTTGTTACTTGAAAAGCTTTGGTGTTGCATGTATGTCTAAGCGTGTAGCCTCAAAAGAGAACGCACAGGAGCGTTTTCTCTCGAAAGAATATGGAAGAATACCACGTTATAAGCAAATACAGTGTTGCAGAGTAAAGACAAATACGTAAGTATTAGAAATACTTAAACTTTACGAGAAGAAATAACGCATCGTACAAAATTATCTTGTATATCCTAAACAACACGTTGTAACCTGAAAACATTTGGTGTTGCTTGTAAGTCTAAATGTGTAGCCTCAAAAGAGAACCCACAGGAGAATTTTCTCTCCAAAAAATATGTCAGAATACCACGTTTTAAGGAAATCCCGCATCGTGCGCAATTATCTTTTTTTTCCTAAACAACATGTTGTAACTCGAAAAGCTTTGGTGTTTCGTATATGTCAAAGCATGTAGCCTCAAAAGAGAATGCACAGGACAGTTTTCTCTCGAAAGAATATGTAAGAATTCCACGTTATAAGCAAATACCGTGTTGCAAAGACAAATACATACATATTAGAAATGCTTAAACTTTACGAGAAGAAATAACGCATCATGCAAAATTATCTTGTTTTTCCTAAACAGCATGTTGTAACTCGAAAAGATTTGTTCTTGCGTGTATGTCTAAGCGTGTAGCCTCAAAAGAGAACGCACAGGAGAGTTTTCACACGAAAGAATATGTAAGAATAGCACATTATAAGTAAATACAGTGTTGCAGAGTAAAGTCAAATTTGTACATATTAGAAATACTCAAACTTTTCGAGAAGAAATACTGCATCTTACCAAATTATCTTGTATTTCCTAAACAACACGTTGTAACTCAAAAAGATTTGTTATGCGATGCATTATTTCTTCTCATAAAGTTTAAGTATTTCCAATACGTACATTTTTGTTTTTACTCTGCAAAAATTTATTTCTTTATAACGTGGTATTCTAACATATTCTTTCGAGAGAAAACTTTCCTGTGCATTCTCTTTTGAGGCTGCACGCTTAGAAAAAAACACAACACCAAAGCTTTTCGTGTTACAACAAGTTGTTTAGGAAAAACAAGATAATTTCGCACGATACGGGATTGTCTTAAAACATGGTATTCTGACATATTATTTCGAGAGAAAACTTTCCTGTGCGTTCTCTTTTGAGGCCAAACACTTAGACATACATGCACCACCAAAGCTTATCGAGTCCAACGTGTTGTTTAGGCAAAACAAGATAATTTCGCACGATGAAGGATTTCATTCATACGTGGTATTCTGACATATTGTTTCGAGAGAAAATTCTCCTGTGGGTTCTCTTTTGAGGCTACCAATTTACACAAACACACAACACCAAATCTTTTCGAGTTACATCCTGTTGTTTAGGAAAAACAAGATAAATTTGCATGATTCGTTATTTCTTCTTTTAAAGTTTAAGTATTTCTAATACGTACATATTTGTTTTTACTCTGCAACACTGTATATCCTTATAACGTGGTATTCTTACGTATTCTTTCGAGAGAAAACTCTCTGCTGCGTTCTCTTTTGACACTACACGCTTAGATATATACGCAACACCAAAGCTTTTATAGTTACAATGTGTTGTTTAAGAAAAACAAGATAATTTCGCACGAAGCGGGATATCCTTAAAATGTGGTATTCTGACATATTTTTTTCGAGTGAAAACTCTCCTGTGTGTTTTCTTTTGAGGCTACACGCTTAGACATACACACCACTTCAATTCTTTTCAAGTTACAACCTGTTGTTTAGGAAATACAAGATAATTTTGTACCATGGGTTATTTCTTCTCGTAAAGTTTCAGTGTTTCTAATATGTACATATTTGTCTTTACTCTGCAAAATTGTATTTCCTTGTAATGTGGTATTCTTACATATTCTTGCGAGAGAAAACTCTCCTGTGCGTTCTCTTTTGAGGCTACAAGCTTAGACATAAACACAGCACCAAATCTTTTCGAGTTACAACGTGTTTTTTAGGAAAAACAAGATAATTTTGCACGATGCGTTATTTCTTCTTGTAAAGTTTAAGTATTTCTAATACGTACTTATTTGTCTTTACTCTGCATCACTATATTTCCTTATAACGTGGTATTCTTACATATTCTTTCGAGAGAAAACTCTCCTGTGCGTTCTCTTTTGAGGCTGCACCTTAGATAAAAACGCAACACCAAAGCTTTTCTAGTTACAACAAGTTGTTTAGGAAAACAAGATAATTTCACACGATACGGGATTTTCTTAAAACGTGGTATTCTGACATATTTTTTCGAGAGAAAACTCTCCTGTGCGTTCTATTTTGAGGCTACATGCTTAGACATACACGCAAAACCAAAGCTTTTCGAGTTACCATGTGTTGTTTAAGAAAAACAAGATAATTTCTCATGATGCAGGATTTCCTTAAAACGTGGTATTCTGACATATTTTTTCGAAAGAAAATTCTCCTGTGGGTTCTCTTTCGAGGCTACACATTTACACATACACACAACACCAAATCTTTTCTAGTTACAACCTGTTGTTTAGGAAATACAAGATAATTTTTACGATGAATTATTTCTTCTCGTAAAGTTTAAGTATTTCTAATACATACATATTTGTCTTTACTCTGCAACACTGTATTTCCTTATAACGTGGTATTCCTATATATTCTTTCGAGAGAAAACTCTCCTGTGCATTCTCCTTTGAGGCTACACGATTAGACATAGATGGAACACCATAACTTTTCAAGTTACCAAGTGTTGTTTAAGAAAAACAAGATAATTTCGCACGATGAGGGATTTCCTTAAAACAAGGTATACTGACATATTTTTTTCGAGTGAAAACTCTCCTGTGTGTTTTCCTTTGAGGATATCCACTTGGACCTACACGCAACACCAAAACTTTTCGAGTTACAACGTGTTGTTTAGGAAGTACAAGACAATTTTGTATGATGCGTTATTTCTTCTCGTAAAGTTTAAGAATTTCCAATACGTATGTATTTCTCTTTACTCTGCAACACTTTATTTCTTTATAACGTGGTATTCTTACATATTGTTTCGAGAGAAAACTCTCCTGTGCATTCTCTTTTGAGGCTACATGCTTAGACAAAAACGCAACACCAAAGCTTTTCGAGTTACAATGTATTGTTTAGGAAAAACAAGATAATATTGCACTATACGGGATTTTCTTAAAACGTGGTATTCTGACATATTTTTTAGAGTGTAAACTCTCCTATGCATTGTCTTTTGAGGCTACACACTTAGACGTACACGCAACACCAAAACATTTCGAGTTAAAACGTGTTGTTTAGGAAAAACAAGATAATTTCTCATGATGCAGGATTTCTTTAAAACCTGGTATACTGACATATTTTGCAGGAAAAAATTCTCCTTTGCATTCCCTTTTGAGGCTACAAGCTTAGACATACACACAACACCAAATCTTTTCGAGTTACAATGTGTTGTTTAGGAAATACAAGATATTTTTTTACGATGCATTATTTCTTCTCGTAATTTTAAGTATTTGTAATACGTATGTATTTGTCTTTACTCTGCAACACTGTATTTTTTTATAACGTGGTATTCTTACATATTCTTTCGAGAGAAAACTCTCCTGTGCTTTCTCTTTTGAGGCTACACGCTTAGACATACACACAACACCAAATCTTTTCGAGTTACAATGCGTTGTTTAGGAAATACAAGATATTTTTTTTACGATGCATTATTTCTTCTCGTAATTTTAAGTATTTGTAATACGTATGTATTTGTCTTTACTCTGCAACACTGTATTTTTTTATAACGTGGTATTCTTACATATTCTTTCGAGAGAAAACTCTCCTGTGCTTTCTCTTTTGAGGCTACACGCTTAGACATACACGCAACACCAAAGCTTTTCGAGTTACAACGTTTTGTTTAAGAAAAACAAGATAATTTCGCATGATGAGGGATTTCCTTAAAACGTGGTATTCTGACATATTTTTTCCAGTAAAAACTCTTCTGTGCGTTCTCTTTTGAGGATACACGCTTAGACATACACACAACACGAAATCTTTTCGAGTTACAACGTGTTGTTTAGGAAATACAAGATAATTTTTTTTTATGATGAGTTATTTCTTCTCGTAAAGTTTAAGTATTTCTAATATGTAAGTAATTGTCTTTACTCGGCAACACTGTATTTCCATATAATGTGGTATTCTTACATATTCTTGCGAGATAAAACTCTCCTGTGCATAATATTTTGAGGCTACACGCTTAGACATACACGCAACAGCAGTGCTTTCGAGTTACAACAAGTTGTTTAGGAAAAACAAGATAATTATGCACGATGCAGCATTTCCATAACATGTGGTATTCTGACATATTTTTTCGAGAGAAAACTCTCCTGTGCATCTCTTTTGAGGCTACACGCTTAGACATACACGCAACACCAAAGCTTTATGCGTTACAACGTGTTGTTTAGGAAAAACAAGATAATTTCGCACGATGAGGGATTTCCTTGAAACGTGGTATTCTGACATATTTTTTCGAGAGAAAACTCTTTAGTGCATTCTCTTATGAGGCTACACGCTTAGACATACACGCAACACCAAAGCTATTTGAGTTACAACTTGTTGTTTAGGAAAAACAGGATAATTTCACACGATGCAGGATTTCCTTAAAACGTTGTTTTCTGACATATTTTTTCAAGAGAAAATTCTCCTGTGGGTTCTCTTTTGAGGCTACACATTTACACATACACACAACATCAAATCAATTCGAGTTACAAGGTGTTTTTTAGGAAATACAAGATAATTTTTTATGATGCGTTATTTGCTCTCGTAAAGTTTAAGTATTTCTAATAGGTACGTATTTGTCTTTGCTCTGCAACACTGTATTTCCTTATAACGTGGTATTCTTACATATTCTTTCGAGAGAAAACTCTCCTGTGCATTCTCTTTTGAGGCTACACGCTTAGACATACACGCAACACCAAAACTTGTCGAGTTACAATGTGTTGTTTAAAAAAAACAAGATAATTTTGCATGATGCGTTATTTCTTTTAGTGAAGTTTAAGTATTTCTAATACGTACGTATCTGTCTTTACTCTGCAACACTGTATTTCCTTATAATGTGGTATTCTTACATATTCCTTCAAAAGAAAACGCTGCTGTGCGTTCTCCTTTGAGGCTACACGCTTAGACATACACGGAAAAACCAAAGCTTTTCGAGTTACAACGTGTTGTTTAAGAAAAACAAGATAATTTCGCACGATGCAGGATTTCCTTAAAACGTGGTATTTTGACATATTTTTTCGACAGAAAACTCTCCTGTGCGTTCTCTTTTGAGGCAAAACGCTTAGACATTCACGCCACAACAAATCTTTTCGAGTTATAACGTGTTGTTTAGGAAATACAAGATAATTTTGTACAATTCGTTATTTCTTCTCGTAAAGTTTAAGTATTTCTAATATGTACGTATTTGTCTTTACTCTGCAAAACTGTATTTCCTTGTAACGTGGTATTCTTACATATTCTTGCGAGAGAAAACTCTCCTGTGCATTCTCTTTTGAGGCTACACACTTAGACATACATGTAGCACCGAAGCTTTTCGAGTTAAAACATGTTGTTTAGGAAAAACAAGATAATTTTTCACGATGCGGGATTTCCTTATAACGTGGTATTCTTACATATTCTTTCGAGAGAAAACTCTCCTGTGCATTCTCTTTTGAGGCTAAACGCTTAGACATACAGGCAACACCAAAGCTTTTCGAGATAAAACATGTTGTTTAAGAATAACGAGATAATTTCGCACGATGCGGGATTTCCTTAAAACGTGGTATTCTGACATATTTTTTCGAGTGAAAACTCTCCTGTGCATTCTCTTTTGAGGATAAACACTTAGACATATACGCAACATGAAATATTTTTGAGTTACAACGTGTTGTTTAGGAAGTAAAAGATAATTTTTTACGATGAGTTATTTCTTCTCGTAAAGTTTAAGTATTTCTAATTTGTAAGTATTTGTCTTTACTCTGCAACACTGTATTTCCTTATAACGTGGTATTCTTACATATTCTGGTGAGAGAAATCTCTCCTGTGCATAATATTTTGAGGCTACACGCTTAGACATGCACGCAACAGCAAAGCTTTTCGAGTTACAACATGCTGTTTAGGAAAAACAAGATAATTATGCACGATGCAGCATTTCCATATCACGTGGTATTCTGACATATTTTTTCGAGAGAAAACTCTCCTGTGCATTCTCTTTTGAGGCTACATGCTTAGACATACACGCAACACCAAAACTTGTCGAGTTACAACGTGTTGTTTAGAAAAAACAAGATAATTTTGCATGATGCGTTATTTCTTCTCGTAAAGTTTAAGTATTTCTAATACGTACGTATTTGTCTTTACTCTGCAACACTGTATTTCCTTATAATGTGGTATTCTTACATATTACTTCAAACGAAAACGCTGCTGTGTATTCTCCTTTG
Organism: Apodemus sylvaticus; assembly: GCF_947179515.1. NCBI lineage: Eukaryota > Metazoa > Chordata > Mammalia > Rodentia > Muridae > Apodemus > Apodemus sylvaticus. The sequence goes on along the minus strand of NW_026263033.1, from coordinate 693,651 downwards.
AGGCTACACGCTTAGACATACACGGAAAACCAAAGCTTTTCGAGTTACAACGTGTTGTTTAAGAAAAACAAGATAATTTCGCACGATGCAGGATTTCCTTAAAACGTGGTATTCTGACATATTTTCTCGACAAAAAACTCTCCTGTGCATTCTCTTTTGAGGGTAAACGCTTAGACATTCACGCCACAACAAATCTTTTCGAGTTATAACGTGTTGTTTAGGAAATACAAGATAATATTGTATGATGCATTATTTCTTCTCGAAAAGTTTAAGTATTTCTAATAGGTACATATTTGTCTTTACTCTGCAAAACTGTATTTCCTTGTAACGTGGGTTTTCTTACATATTCTTGCGAGAGAAAACTCTCCTATGCATTCTCTTTTGAGGATACACACTTAGACATACACACAACACAAAAGCTTTTCGAGTTAAAATATGTTGTTTAGGAAAAACAAGATAATTTCGCACGATGCAGGATTTCCTTAAAACGTGGTATTCTGACATATTTTTTCGAGTAAAAACTCTCCTGTGCGTTCTCTTTTGTGGATACACGCTTAGACATACACGCAACACGAAATCTTTTTGAGTTACAATGTGTTGTTTAGGAAATACAAGATAAATTTTTTACGATGAGTTATTTCTTCTCATAAAGTTTAAGTATTTCTAATATGTAAGTATTTGTCTTTACTCTGCAACACGGTATTTCCTTATAAAGTGGTATTCTTACATATTCTTGCGAGAGAAAACTCTCCTGTGCATAATATTTTGAGGCTACACACTTAGAATACACTCAACAGCAGTGCTTTTCGAGTTAAAACATTTTGTTTAGGAAAAACAAGATAATTATGCACGATGCAGCATTTCCATAACACGTGGTATTCTGACATATTTTTTCGAGAGAAAACTCTCCTGTGCGTTCTCTTTTGAGGCTACACGCTTAGACATACACGCAACACCAAAGCTTTACACGTTACAACGTGTTGTTTAGGAAAAACAAGATAATTTCTCACGATGTGGGATTTCTTTGAAATGTGGTATTCTGACATATTTTTTCGAGAGAAAACTCTCCAGTGCATTCTCTTATGAGGCTACACGCTTAGACATACACGCAACACCAAAGTTAATTGAGTTACAACTTGTTGTTTAGGAAAAACAAGATAATTTCACACGATGCAGGATTTCCTTAAAACGTTGTTTTCTGACATATTTTTTCGAGAGAAAATTCTCCTGGGGGTTCTCTTTTGAGGCTAAACATTTACACATACAAACAACACCAAATCTTTTCGAGTTACAAGGTGTTTTTTAGGAAATACAAGATAATTTTTTATGATGCGTCATTTGTTCTTGTAAAGTTTAAGTATTTCTAATAGGTACGTATTTGTCTTTGCTCTGCAACACTGTATTTCCTTATAACGTGGTATTCTTACATATTCTTTTGAGAGAAAACTCTCCTGTGAGTTCTCTTTTGAGGCTACACGCTTAGACATACACGCAACACCAAAACTTGTCGAGTTACAACGTGTTGTTTAGAAAAAACAAGATAATTTTGCATGATGCATTATTTCTTCTAATAAAGTTTAAGTATTTCTAATATGTACGTAGCTGTCTTTATTCTGCAACACTGTATTTCCTTATAATGTGGTATTCTTACATATTCCTTCAAAAGAAAACGCTGCTGTTCGTTCTCCTTTGAGTCTACACGCTTAGACATACACGGAAAACCAAAGCTTTTCGAGTTACAACATGTTGTTTATGAAAAACAAGATAATTTCGCAGGATGCAGGATTTCCTTAAAACGTGGTATTCTGACATATTTTTTCGACAGGAAACTCTCCTGTGCGTTCTCTTTTGAGGCAAAACGCATAGACATTCACGCCACAACAAATCTTTTCGAGTTATAACATGTTGTTTAGGAAATACAAGATAATTTTGTACGATGCATTATTTCTTCTCATAAGTTTAAGTATTTCTAATAGGTACGTATTTGTCTTTACTCTGCGAAACTGTATATCCTTGTAACGTGGCATTCTTACATATTCCTGCGAGAGAAAACTCTCCTGTGCATTCTCTTTTGAGGCTACACACTTAGACATACATGCAACAACGAAGCTTTTCGAGTTTAAACATGTTGTTTAGGAAAAACAAGATAATTTCGCACGATGCGGGATTTCCTTAAAACGTGGTAATCTGACATATTTTTTGAGAGAAAACTCTCCTGTGCGTTCTCTTTTAAGGCTACATGCTTAGACATACACGCAACACCAAAGCTTTTCGTGTTACAATCTGTTGTTTAAGAAAAAAAAATGATAATTTCGCACGATGCGGAATTTCCTTAAAACGTTGTATTCTGACATATTTTTTAGAGTGAAAACTCTCCTGTGCATTCTCTTTTGAGGATACACACTTAGACATACACACAACATGAAATATTTTCGAGTTACAACGTGTTGTTTAGGAAATACAAGATAATTTTTTACGATGAGTTATTTCTTCTCGTAAAGTTTAAGTATTTCTAATATGTAAGTATTTGTCTTTACTCTGTAACACTGTATTTCCTTATAACGTGGTATTCTTACATATTCTTGCGAGAGAAAACTCTCCTGTGCATAATATTTTGAGTCTACACGCTTAGACATACACGCAACAGCAATGCTTTTCGATTTACAACATGTTGTTTAGGAAAAACAAGATTATTATGCACGATGCAGCATTTCCATAACACGTGGTATTCTGACATATTTTTCGAGAGAAAACTCTCCTGTGCGTTCTCTTTTGAGGCTACATGCTTAGACATACATGCAACACCAAAGTTTACGCGTTACAATGTGTTGTTTAGGAAAAAAAAAGATAATTTCACACGATGCGGGATTTCCATGAAACGTGGTATTCTGACATATTTTTTCGAGAGAAAACTCTCCTGTGCATTCTCTTATGAGGCTACATGCTTAGACATACACGCAACACCAAAGCTATTCGAGTTACAAAGTGTTGTTTAGGAAAACCATGATAATTTCGCACGATGAAGATTTTCCTTAAAATGTTTTCAGACATATTTTTTCGAGAGAAAATTCTCCTGTGGGTTCTCTTTTGAGGCTACTCATTTACACATACACACAACACCAAATCTTTTCGAGTTACAAGTTGTTTTTTAGGAAATACAAGATAATTTTTTATGATGCGTTATTTGTTCTCGTAAACTTTAAGTATTTCTAATAGGTACGTATTTGTCTTTGCTCTGCAACACTGTATTTCCTTATAACGTGGTATTCTTACATATTCTTTCGAGAGATAACACTCCTGTGCATTCTCTTTTGAGGCTACACGCTTAGACATACACGCAACACCAAAACTTGTCGAGTTATAACGTTTTGTTTAGAAAAAAACAAGATAATTTTGCATGATGCGTTATTTTTTCTCGTAAAGTTTAAGGATTTCTAATACGTACGTATTTGTCTTTACTCTGCAACACTGTCTTTCCTTATAATGTGGTATTCTAACATATTCCTTCAAACGAAAACGCTGCTGTGCGTTCTCCTTTGTGGCTACACTCTTAGACATACACGGAAAACCAAACCTTTTCGAGTTACAACTTGTTGTTTAAGAAAAACAAGATAATTTCGCACGATGCAGGATTTCCTTAAAATGTGGTATTCTGACATATTTTTTAGACAGAAAACTCTCCTGTGCATTCTCTTTTGAGGCTAAACGATTAGACATTCACACCACAACAATTTTTTTCGAGTTATAACGTGTTGTTTAGGAAATACAAGATAATTTTGTACAATGCGTTATTTCTTCTCATAAAGTTTAAGTACTTCTAATATGTACGTATTTGTCTTTACTCTGCAAAACTATATTTCCTTCTAACGGGGGTATTCTTACATATTCTTGCGAGAGAAAACTCTCCTGTGCATTCTCTTTTGAGGCTACACACTTAGACATACGCGCAACACCAAAGCTTTTCGAGTTAAAATATGTTGTTTAGGAAAAACAAGATAATTTCACACGATGAAGGATTTCCTTAAAACGTGGTATTCTGACATATTTTTTCGAGAGAAAACTCTCCTGTGCGTTCTCTTTTGAGGCTACACGCTTAGACATACACGCAGCACCAAAGCTTTTCGAGTTACAACGTGTTGTTTAAGAAAAACAAGATAATTTCGCATGATGCGGGATTTCCTTAAAACGTGGTATTCTGACATATTTTTTAGAGTGAAAACTCTCCTGGGCGTTCTCCTTTGAGGATACACACTTAGACATACATGCAGAATGAAATCTTTTCGAGTTACAACGTGTTGTTTAGGAAATACAAGGTAATTTTTTACGATGAGTTATTTCTTCTCATAAAGTTTAAGTATTTCTAATATATAAGTATTTGTCTTTACTCTGCAACACTGTATTTCCTTATAACGTGGTATTCTTACATATTCTTGCGAGAGAAAACTCTCCTGTGCATAATATTTTGAGGCTACATGCTTAGACCTACACGCAACAGCAATGCTTTTCGAGTTACAACATGTTGTTTAGGAAAAACAAGATAATTTCGCACGATGCAGGATTTCTTTAAAACGTGGTACTCTGACATATTTTTTCGACAGAAAACTCTCCTGTGCATTCTCTTTTGAGGCTAATCGCTTAGACATTCTCGGCACAACAAATATTTTCGAGTTATAAAGTGTTGTTTAGGAAATACAAGATAATTTTGTACGGTGAGTTATTTCTTCTCGTAAAGTTTAAGTATTTCTAATAGGTACGTATTTGTCTTTACTCTGAGAAACTGTATTTCCTTGTAACGTGGTATTCTTACATATTCTTGCGAGAGAAAACTCTCCTGTGCATTCTCTTTTGAGGCTACAGGCTTAGACATACACGCAACACCAAAGCTATTTGAGTTATAACATGTTGTTTAGGAAAAACAAGATAATTTCCCACGATGCAGGATTTCCTTAAAACGTTGTTTTCTGACATATTTTTTCGAGAGAAAATTCTCCTGTGGGTTCTCTTTTGAGGCTACACATTTACATATACACACAACACCAAATCAATTCGAGTTACAAGGTGTTTTTAGGAAATACAAGATAATTTTTTATGATGCGTTATTTCTTCTCGTAAAGTTTAAGTATTTCTAATAGGTACGTATTTGTCTTTGCTCTGCAACACTGTATTTCCTTATAACGTGGTATTCTTACATATTCTTTCGAGAGAAAACTCTCCTGTGCGCTCCTTTTTGAGGCTACAGGCTTAGACATACACGCAACACCAAAACTTGTCGAGTTACAACGTGTTGTTTAGAAAAATCAACATAATTTTGCATGATGCGTTATTTCTTCTCATAAAGTTTAAGTGTTTCTAATACGTACGTATTTGTCTTTACTCTGTAACACTGTATTTCCTTATAATGTGGTATTGTTACATATTCTTTCAAAAGAAAACGCACCGGTGCATTCTCCTTTGAGGCTTCACGCTTAGACATACACGGAAAACCAAAGCTTTTCGAGTTACAAGTATTGTTTAAGAAAAACAAGATAATTTCGCAAGATGCAGGATTTCCTTAAAACGTGGTATTCTGATATATTTTTTCGACAGAAAACTCTCCTGTGCGTTCTCTTTGAGGCAAAATGCTTAGACATTCATGCCACAGCAAATCTTTTCGAGTTATAACGTGTTGTTTAGGAAATACAGGATAATTTTGTACGATGCGTTATTTCTTCTCGTAAAGTTTAAGTATTTCTAATAGGTACGTATTTGTCATTACTCTGCAAAACTGTATTTCCTTGTAACGTGGTATTCTTAGATATTCTTGTGAGAGAAAACTCTCCTGTGCATTCTCTTTTGAGGCTACACACTTAGACATACACGCAACACCAAAGCTATTCGAGTTACAAAGTGTTGTTTAGGAAAAACAAGATAATTTCGCACGATGAAGATTTTCCTTAAAATGTTTTCAGACATATTTTTTCGAGAGAAAATTCTCCTGTGGGTTCTCTTTTGAGGCTACTCATTTACACATACACACAACACCAAATCTTTTCGAGTTACAAGGTGTTTTTTAGGAAATACAAGATAATTTTTTATGATGCGTTATTTGTTCTCGTAAAGTTTAAGTATTTCCAATAAGTACGTATTTGTCTTTACTCTGCAACACTGTATTTCTTTTAACGTGGTATTTTTACATTTCCTTTCGAGAGAAAACTGTCCTGTGTGTTCTCTTTTGAGGCTACACACTTAGACAAACACTTAACACCAATGTTTTTTGAGTTACAACTTGTTGTTTAAGAAAAACAAGACAATTTCTCATGATGCGTGATTTCCTTAAAACTTGGCATTCTCACATAATTTTGAGGGAATACTCACCGTGCATTCTCTTTTGAGGCTACAATCTTAGACATACACACAACACAAAATCTTTTTGAGTTACAACGTGTTGTTTAGGAAAAACAAGATAATTTTGCACGATATATTATTTCTTCTCGTAAAGTTTAAGTATTTCCTATATGTACTTATTTGTCTTTACTCTGCTTTTACTGTATTTCTTTACAACGTCGTATTCTTACATATTCTGTCGAGAGAAAACTCTCCTGTGCGTTCTCTTAAGAGGCTACACGCTTAGAAATACACGCAACATTAAAGTTTTTCGAATTACAACATGTTGTTTAGGAAAAACAAGATAATTTCGCACGATGCGGGATTTCTTTAAAATGTGGTATACTCACATATTTTTTGAGAGAAAACTCTCCTGTGCATTCTCTTTCGAGGCTACACACTTAGACATACACGCAACACCAAAGCTTTTCGAGTTACAACGTGTTGTTTAGGAAAAACAAAATAATTTCGCACGATGTGGGATTTCCTTAAAACGTGGTATTCTGACATATTTTTTTTTGAGAGAAAACTGTCATGTGCATTCTCTTTTGAGGCTACAAGCTTAGACATACACGCAACACCAAATCTTTTCAAGTTACAACGTGTTGTTTAGGAAAAACAAGATAATTTTGCACGATGTGTTATTTCTTCTCGTAAAGTTTAATTATTTCCAATAAGGATGTATTTTTCTTTACACTGCAACACTGTATTTCCTTATAACGTGGTATTCTTACATATACTTTCGAGAGAAAACTCTCCTGTGTGTTCTCTTTTGAGGCTACACACTTAGACATACACGCAACACCAAAGCTTTTCGAGTTACAACGTGTTGTTTAGGAAACACATGATGATTTCGCACGATGCGGGATTTCCTTAAAACATGGTATTCAGACATATTTTGTCGAGAGAAAACTCTCCTGTGCGTTCTCTTTTGAGGCTACACGCTTAGACATATACGCCACACCAAATCTTTTCGAGTTACAACTTGTTGCTTAGGAAATACAAGATAATTTTTTATGATGCGTTATTTCTTCTCGTAAAGTTTAAGTATTTCTAATATGTACATATTTGTCTTTACTCTGCAACACTGTATTTCCTTGTAACGAGGTATTCTTACATATTCTTTTGAGAGAAAACTCTCCTGTGCGTTTTCTTCTGACACTACACACTTAGACATACACGCAACACCAAAGCTTTTCGAGTTAAAACTGGTTGTCTAGTTAAAAACAAGGTAATCTCGCACGATGCGGGATTTCCTTAAAATGTGTTAATCTGACATATTCATTCGAGAGAAAACACTCCTGGGCGTTCTCTTTGGAGGATACACGCTTAGTCATACACGCAACACCAAATCTTTTTGAGTTACAACGTGTTGTTTAGGAAAAACAAGATAATTTTGCACGATGCGTTATTTCTTCTCATAAAGTTTAAGTATTTCTAATAAGTACGTATTTGTGTTTATTCTGCAACATTCTATTTCATTTAATGTGGTATTCTTACATATTCTTTCGAGAGAAAACTGTCCTGTGCCTTCTCTTTTATGACTACACACCGAGACATACACGCAACACCAAATCTTTTCGAGTTACAACGTGTTATTTAGGAAATACAAGATAATTTTGTACGATGCTTTATTTCTTCGAGTAAAGTTTAAGTATTTCAAATACATACGTATTTGTCTTTACTCTGCAATACTGTATTTCCTTATAACGTGATATTCTTACATATTCTTTCGGGAGAAAACTCTCCTGTGCATTCTCTTTTGAGTCTTCATGCTTAGACATACATGCAACACCAAAGCTTTTCGAGTTACAACGTGTTGTTTAGGAAAAACAAGATAATTTCGCACTATGCGAGATTTCCTAAAACATGGTATTTTGACATATTTTTTCGAGAGAAAATTCTCCTGTGGTTTCTCTTTTGAGGCTACACGTTTAACCATAAACGCAACACCAAATCTTTTCATGTTACAACGTGTTGTTTAGGATATACAAGATAATTTTGCACGATAAGTTATTTCTTCTCGTAAAGTTTAAGTATTTCTAATACGTACATCTTTGACTTTATTCTGCAACACTGTATTTCCTTATAACGTGGTATTCTTACATATGCTTTCAAGAGAAAACTGTCCTGTGCCTTCACTTTTGAGGCTACACACTTGGACATACATGCAACACCAAATCATTTCGAGTTACAACGTGTTGTTTAGGAAATACAAGATAATTTTTTACGATGCTTTATTTCTTCGAGTAAAGTTTAAGTATTTCTAATACGTACATATTTGACTTTACTCTGCAACACTGTATTTCCTTATAATGTGGTATTCTTACCTTTTCTTTCGAGAGAAAACTCTCCTGTGCGTTCTCTTTTGAGGCTACACGCTTAGACATAAACGCAATACCAAAGCATTTCGAGTTACAACGTGTTGTTTAGGAAAAACAAGACAATTTTGCACGATGCAGGATTTCCATAAAAAGTGGTATTCTGACATATTTTTTTCGAGAGAAAACTCTCCTATGCTTTCACTTTTGAGGCTACAAGCTTAGACATACACGCAACACCAAATCTTTTCGAGTTACAGCGTGTTGTTTATGAAAAACAAGATAATTTTGCACTATGTGTTATTTCTTCTCGTAAAGTCTAAGTATTTCCAATACGTATGTATTTTTCTTTACTCTGCAACACTGTATTTCCTTATAACGTGGTATTCTTACATATTCTTTCGAGAGAAAACTCTCCTGTGTGTTTTCTTTTGAGGCTACATGCTTAGACATACACGCAACACCAAAGCTTTTCGAGTTACAACGTGTTGTTTAGGAAACACATGATAATTTCGCACGATGCGGGATTTCCTTAAAACGTGGTATTCTGACATATTTTTTCGAGAGAAAACTCTCCTGTGCATCCTCTTTTGAGACTACACTCTTAGACATATACGCCACACCAAATCATTTCGAGTTACAACTTGTTGCTTGGGAAATACAAGATAATTTTGTACGATGCGTTATTTCTTCTCGTAAAGTTTAAGTGTTTCTACTACATACGTATTTGTCTTTACTCTGCAACACTGTATTTCCTTGTTACGAGGTATTCTTACATATTCTTTTGAGAGAAAACTCTCCTGTGCGTTCTCTTCTGAGGCTACATACTTAGACATACACGCAACACCAAACCTTTTCGAGGTCAAACTGGTTGTTTAGGTAAAAACAAGATAATTTCGCACGATGCGGGATTTCCTTAAAACTTAGTATTCTGACATATTCATTCGAGAGAAAACACTCCAGGGCGTTCTCTTTTGAGGATACACGCTTAGTCATTCATGCAACACCAAATCTTCTCCAGTTACAACGTGTTGTTTAGGAAAAACAAGATAATTTCACACGATGCGGGATTTCCATAAAAAGTGGTATTCTGACATATTTTTTTCGAGAGAAAAATATCCTGTGCTTTCTCTTTTGAGGCTCCAAGCTTAGACATACATGCAATACCAAATCTTTTCGAGTTACAACGTGTTGGTTAGGAAAAACAAGATAATTTTGCACGATGTGTTATTTCTTCTCGTAAAGTTTAAGTATTTCCAATACGTATGTATTTTTCTTAACTCTGCAACACTGTATTTCCTTATAACGTGGTATTCTTACATATTCTTTCGAGAGAAAACTCTCCTGTGTGTTCTCTTTTGAGGCTACACGCTTAGACATACACGCAACACCAAAGCTTTTCGAGTTACAACGTGTTGTTTAGGAAACACATGATGATTTCACATGATGCGGGATTTCCTTAAAACATGGTATTCTGACATATTTTTTCGAGAGAAAACTCTTCTGTGCATTCTCTTTTGAGGCTACATGCCTAGACATATACGCCACACCAAATCTTTTGAGTTACAACGTGTTGCTTAGGAAATACAAGATAATTTTGTAAGATGCGTTATTTCTTCTCGTAAAGTTTATGTATTTCTAATATGTACGTATTTGTCTTTACTCTGCAACACTGTATTTCCTTGTAAGGAGGTATTCTTACATATTCTTTTGAGAGAAAAGTCTCCTGTGCATTCTCTTCTGACGCTACACACTTAGACATACACGCAACACCAAAGCTTTTCGAGTTAAAACTGGTTGTTTAGTTATAAACAAGGTAATCTCGCACGATGTGGGAATTCCTTAAAACGTGGTATTCTGACATATTCATTCGAGAAAAAACACTCCTGGGCATTTCCTTTTGAGGATACACGCTTAGTCATACACGCAACACCAAATCTTTGCGAGTTACAACATGTTGTTTAGGAAAAACAAGATAATTTTGCACGATGCGTTATTTTTTCTCGTAAAGTTTATGTATTTCTAATAAGTTCGTATTTGTCTTTACTCTGCAACACTCTATTTCATTTAATGTGGTATTCTTGCATATTCTTTCGAGAGAAAACTGTCCTGTGCCTTCTCTTTTGAGGCTACAGACTTAGACATACATGCAACACCAAATCTTTTTGAGTTACAACGTGTTATTTACTAAATACAAGATAATTTTGTACGATGCTTTGTATCTTCGAGTAAAGTTTAAGTATTTCAAATACATACGTATTTGTCTTTACTCTGCAATACTGTATTTCCTTATAACGTGGTATTCTTACACATTCTTTCGGGAGAAAACTCTCCTGTGCATTCTCTTTTGAGTCTTCACGCTTAGACATTCATGAAACACCAAAGCATTTCGAGTTACAATGTGTTGTTTAGGAAAAACATGATAATTTAGCACTATGCGAGATTTCCTTAAAACATGGTGTTCTGACATATTTTTTCGAGAGAAAATTCTCCTGTGGTTTCTTTTTTGAGGCTACACGTTTAGCCATACACGCAACACCAAATCGTTTCGTGTTACAACGTGTTGTTTAGGATATACAAGATAATTTTGCACGATACGTTATTTTTTCTCGTAAAGTTTAAGTATTTCTAATAAGTACATATTTGTCTTTACTCTGCAACACTGTATTTCCTTATAATGTGGTATTCTTACATATGCATTCGAGAGAAAAATGTCCTGTGCATTCTCTTTTGAGGCTACATACTTAGACATACACGCAACACCAAATCTTTTCGAGTTACAACGTGTTGCTTAGGAAATACAAGATAATTTTGGAAGATGCGTTAATTCTTCTCGTAAAGTTTAAGTATTTCTAATATGTACGTATTTGTCTTTACTCTGCAACACTGTATTTCCTTGTAACGAGGTATTCTTACATATTCTTTTGAGAGAAAACTCTCCTGTGTGTTCTCTTCTGACACTACACACTTAGACATACACGCAACACCAAAACTTTCTGAGTTAAAACTGGTTGTTTAGTTAAAAGCAAGGTAATCTCGCACGATGAGCGATTTCCTTAAAACGTGGTATTCCAACATATTTTTCGAGAGAAAACTCTCCTGTGCATTCACTTTTGAGTCTACACGCTTAGACATATACGCCACACCAAATCTTTTCGAGTTACAACTTGTTGCTTAGGAAATACAAGAAAATTTTTTGCTATGCGTTATTTCTTCTCGTAAAGTTTAAGTATTTCTAATATGTACATATTTGTCTTTATTCCGCAAAACTGTATTTCCATGTAATGTGGTTTTCTTACATATCTTGTGAGAGAAAACTCTCCTGTGCATTATCTTTTGAGGCTACACAATTAGACATACACGAAACACCAAAGCTTTTCAAGTTAAAACATGTTGTTTAGGACAAACAAGATAATTTCGCACGATGCCGGATTTCTTTTTTTTTTTTTTTTTTTTTTTATTATTATTATTATTATTCGATATAATTTATTTACATTTCAAATGATTTCCCCTTTTCTAGCCCCCCCACTCCCCGAAAGTCCCGCAAGCCCCCTTCTCTTCCCCTGTCCTCCCACCCACCCCTTCCCACTTCCCCGTTCTGGTTTTGCTGAATACTGTTTCACTGAGTCTTTCCAGAACCAGGGGCCACTCCTCCTTTCTTCTTGTACCTCATTTGATGTGTGGATTATGTTTTGGGTATTCCAGTTTTCTAGGTTAATATCCACTTATTAGTGAGTGCATACCATGATTCACCTTTTGAGTCTGGGTTACCTCACTTAGTATGATATTCTCTAGCTCCATCCATTTGCCTAAGAATTTCATGAATTCATTGTTTCTAATGGCTGAATAGTACTCCATTGTGTAGATATACCACATTTTTTGCATCCACTCTTCTGTTGAGGGATACCTGGGTTCTTTCCAGCATCTGGCAATTACAAATAGGGCTGCTATGAACATAGTAGAACATGTATCCTTATTACATGGTGGGGAGTCTTCTGGGTATATGCCCAGGAGTGGTATAGCAGGATCTTCTGGAAGTAAGGTGCCCAGTTTTCGGAGGAACCGCCAGACTGATTTCCAGAGTGGTTGTACCAATTTGCAACCCCACCAGCAGTGGAGGAGTGTTCCTCTTTCTCCACACCCTCTCCAACACCTGCTGTCTCCTGAATTTTTAATCTTAGCCATTCTGACTGGTGTAAGATGAAATCTTAGGGTTGTTTTGATTTGCATTTCCCTAATGACTAATGAAGTTGAGCATTTTTTAAGATGCTTCTCCGCCATCCGAAGTTCTTCAGGTGAGAATTCTTTGTTTAACTCTGTACCCCATTTTTTAATAGGGTTGTTTGGTTTTCTGGAGTCTAACTTCTTGAGTTCTTTATATATATTGGATATTAGCCCTCTATCTGATGTAGGATTGGTGAAGATCTTTTCCCAATTTGTTGGTTGCCGATTTGTCCTCTTGATGGTGTCCTTTGCCTTACAGAAACTTTGTAATTTTATGAGGTCCCATTTGTCAATTCTTGCTCTTAGAGCATACGCTATTGGTGTTCTGTTCAGAAACTTTCTCCCTGTACCGATGTCCTCAAGGGTCTTCCCCAGTTTTTTTTCTATTAGCTTCAGAGTGTCTGGCTTTATGTGGAGGTCCTTGATCCATTTGGATTTGAGCTTAGTACAAGGAGACAAGGATGGATCAATTCGCATTCTTCTGCATGCTGACCTCCAGTTGAACCAGCACCATTTGTTGAAAAGGCTATCTTTTTTCCATTGGATGTTTTCAGCCTCTTTGTCGAGGATCAAGTGGCCATAGGTGTGTGGGTTCATTTCTGGATCTTCAATCCTGTTCCATTGATCCTCCTGTCTGTCACTGTACCAATACCATGCAGTTTTTAACACTATTGCTCTGTAGTATTGCTTGAGGTCAGGGATACTGATTCCCCCAGATTTCCTTTTGTTGCTGAGAATAGTTTTAGCTATCCTGGGTTTTTTGTTGTTCCAGATGAATTTGATAATTGCTCTTTCTAGCTCTGTGAAGAATTGAGTTGGGATTTTGATGGGTATTGCATTGAATCTGTATAGTGCTTTAGGCAAAATGGCCATTTTAACTATATTGATTCTGCCGATCCATGAGCATGGGAGGTTTTCCCATTTTTTGAGGTCTTCTTCCATTTCCTTCTTCAGAGTCTTGAAGTTCTTGTCATACAGATCTTTCACATGTTTGGTAAGAGTCACCCCAAGATACTTTATACTGTTTGTGGCTATTGTGAAGGGGGTCATTTCTCTAATTTCTTTCTCAGCCTGCTTATCCTTTGAGTATAGGAAGGCCACTGATTTGCTTGAGTTGACTTTATAACCTGCCACTTTGCTGAAGTTGTTTATCAGCTGTAGGAGTTCTCTAGAGGAGTTCTTTGGGTCACTTAGGTAGACGATCATGTCGTCTGCAAATAATGATAGTTTGACTTCTTCCTTTCCAATTTGTATCCCTTTGACCTCCTTATGTTGTCGAATTGCCCGAGCTAGTACCTCAAGTACAATATTGAAAAGATAAGGAGAAAGGGGGCAGCCTTGTCTGGTCCCTGATTTCAGTGGGATTGCTTCAAGTTTCTCTCCATTTAGTTTGATGCTGGCTACCGGTTTGCTGTATATTGCTTTTACTATGTTTAGGTATGGGCCTTGAATTCCTGTTCTCTCCAAGACTTTAAGCATGAAGGGATGCTGAATTTTGTCAAATGCTTTTTCAGCATCCAATGAAATGACCATGTGGTTTTGTTCTTTGAGTTTGTTTATGTAGTGGATTGTATTGATGGATTTCCGTATATTGAACCAACCCTGCATTCCTGGGATAAAGCCTACTTGATCATGGTGGATGATCGTTTTGATGTGTTCTTGGATTCGGTTGGCAAGAATTTTATTGAGTATTTTTGCATCGATGTTCATAAGGGAAATTGGTCTGAAGTTCTCTTTCTTTGTTGGATCTTTGTGTGGCTTTGGTATCAGCGTAATTGTGGCTTCGTAGAAGGAATTGGGTAGTGTTCCTTCTGTTTCTATTTTGTGGAATAGTTTGAAGAGTATTGGTGTTAACTCTTCTTTGAAGGTCTGGTAGAATTCTGCACTGAAGCCATCTGGTCCTGTGCTTTTTTTGGTTGGAAGACTTTCTATGACTCCTTCTATTTCTTTAGGCATTATGGGACTGTTTAGATGGTCTAGTTGGTCCTGATTTAATTTTGGTATTTGGTATCTGTCAAGGAAATTGTCCATTTCCTCCAGATTCTCCAGTTGTGTTGAGTATAGGCTCTTGTAGTAGGATCTGATGATTTTTTGGATTTCCTCAGTTTCCGTTGTTATATCTCCCTTTTCATTTCTAAGTTTGTTAATTTGGATACTTTCTCTGTGCCCTTTGGTCATTCTGGCTAAGGGTTTATCTATCTTGTTGATTTTCTCAAAGAACCAGCTCCTGGTATTGTTGATTTTTTGTATGGTTCTCTTTGTTTCTACTTGATTGATTTCGGCCCTGAGTTTGATGATTTCCTGCCTTCTACTCCTCCTGGGCGAAATAGCTTCTTTTTGTTCCAGGGCTTTCAGGTGTGTCATTAAGCTGGTAATGTATGCTCTCTCCATTTTCTTTTTGGAGGCACTCAGGGCTATGAGTTTTCCTCTTAGCACTGCTTTCATTGTGTCCCATAGATTTGGGTATGTTGTGTTTTCATTTTCATTGTGTTCTAAAAAGTCTTTAATTTCTTTCTTTATTTCTTCCTTGACCAAGGTATCATTGAGTAGAGTATTGTTCAGTTTCCACGTGTATGTGGGCTTTCTGTTGTTTCTGTTGCTATTGAAGACCACTTTTACTCCATAGTGATCAGATAGGAGGCATGGGATTAGTTCGATCTTCTTATATTTGTTGAGGTCTGTCTTGTGACCAATTATATGGTCGATTTTGGAGAAGGTACCATGAGGTGCTGAGAAAAAGGTATATTCTTTTGTTTTAGGATAGAATGTTCTATATATATCTGTTAAATCTAATTGGTCCAAAGCTTCAATTAGTTTCATTGTGTCCCTGTTTAGTTTCTGTTTTCCTGATCGGTCCATTGAGGAAAGTGCAGTGTTGAAGTCACCCACAATTATTGTGTTAGGTGCAATGTGTGCTTTTAGTTTTAATAAAGTTTCTTTTACAAAAGAGGGTGCCCTTACATTTGGGGCATAGATGTTCAGGATTGTCAGTTCTTCTTTTTGTATTTTTCCTTTGACCAGCAAGAAGTGTCCCTCAGGGTCTCTTTTGATGACTTTGGGTTGAAAGTCAATTTTATCTGATATTAAAATGGCTACTCCAGCTTGTTTCCTGAGACCATTTGCTTGTAAAATTGTCTTCCAGCCTTTTACTCTAAGGTAGTGTTTGTCTTTGACCCTGAGGTGTGTTTCCTGTAAGCAGCAAAATGTAGGGTCCTGTTTACGTATCCATTCAGTTAGTCTGTGTCTTTTTATTGGGGCATTAAGTCCATTGATGTTAAGAGATATTAAGGAATAGTGATTGTTACTTCCTATCATTTTTGACGTTATTTTTAAATTTGAATGCTTAACTTCTTTTGGGTTTGATGAAAGGTTACTATCTTGCTTTTTCCAGGGTGAAGTTTCCCTCCTTGTATTGGTGTTGTCCTCCTATTATCCTTTTTAGGGCCGGGTTTGTGGATAGATATTGGGTAAACTTGGTTTTGTCATGAAATATCTTAGTTTCTCCATCTATGGTGATTGAGAGTTTTGCTGGATATAGTAGTTTTGGTTGGCATTTGTGTTCTCTTAGAGTCTGCATAAGATCTGCCCAGGACCTTCTAGCCTTCATAGTCTCAGGTGAAAAGTCTGCTGTGATTCTGATAGGTCTTCCTTTATATGTTACTTGGCCTTTTTCTCTTACTGCCTTTAGTATTCTTTCTTTGTTTAGAACATTTGGTGTTTTGATTATTATGTGACGGGAAGTATTTCTGTTCTGGTCCAGTCTGTTTGGAGTTCTGTAGGCTTCTTGTATATTCATGGGCATCTCTCTCTTTAGGTTAGGGAAGTTTTCTTCCATAATTTTATTGAAGATATTTGCTGGCCCTTTAAGTTGTAAATCTTCACTCTCCTCTATGCCTATAATCCTTAGGTTTGGTCTTCTCATTGTGTCCTGGATTTCCTGGATATTTTGGGTTACAAGCTTTTTGCATTTTGCATTTTCTTTAACTGTTGAGTCCATGGTTTCTATGGAATCTTCAGCATCTGAGATTCTTTCTTCTATCTCTTGTATTCTGTTGTTGATATTTGTATCTCTGTCCCCTGATTTCTTCCCAAGGCTTTCTATCTCCAAAGTTGTCTCCCTTTGAGTTTTCTTAGTTGTTTCTACTTCTGATTTTAGATCCTGGATGGTTTTGCTTAGCTCCTTCACTTGCATGTTTGTGTTTTCCTGTAATGCTTTAAGAGATTTTTGTGTTTTCTCATTCATGAGCTCAGCCTGTTGACCAAAGTTCTCCTGTATTTCTTTAAGAGATTTTTGTGTTTCGTCTTTCATGACCTCAGCCTGTTGAGCAAAGTTCTCCTGTATTTCTTTAAGTGTTTTTTGCATTTCCTCCTTGTTGGCTTTTGTATTCTCCTGGATTTCTTTCAATGATTTTTGTGTTTCCCTTGCAAGGGCTTCTACCTTTTGATCCATTGTCTCCTGAATTTCTTTACGTATGACCTTCATGTGTTCCTGTACCAGCATCATGACCAGTGATTTTAAATCCAAATCTTGTTTTACTGGTGTGATGGGGTATCCAGGACATGTTGGTAGAGGAGAATTGGGTTCAGATGTTGCCATATTGCCTTGATTTCTGTTAGTGACGTTCCTGCGTTTGCCTTTTGCCATCTAGATCTCACTGGTGTTAGTTTATCTTGTCAGTGCTGGACTCACCAGTGCAAGCTGCCCCTTCCCAGTTGGCCTCTGGTGCACAGCTTACCTCCTGCACTGCTTGTAGACAGTGTGCTGCTGCCCAGGCTGTTCAGATCCCAAAGCAGGCACCCGAAGGCTCCCGCTGGGGCCCGCTGGATTCACTGGAGCACACTGACTTCTCCCAGCTGGCCGCCCGGAAGCCCAGCTAGCCACTTGCAGGACTTGGAGATGTAATGCTGCCGCCCAGACTGATCTGGATCCGGAAGCGGAGAGAGTAGAGCTAAGGCCTTCTGCCTGAGGCCTTGCCCCAGATTGTGTCTGTGGAGGAGATGGAGCCCCTGTGCACTCCCAGGGAGTGCCGACGGTGTATGCTACTGTGACCTCCCCTGAGTTCCGCTCACTCCGCTGGGCAGCCGATCTGCCAACCGGGCTATCGCACACAAGGTTAGCCTGGCCGCCCAGTCCCTGAGTCCAGGCAAAAGCCTGGGAGGCCAAGGTCCGAGCAAAGTTCCCCTACGGCTTTGACTGTTAATTGGGTTTGCCAGGTGACTAGGATGGCGGGCGTGTGCGCCCGCGCTCCCTGAAAGCGCCGGGAGAGTCTGCTTTGCTAACAATCACCTGGGCGGGTTGACTCACAGATGGCCCACCAAGCCGCCCAGTTCTTGGGGTCAGTCCTGTGCCTTTTGGGGCCTGGACCCCCGCTTTGTTAGCCTTAGGCTATGCCTGTTACAGGTCTGCCTGCCTGAGCTCTCTGTCGTCCTGCAGGCAAAATGGCGGCGGCGCGCTCGCAGGCCTGGGCAAAAAACCTCCTGGTTGGGTTGGCACCCCGATGGCCCCCCGACCCGCCCAGGGCCTGGGTGCAGGCCAACGCCCGTCGGGCTCAGACCACCGCGGTGTTGGCCTCGGATTATGTTTGTGTACCTCAGTCTGTCCGATTCCTGGAGTACGGAACCAAGATGGATCCTCCTCTCCTGACTGGTGGGAGGCCGAGTTCTGAAGTGGCCTCCGTGCAGGAAAGGCGCCGCACAACTGCAGCTGCTTGCTGTCCGGCTGGTCAGCGAAGGTCAGTGGTCGTGGGCGCAGGGCCTAACTGGTCCCTGTGACGCCTTGGTTCCACTGCTGATGGCCCTTCAGCTGGAGCAGCCACTGCTGCCGCTGCTGCCGCCGCCGCCGCCGCCGCCGCCGCCGCCGGATTTCTTTAAAACGTGATATTGTGACATATTTTATCTAGAGAAAACTCTCGTGTACATTCTCTTTTGAGGCTACACGCTGAGACATACAAGCAACACCAAAGGTTGTCGAGTTACAACTTGTTGTTTAGGAAAAACAAGATAATTACGCACATTGCAGAATTTCCTTAAAACTTGGTATTCTGACATATTTTTTCGGAGAAAATTCTCCTGTGGGTGTTCTTTTGAGGCTACACATTTAGACATACACGCAACCCCAAATCTTTTCGAGTTACAACGTATTGTTTAGGAAATACAAGATAATTTTTACGATGCGTTATTTCTTCTCCTAAAGTTTAAGTATTTCTAATACGTACATATATGTCTTTCCTCTGCAACATTTTATTCCGTTATAACGTGGAATTCTTACATATTCTTTCGAGAGAAAGCTCTGTTGTGCGTTCTCTTTTGAGGCTACACGCTTAGACATGCACGCAACACCAAAGCTTTTCGAGTTACAACGTGTTGTTTAGGAAAAACAAGATAATTTCTCATGATGCAGTATTTCCTTAAAACGTGGTATTCTGACATATATTTTTGAGAAAAAATTCTCCTGTGGGTTCTCTTTTGAGGCTACACATTTAGACATAGACACAACACCAAATCCTTTCAAGTTACAACGTGTTGTTTAGGAAATACAAGATAATTTTGTGCGATGCGTTATTTATTCTCGTAAAGAGTAAGTATTTCTAATAAGTACGTATTTGTCTTTACTCTGCAACACTGTATTTCTTTATCACGTTGTACTCTTACATATTCTTTCAAGAGAAAACTCTCCTGTGTGTTCTCTTCTGAGGCTACACACATAGACATACACGCAACACCAAAGCTTTTCGAGTAAAAACTGGTTCTTTAGGTAAAAACAAGATAAATTCGCACTATGCGGGATTTCCTTAAAATGTTGTATTCTGACATATTCATTCAAGAGAAAACTCTCCTGGGCGTTCTCTTTTGAGGCTACATGCTTAGTCATACATGCAACACCAAAGATTTCGAGTTAAAACATGTTGTTTAGGAAAAACAAGATAATTTCGCATGATGCAGGATTTCTTTAAAATGTGGTATTGTGACATATTTTATCGAGATAAAACTCTCCCGTGAGTTCTCTTTTGAGTCTACACACTGAGATATAAAAGCAACTCCAAAGGTTTTCGAGTTACAACGTGTTGTTTAGGAAACACAAGATAATTTCGCACGATGCGGGATATCCTTAAAACGTGGTATTCTGACATATTTTTTCGAGAGGAAACTCTATTGTGCATTCCCTTTTGAGGCTACACGCTTAGACATATACGCAACACCAAATCTTTTCAAGTTACAACGTGTTGTTTAGGAAATACAAGATAATTTTGAACGATGTGTTATTTCTTCTCGTAATGTTTAAATATTTCTAATATGTACGTATTTGTCTTTACTCTGCAAAACTGTATTTCCTTGTAAAGTGGTATTCTTACATATCTTGTTAGAGAAAACTCTCCTTTGCATTCTCTTTTGAGGCTACACACTTAGACATACACGCAATACCAAAGCTTTTCGAGTTAAAACATGCTGTTTAGGAAAAACAAGATAATTTCTCACGATGCAGGATTTCTTTAAAACGTGGTACTGTGACATATTTTATTGAGGGAAAACTCTCCTGTACATTCTCTTTTGAGGCTACACGCTGAGACATACAAGCAACACCAAAGGTTTTCGAGTTACAACGTGTTGTTTAGGAAAAACAAGATAATTTCACATGTTGCAGGATTTCCTTAAAACTTGGTATTCTGACATATTTTTTCGGAGAAAATTGTCCTGTCGGTGCACTTTTGAGGCTCCACGTTTAGACATACATGCAACACCAAATCTTTTTGAGTTACAACGTGTTGTTTAGGAAATAAAAGATAATTTTGTAAGATGCGTTATTTCTTCTCGGAAAGTTTGAGTATTTCTAATATGTACGTACTTGTCTTTACTCTGCAAAACTGTATTTCCTTGTAACGTGGTATTCTTACATATTCTTTTGAGAGAAAACTGTCCTGTGCCTTCTCTTTTGAGGCTACACACTTACATATACACACAACCCCAAATCTTTTCGAGTTACAACAGGGTGTTTAGGAAATACAAGATAATTTTGTAAGATGCATTATTTCTTCGAGTAAAGTTTAAGTATTTCTAATACGTGCATATTTGTCTTTATTCTGCAACACTGTATTTCCTTATAACGAGGTATTCCTACATATTCTTTCGAGAGAAAACTCTCCTGTGCATTCTCTTTTGAGTCTACACACTTAGACATACATGCAACACCAAAGCTTTTCGAGTTACAACATGTTCTTTAGGAAAAAAAGATAATTTCGCAAGATGCGGGATTTCCTTAAAACATGGTATTCTGACATATTTTTTCGAGAGAAAATTCTCCTGTGGGTTCTCTTTTGAGGCTACATGTTTAGCCATACACGCAACACCAAATCTTTTCGAGTTACAATGTGTTGTTTAGGATATACAAGATAATTTTGTACGATGAGTTCTTTCTTCTCGTAAAGTTTAAGTATTTCTAATACGTACATATTGTTCTTTACTCTGCAACACTGTATTTACTTACAGCGTGATATTCATATATATTCTTTTGAGAGAAAACTCTCCTGTGTGTTCTGTTTTGAGGCTACACGCTTAGACATACAAGCAACACCAAATCTTTTCGAGTTACAACGTGTTGTTTGGGAAAAACAAGATAATTTCGCACGATGAGGGATTTCCATAAAACGTGCTATTCTGATATATTTTTTCGAGAGTACATTCTCCTGTGGGTTCTCTTTTGAGGCTACATGTTCAGACATAAATGCAACACCAAATGTTTTCGAGTTACAACGTGGTGTTTAGGAAATACAAGAAAATTTTTTATGATGCATTATTTCTTCTCATAAAGTTTAAGTATTTTTAAAACTTACATATTTGTCTTTACTCTGCAACACTGTATTTCCTTATAACGTGGTATTCTTACATATTCTTTTGAGAGAAAACTCTCCTGTGCGTTCTGTTTTGAGGCTGCACCCTTAGACATACAAGCAACACAAAAGCTTTTCGAGTTACAACGTGTTGTTTAGGAAAAACAAGATAATTTCGCACGATGAGGGATTTCCTTAAAACGTGGTATTCTGACATATTTTTTTTTGAGGGAAACCTCACCTGTGCGTTCTCTTTTATGGATACAAGCTTAGACATACACGCAACACCAACTCCTTTCCAATTTCAACTTTTTGTTTAGGAAATACAAGATAATTTTGTATGGAGCGTTATTTCTTCTCATAAAGTTTAAGTATTTCTAATATGTACGTATTTGTCTTTACTCTGCAACACTCTATTTCCTTGTAACTTGCAATTGTTACATAATCTTTCAAGAGAAAACTGTCTTGTGCCTTCTCGTTTGAGGCTAAACACTTAGACATACACACAACACCAAATCATTTCGAGTTACAACGTGTTGTTTAGGAAATGCAAGATAATTTTGTACGATGCGTTATTTCTTCTCATAAAGTTTAAGAATTTCTAATACGTATGTATTTGTCTTTACTCTGCAACACTCTATATTCTTGTAACATGGTACTCTTACATATTCTTTCGAGGGAAAACTGTCCTGTGCCTTCTCTTTTGAGGCTACACACTTAGACATACACGCAACACCAACTCTTTTCGAGTTACAACGTGTTGTTTAGGAAATACAAGATAATTTTGTACGATGCGTTATTTCTTTGATTAAAGTTTAAGTATTTCTAATATGTACATAATTGTCTTTAAACTGCAACACTGTATTTCCTTATAACGTGGTATTCTTACACATTCTTTAGAGAGAAAACTCTCCTGTGCGTTCTCTTTTGAGGCTACACGCTTAGACATACACGCAATACCAAAGCATTTCGAGTTACAACGTGTTGTTTAGGAAAAATAAGATAATTTTGCACGATGCGGTATTTCCTTAAAAAGTGGTATTGTGACAGATATTTTCGAGATAAAACTCTCCTGTGCGTTCTCTTTTGAGTCTACAAGCTTAGACATACATGCAACACCAAATCCTTTGTGTTACAATGTTTTGTTTAGGAAAAACAAGATAATTTTGCACGATGCGTTATTTCTTCTCCTAAAGTTTAAGTTTTTCCAATATGTAAGTATTTGTCTTTACTCTGCAACACTGTATTTCCTTATAACGTCGTATTCTTACGTATTCTTTCGATAGAAAAATCTCCTGTGTATTCTCTTTTGAGGCTACACGCTTAGACATACACGCAACACCAAAGCTTTTCGAGTTACAACGTGTTGTTTAGGAAACACAAGATAATTTCACACGATGCGGGATTTCCTTAAAACGTGGTATTCTGACATATTTTTTTCGAGAGAAAACTCTCCTGTGCATTCCCTTTTGAGGCTACACGCTTAGACATATACGCCACACCAAATCTTTTCGAGTTACAACGTGTTGTTTAGGAAATACAAGATAATTTTGAACGATGCATTATTTCTTCTCGTAAAGTTTAAGTATTTCTAATATGTTCGTATTTGTCTTTACTCTGCAAAACTGTGTTTCCTTGTAAAGTGGTATTCTTACATATCTTGTGGGAGAAAACTCTCCTGTTCATTCTCTCTTGAGGCTACACTATTAGACGTACACGCAACACCAAAGCTTTTTGAGTTAAAACATGTTGTTTAGGAAAAACAAGATAACTTCGCACGATGCAGGATTTCTATAAAACATGGTATTGTGACATATTTTATCGAGAGAAAACTCTCCTGTGCATTCTCTTTTGAGTCTACACGCTTAAACATACACGCAACACCAAAGTTTTTCGAGTTACGTTTTGTTTAGGAAAAACAAGATAATTTCGCACGATGCAGGATTTCATTAAAACGTGGTATTCTGACATATTTTTTCGAGAGAAAATTCTTCTGTGGGTTCTCTTTTGAGGCTACACATTCAGACATACACACAACACCAAATCTTTTCGAGTTACAAGGTGTTGTTTAGGAAATACAGATAATTTTTTACGATGCGTTATTTCTTCTTGTAAAATTTCAGTATTTCTAATACGTACGTATTTGTCTTTAATCTGCAACACTGTATTTCCTTATAACATGATATTTTTATATATTCGTTCGAGAGGAAACTCTCCTGTGTGTTCTCTTTTGAGGCTACACACTTAGACATACACAAAACACCAAAGCTTTTCGAATTATAACGTGTTGTTTAAGAAAAACATGATAATATCGCACGATGCGGGATTTCCTTAAAACGTGGTATTCTGACATATTTTTTGGAGAGAAAACTCTTCTGTGTGTTCTCTTTTGAAGCTACAAGGTTAGACATACTCGCAACACAAGATCTTATCGAGTTCAACGTGTTGTTTACGGAAAAACAAGATAATTTTGCACGATGCGTTATTTCTTCTCATAAAGTATTTCTAATAAGTAAGTATTTGTCTTTACTCTGCAACACTGTATTTCCTTATAACGTGGTATTCTTATATATTCTCTGGAGAGAAAACTCTCCTGTGCGTTCCCTTTTGAGTCTACACGCTTAGACATACACGCAACACCAAAGCTTTTCGAGTTACAACCTGTTGTTTATGAAAAACAAGATAATTTCGCACGATGCAGGATTTCCTTAAAACGTGGTATTCTGACATATTTTGTCGAGAGAAAATTCTCCTGTTGGTTCTCTTTTGAGGCTACACATTTATACATACACACAAAACCAAATCTTTTCGAGTTACAACGTGTTGTTTAGGAAATCCAAGATAATATTTTACGATGTGTTATTTCTTCTTGTAAAGTATAAGTATTTCTAATATGTACTTATTTGTCTTTTCTCTGCAACACTCTATTTCCTTATGACGTTGTAATCTTACATATTTTTTCGCGAGAAAACTCTCCTGTGTGTTCTATATTGAGGCTACACACTTAGACATACACGCAAGAAAAACGCTTTTCGAGTTACAATGTGTTCTTTAAGAAAAACAAGATAATTTCGCAGGATGCGGGATTTCCTCAAAACGTGGTATTCTGACATATTTTTTCGACAGAAAAATCTCCTGTGCATTCTCTTTTGAGGCTAAATGCTTAGACATACACTCAACACCAAATCTCTTAGAGTTACAACGTGTTGTTTAGGAAATACAAGATAACTTTGTACGAAGCGTTATTTCTTCTTGTAATATTTAAGTATTTCTAATATGTACGTATTTGTCTTTAATCTGCAACACAGTATTTCTTTATAACGTGGTATTCTTATATAGTCTTTCGACAGAAATCTCTCCTGTGCGTTCTCTTTTGAGGCTACATGCTTAGACATACACGCAACACCAAATCTTTTCGAATTACAACATGTTGTTTAGGAAATAAAAGATAATTTTGTATGATGCTTTATTTCTTCTCTTAATGTTTAAGTATTTCTAATACGTACTTATTTGTCTTTACTATACAACACTGTATTTCCATGTAACGTGGTATTCTTACATATTCTTTGGAGAGAAAACTCTCCTGTGCGTTCTCTTTTGAGGCTACACGGTTAGACATACACGCCACACCAAATCTTTTCGAGTTACAATGTGTTGTTTAGGAAATACTGGATAATTTTGTATGATGCGTTATTTTTTCTGGTAAGTTTAAGTATTTCTAATACGTACGTATTTGTCTTTACTCTGCAAAACTCTTTTTCCTTGTAACATGGTATTCTTACCTATTCTTGGGAGAGAAAACTCTCCTGTGCCTTCTCTTTTGAGGCTACACACTTAGACATACATGCAACACCAAAGCTTTTCGAGTTAAAAGATGTTGTTTAGGAAAAACAAGATAATTTCGCAAGATGCGGGATTTCCTTAAAACGTGGTATTCTGACATATTTTTTGGAGAGAAAACTCTCCTGGGCATTCTCTTTTGAGGCTACAAGCTTAAACATACATGCATCACCAAAGCTTTTTGATTTACAACCTGTTGTTTAGGGAAAAAAAAGATAATTTTCCACGATGCGAGATTTCCTTAAAACGTGGTATTCTGACATATTTTTTGGAGAGAAAACTCTCCTGGGCATTCTCTTTTGAGGCTACAAGCTTAGACATACACGCAAAACAAAATCTTATCGAGTTACAATGTGTTGTTTAAGAAAAACAAGATAATTTTGCACGATGCATTATTTCTTCTCATAAAGTTTAAGTATTTCCAATATGTGCGTAATTATCTTTACTCTGCAACACTGTGTTTCCTTATAACATGGTATTCTTACATATTCTTTCGAGAGAAAACTCTCCTGTGCGTTCTCTTTTGAGGCTACACATTTAGACATACACGCATCACCAAAGCTTTTCGAGTTACAACCTGTTGTTTAAGAAAAAAAGATAATTTCCTATGATGTGCGATTTCCTTAAAACGTGGTATTCTGACATATTTTGTCGAGAGAAAATTCTCCTGTGGTTTCTCTTTTGAGGCTACAGGTTTAGACATACACGCAACACAAAATCTTTTCGAGTTACAACGTGTTGTTTAGGAAAAACAAGATAATTTCTCACGATGCAGGATTTCCTTAAAACGTGGTATTCTGACATATTTTGATGAGAGAAAACTCTCTTGTGCGTTCTCTTTTGAGGCTAAACGTTTAGACATACACGCAACACCAAATCTTTTCGAGTTACAAAGTGTTGTTTAGGAAAAACAAGATAATTTTGCACGATGCGTTATTTCTTCTCGTAAAGTTTAAGTATTTCCAATAGGTACTTATTTGTCTTTACTCAGCAACACTATATTTCCTTATAACATGGTATTCTTACATATTCTTTCGAGAGAAAACTCTCCTGTGCGTTCTCTTTTGAGGCTGCACGCTTAGACAAAAACGCAACACCAAAGTTTTTCGAGTTACAACAAGTTGTTTAGGAAAAAAAGATAATTTCGCATTATACGGGATTTTCTTAAAACGTGGTATTCTGACATATTTTTTGAGAGAAAACTCTCCTGTGCATTCTCTTTTGAGGGTACACACTTAGACAGACACGCAACACCAAAGCTTTTGGAGTTGTAACGTGTAGTTTAGGAAAAACAAGATAATTTCGCACAATGCAGGATTTCCTTAAAACGTGGTATTCTGACATATTTTTTGATAGAAAACTGTCCTGTGCATTCTCTTTTGAGGCTACACGCTGCGACATACAAGCAACACCAAAGGTTTTCGAGTTACAACATGTTGTTTAGGAAAAACAAGATAATTTTGCATGATGCAGAATTTCCTTAAAACGTGGTATTCTGATGTATTTTTTCGAGAGTAAATAATCCTGTGGGTTCTCTTTTGAGGCTAAACGTTTAGACATACACGCAACACCAAATCTCTTCGAGTTACAAAGTGTTGTTTAGGAAAAACAAGATAATTTTGCATGATGCGTTATTTCTTCTCGTAAAGTTTAAGTATTTCCAATAGGTACTTATTTGTCTTTACTCAGCAACACTATATTTCTTTATAACATGGTATTCTTACATATTCTTTCGAGAGAAAACTCTCCTGTGCGTTCTCTTTTGAGGCTGCACGCTTAGACAAAAACGCAACACCAAAGTTTTTCGAGTTACAACAAGTTGTTTAGGAAAAAAGATAATTTCGCATTATACGGGATTTTCTTAAAACGTGGTATTCTGACATTTTTTTGAGAGAAAACTCTCCTGTGCATTCTCTTTTGAGGGTACACACTTAGACAGACACGCAACACCAAAGCTTTTGGAGTTGTAACGTGTAGTTTAGGAAAAACAAGATAATTTCACACAATGCAGGATTTCCTTAAAACGTGGTATTCTGACATATTTTTTGATAGAAAACTGTCCTGTGCGTTCTCTTTTGAGGCTACACGCTGCGACATACAAGCAACACCAAAGCTTTTCGAGTTACAACATGTTGTTTAGGAAAAACAAGATAATTTTGCATGATGCAGAATTTCCTTAAAACGTGGTATTCTGATGTATTTTTTCGAGAGTAAATAATCCTGTGGGTTCTCTTTTGAGGCTAAACGTTTAGACATACACACAACACCAAATCTTTTCGAGTTACAACGTGTTGTTTAGGAAATACAAGTTAATTTTGTACGATGTGTTATTTCTTCTAGTAAATTTTAAGTATTTCTAATAAGTACGTATTTGTCTTTACTCTGCAACACTGTATTTCCTTATAACGTGGTATTCTTACATATTCTTTGGAGAGAAAACTCTCCTGTGCGTTCTCTTTTGAGGCTTCACTCTGAGATATACAAGCTACACCAAAGCGTTTCGAGTTACAATGTGTTGCTTAGGAAAAACAAGATAATTTCGCACGATGCAAGATTTCCTTAAAACGTGGTATTATGACATATTTTTTTCCGAAGGAAAACTCTCCTGTGCGTTCTCTATTGAGGCTACACGTTTAGACATACACGCAACACCAAATCTTTTCGAGTTACAATGTGTTGTTTAAGAAAAACAAGAAAATTTTGCACGATGCGTTATTTCTTCTCGTATAATTAAAGTATTTCCAATACATATGCATTTGTGTTTACTCTGCAAGACTATATTTCCTTATAATGTGTATTTTCACATATTCTTTCAAGAGAAAACTCTCCTGTGCGTTCTCTTTTGAGGATGTACGCTTAGACAAAAACGCAACACCAAAGCTTTTCGAGTTACAACAAGTTGTTTAGGAAAAACAAGATAATTTCGCACAATACGGGATTTTCTTAAAACGTGGTATTCTGATATATTATTTTGAGAGAAAACTCTCCTGTGCATTCTCTTTTGAGGGTAGACGCTTAGACATACATGCATCACCAAAGCTTTTCGAGTTACAACCTGTTGTTTAGGAAAAACAAGATAATTTCGCACGATGCAGGATTTCCTTAAAACGTGGTATTCTGACATATTTTTTTCGAGAGAAAATACTCCTGTCGGTTCTCTTTTGAGGCTACACATTTAGACATACACACAACACCAAATCCCTTCGAGTTACAACGTGTTGCTTATGAAATACAAAATAATTTTTTACGATGCGTTATTTCTTCTCGTGAAGTTTAAGTATTTCTAATATGTAAGTATTTGTCTTTACTCTGCAACACTGTATTTGCTTATAACGTGGAATTCTTACATATTCTTTTGAGAGAAAACTCTCCTGTGCATTCTCTTTTGAGGATATACGCTTAGACATACACGCAACACCAAAGCTTTTCGAGTTACAATGTCTTGTTTAAGAAAAAACAAGATAATTTCGCACGATGTGGGATTTCCTTAAAACGTGGTATTCTGACATATTTTTTCGACAGAAAACTGTCCTGTGCGTTCTCTTTTGAGGCTAAATTCTTAGACATACACGCAACACCAAATCTTTTCGAGTTACAACGTGTTGTTTAGGAAATACAAGGTAATATTTTACGATGTGTTATTTCTTCTCATAAAGTTTAAGTATTTCTAATACGTACGTATTTGCCTTTACTCTGCAACACTGTATTTCCTTGAAACGTGGAATTCTTATACATTCTTTCGACAGAAAACTCTCCTGTGCATTCTCTTTTGAGGCTACACGATTAGACTTGCACGCATCACCATAGATTTTCGAGTTACAACGTGTTGTTTAGGGAAAAAAAGATAATTTCGCATGATGCGGGATTTCCATAAAAGGTGGTATTCTAAAATATTTTGTCGAGAGAAAATGATCCTGTGGGTTCTCTTTTGATGCTCCATGTTTAGACATACACGAAACACCAAATCTTTTCGAGTTACAATGTGTTGTTTAGGAAAAACAAGATAATTTCGCTCTATGCAGGATTTCCTTAAAACATGGTATTCTGACATATTTTTTCGAGAGAAAACTCTCCTGTGCATTCTCTTTTGAGGCTATACACTTAGACGTACACCCAACACCAAAGTTTTCGAGTTAAGATTTGTTGTTTAGGAAAAAAAAAGATAATTATGCATAATCCTGGATTTCCTTAAAACGTGGTAATCTGACATATTTTTTTGACAGAAATCTCTCCTGTGCGTTCTCTTTTGAGGCTACACGCTGAATCATACAAGCAACACCAAAGTATTTCGAGTTACAAAATGTTGTTTAAGAAAAAGAAGATAATTTTGCACGATGCAGGATTTCCTTAAAACGTGGTATTCTGACATATTTTTCGAGAGAAAATTCTCCTGTGGGTTCTCTTTTGAGGTTGCCCGTTTAGACATACACGCAACACCAAATCATTTCGAGTTACAACGTGTTGTTTAGGAAATACAAGTTAATTTTGTACGATGCGTTATTTCTTCTCATAAAGTTTAAGTATTTCTAATATGCACTTATTTGTCTTTACTCTGCAACACTCTATTTCCTTGTAACGTGGTATTCTTATATATTCTTTCGAGAGAAAACTCTCCTGTGCGTTCTCTTTTGAGGCTACACGCTTAGACATACACACCACACCAAATCTTTTCGCGTTACAATGTGTTGTTTAGGAAAAACAAGATAATTTCGCACGATGTAGGATTTCCTTAAAACGTGGTATTCTGACATATTTTTTCGAAGGCAAACTCTCCTGTGCGTTCTCTTTTGAGGCTACACATTTAGACATACACGCAACACCAAATCTTTTCGAGTTACAATGTGTTGTTTAAGAAAAACAAGAAAATTTTGCACGATGCGTTATTTCTTCTCGTATAATTTAAGTATTTCCAATACATATGTATTTGTCTTTACTCTGCAACACTATATTTCCTTATAATGTGGTATTTTCACATATTCTTTCGAGAGAAAACTCTCCTGTGCGTTCTCTTTTGAGGCTGTACGCTTAGACAAAAACGCAACACCAAAGCTTTTCGAGTTACAACAAGTTGTTTAGGAAAAACAATATAATTTCGCACAATACGGGATTTTCTGAAAACGTGGTATTCTGACATATTATTTTGAGAGAAAACTCTCCTGTGCATACTCTTTTGAGGGTAGACGCTTAGACATACATGCAACACCAAAGCTTTTCGTGTTAAAACCTTTTGTTTAGGAAAAACAAGATAATTTCTCACGATGCAGGATTTCCTTAAAACGTGGTATTCTGACATATTTTTTCGAGAGAAAATACTCCTGTTGGTTTTCTTTTGAGGCTACACATTTAGACATACACACAACACCAAATCCTTTCGATTTACAATGTGTTGTTTATGAAATACAAAATAATTTTTTACGATGCGTTATTTCTTCTCGTGAAGTTTAAGTATTTCTAATATGTAAGTATTTGTTACTCTGCAACACTGTATTTGCTTATAACGTGGTAATCTTACATATTCTTTTAAGAGAAAACTCTCCTGTGCATTCTCTTTTGAGGATACACGCTTAGACATACACGCAACACCAAAGCTTTTCGAGTTACAATGTGTTGTTTAAGAAAAACAAGATAATTTCGCACAATGGGGGATTTCCTTAAAACGTGGTATTCTGACATATTTATTCGACAGAAAACTGTCCTGTGCATTTCTTTTGAGGCTTAATTCTTAGATATACACGCAACACCAAATCTTTTCGAGTTACAACGTGTTGTTTAGGAAATACGAGGTAATTTTTTACGATGTGTTATTTCTTCTCGTAAAGTTTAAGTATTTCTAATATGTATGTATTTGCCTTTACCCTGCAACACTGTATTTCCTTGTAACGTGGTATTCTTATACATTATTTCGACAGAAAACTCTCCTGTGCATTCTCTTTTGAGGCTACACGCTTAGACATACACGCATCACCATAGATTTTCGAGTTACAACGTGTTGTTTAGGGAAAAAAAGATAATTTCGCATGATGCGGGATTTCCATAAAAGGTGGTATTCTGAAATATTTTGTCGAGAGAAAATGATCCTGTGGGTTCTCTTTTGATGCTACATGTTTAGACATGCACGCAACACCAAATCTTTTCGAGTTACAACGTGTTGTTTAGGAAAAACAAGATAATTTCGCTCTATGCGGGATTTCCTTAAAACGTGGTATTCTGACATATTTTTTCGAGAGAAAACTCTACTGTGCATTCTCTTTTGAGGCAATACACTTAGACGTACACCCAACACCAAAGCTTTTCGAGTTAAAATATGTTGTTTAGGAAAAAAAAGATAATTACGCATGATGCTGGATTTCCTTAAAAGGTGGTATTCTGACATATTTTTTGACAGAAATCTCTCCTGTGCGTTCTCTTTTGAGGCTACCCGCTGAATCATACAAGAAACACCAAAGTATTTCGAGTTACAAAATGTTGTTTAAGAAAAAGAAGATAAATTTGCACGATGCAGGATTTCCTTAAAACGTGGTATTCTGACATACTTTTTCGAGAGAAAATTCTCCTGTGGGTTCTCTTTTGAGGTTGCACGTTTAGACATACAAGCAACACCAAATCATTTCGAGTTACAACGTGTTGTTTAGGAAATACAAGTTAATTTTGTACGATGCATTATTTCTTCTTATAAAGTCTAAGTATTTCTAATATGCACTTATTTGTCTTTACTCTGCAACACTCTATTTCCTTGTAATGTGGTATTCTTATATATTCTTTCGAGAGAAAACTCTCCTGTGCGTTCTCTTTTGAGGCTACACGCTTAGACATACACGCCACACCAAATCTTTTCGAGTTACAATGTGTTGTTTAGGAAAAACAAGATAATTTCGCACGATGCAGGATTTCCTTAAAACGTGGTATTCTGACATATTTTTTTGAAGGAAAACTCTCCTGTGCGTTCTCTTTTGAGGCTACACATTTAGGCATACACGCAACACCAAATCTTTTCGAGTTACAATGTGTTGTTTAAGAAAAACAAGAAAATTTTGCACGATGCGTTATTTCTTCTCGTATAATTTAAGTATTTACAATACATGTGTATTTGTCTTTACTCTGCAACACTATATTTCCTTATAATGTGGTATTTTCACATATTCTTTCAAGAGAAAACTCTCCTGTGCGTTCTCTTTTGAGGCTGTACGCTTAGACAAAAACGCAACACCAAAGCTTTTCGAGTTACAACAAGTTGTTTAGGAAAAACAATATAATTTCGCACAATACGGGATTTTCTAAAAACGTGGTATTCTGACATATTATTTTGAGAGAAAACTCTCCTGTGCATTCTCTTTTGAGGGTAGACGCTTAGACATACATGCAACACCAAAGCTTTTCGAGTTACAACCTGTTGTTTAGGAAAAACAAGATAATTTCGCACGATGCAGGATTTCCTTAAAACGTGGTATTCTGACATATTTTTTCGAGAGAAAATACTACGGTCGGTTCTCTTTTGAGGCTACACATTTAGACATACACACAACACCAAATCCTTACGAGTTACAACGTGTTGTTTATGAAATACAAAATAATTTTTTACGATGCGTTATTTCTTCTCGTGAAGTTTAAGTATTTCTAATATGTAAGTATTTGTTACTCTGCAACAGTGTATTTGCTTATAACGTGGTATTCTTACATATTCTTTTGAGAGAAAACTCTCCAGTGCATACTCTTTTGAGGATACACGCTTAGACATACACGCAACACCAAAGCTTTTCGAGTTACAATGTGTTGTTTAAGAAAAACAAGATAATTTCCCACGATGGGGGATTTCCTTAAAACGTGGTATTCTGACATATTTATTCGACAGAAAACTGTCCTGTGCGTTCTCTTTTGAGGCTAAATTCTTAGACATACACGCAACACCAAATCTTTTCGAGTTACAACGTGTTGTTTAGGAAATACAAGGTAATTTTTTACAATGTGTTATTTCTTCTCGTAAAGTTTAAGTATTTCTAATATGTACGTATTTGCCTTTACTCTGCAACATTGTATTTCCTTGTAACGTGGTATTCTTACACATTCTTTCCACAGAAAACTCTCCTGTGCATTCTCTTTTGAGGCTACACGCTTAGACAAACACGCATCCCCATAGATTTTCGAGTTACAACGTGTTGTTTAGGGAAAAAAAGATAATTTCGCATGATGCGGGATTTCCAAAAAAGGTGGTATTCTGAAATATTTTGTCGAGAGAAAATGATACTGTGGGTTCTCTTTTGATGCTACATGTTTAGACATGCACGCAACACCAAATCTTTTCGAGTTACAATGTGTTGTTTAGGAAAAACAAGATAATTTCGCTCTATGCGGGATTTCCTTAAAACGTGGTATTCTGACATATTTTTTCGAGAGAAAACTCTACTGTGCATTCTCTTTTGAGGCTATACACTTAGACGTACACCCAAGACCAAAGCTTTTCGAGTTAAAACATGTTGTTTATGAAAAAAAAAAAGATAATTACGCACGATGCTGGATTTCCTTAAAACGTGGTATTCTGACATATTTTTTTTGACAGAAATCTCTCCTGTGCATTCTCTTTTGAGGCTACACGCTGAATCATACAAGCAACACCAAAGCATTTCGAGTTACAAAATGTTGTTTAAGAAAAAGAAGATAATTTTGCACCATGCAGGATTTCCTTAAAACGTGGTATTCTGACAATTTTTTCGTTAGAAAATTCTCCTGTGGGTTCTCTTTTGAGGTTGCACGTTTAGATTTACACGCAACACCAAATCATTTCAGTTACAACGTGTTGTTTAGGAATTACAAGTTAATTTTGTACGATGCGTTATTTCTTCTCATAAAGGTTAAGTATTTCTAATATGCACTTATTTGTCTTTGCAACACTCTATTTCCTTGTAACGTGGTATTCTTACATATTCTTTCAAGAGAAAACTCTCCTGTGCGTTCTCTTTTGAGGCTACACTCTGAGACATAAACGCCACACCAAATCTTTTCGAGTTACAATGTGTTGTTTAGGAAAAACAAGATAATTTCGCACGATGCAGGATTTCCTTAAAACGTGGTATTCTGACATATTTTTTTCGAATGTAAACTCTCCTGTGCGTTCTCTTTAGAGGCTACATGTTTAGACATACACGCAACACCAAATCTTTTCGAGTTACAATGTGTTGTTTAAGAAAAACAAGAAAATTTTGCACGATGCGTTATTTCTCCTCGTATAATTTAAGTATTTCCAATACATATGTATTTGTCTTTACTCTGCAACACTATATTTCCTTATAATGTGGTATTTCCACATATTCTTTCGATAGAAAACTCTATTGTGCGTTCTCTTTTGAGGCTGTACGCTTAGACAAAAACGCAACACCAATGCTTTTCGAGTTACAACAAGTTGTTTAGGAAAAACAAGATAATTTCGCACAATACGGGATTTTGTTAAAACATGGTATTCTGACATATTATTTTGAGAGAAAACTCTCCTGTGCATTCTCTTTTGAGGGTAGACGCTTAGACATACATGCAACACCAACGCTTTTCGAGTTACAACGTGTTGTTTAGGAAAAACAAGATAATATCGCACGATGCCGGATTTCCTTAAAACGTGGTATTCTGACATATTTTTTCGACAGAAAACTTTCCTGTGCGTTCTCTTTTGAGGCTAAATGCTAAGACATACACGCAACACCAAATCTTTTCGACTTACAACGTGTTGCTTAGGAAATACAAGGTAATTTTGTATGATGCGTTATTTCTTCTCGTAAAGTTTAAGTATTTCTAATTCGTACGTATTTGTCTTTACTCTGCAACACTGTATTTCCTTGTAACGTGGTATTCTTACATATTCTTTCGAGAAAAAACTCTCCTGTGCATTCTCTTTTGAGGCTACACGCTTAGACATACTCGCATCACCATAGATTTTAGAGTTACAGCATGTTGTTCAGGGAAAAAAAAAGATAATTTTACATGATGCGGGATTTCCTTAAAAGGTGGTATTCTGACATATTTTGTCGAGAGAAAATTCTCCTGTGCATTCTCTTTTGAGGCTACACGTTTAGACATACACGCAACACCAAATCTTTTCGAGTTACAACGTGTTGTTTTGGAAAAACAAGATAATTTCGCACTATGCGGGATTTCCTTAAAAAGAGGTATTCTGACATATTTTTTTTGGAGAAAACTCTCCTGTGGATTCTCTTTTGAGGCTACACACTTAGACGTACATGCAACACCAAAGCTTTTCGAGTTAAAACATGTTGTTTAGGAAAAAAAAAAAAGGTAATTTCGCAGGATGCTGGATTTCCTTAAAACGTGGGATTCTGACATATTTTTTGACAGAAATCTCTCCTGTACATTCTCTTTTGAGGCTACACGCTGAAACATACAAGCAATACCAAAGCATTTCGAGTTACAACATGTTGTTTAAGAAAAACATGATAATTTTGCAGGATGCAGGATTTCCTTAAAACGTGGTATTCTGACATATTTTTTCGAGAGAAAATTCTCCTGGGGTTCTCTTTTGAAGTTACACATTTAGACATACACGCAACACCAAATCTTTTCGAGTTACAACGTGTTGTTTAGGAAATACAAGTTAATTTTGTACGATGCGTTATTTCTTCTCATAAAGTTTAAGTATTTCTAATATGTACCTATTTGTCTTTACTCTGCAACACTGTATTACCTTATAACATGGTATTCTTACACATTCTTTCGAGAGAAAACTCTCCTGTGCGTTCTCTTTTGATGCTACATGCTAAGACATACACGCAACACCAAAGATTTTCGAGTTACATTGTGTTGTTTAGGAAAAACAAGATAATTTTGCATGATGCGTTATTTCTTCTCGTAAAGTTTAAGTATTTCCAATAAGTAATTATTTGTCTTTACTCTGCAACACTATATTTCCTTGTAACGTGGTATTCTTACATATTATTTCGAGAGAAAACTCTCCTGTGCATTCTATTTTGAGGCTGCACGCTTAGACAAAACACAACATCAAAGCTTTTCGAGTTACAACAAGTTGTTTAGGAAAAACAAGATAGTTTCGCACTATGCGAGACTTTCTTAAAATGTGGTATTCTGACATATTTTTTCGACAGAAAATTCTCCTGTGGGTTCTCTTTTGAGGCTGCACATTTAGACATACACACAACACAAATCTTTTCGAGTTACTACGTGTTGGGTAGGAAATACAAGATAATTTTTTATGATGCGTTATTTCTTCTCGTAAAGGTTAAGTATTTCTAATATGTGCGTATTTGTCTTTACTCTGCAACATTGTCTTTCCTTATAACGTAGTATTCTTACATATTCTTTCTAGAGAAAACTCTCTTGTTTGTTCTCTTTTGAGGCTACATGCTTAGACATACACGTAACACCAAAGCTTTTCAAGTTACAACGTGTTGTTTGAGAAAAACAATAT
Organism: Apodemus sylvaticus; assembly: GCF_947179515.1. Classification (NCBI taxonomy): domain Eukaryota; kingdom Metazoa; phylum Chordata; class Mammalia; order Rodentia; family Muridae; genus Apodemus; species Apodemus sylvaticus. Next base: position 656,653 of record NW_026263033.1, on the reverse strand, counting down.
AATTTCGCACGATGGGGGATTTCTTTAAAACGTGGTATTCTGAAATATTTTTTCGAGAGAAAACACTCCTGTGCGTTCTCTTTTGAGGCTACATGCTTAGACATACATGCCATACCAAATCTTTTCGAGTTACAATGTGTTGTTTAGGAAATACTAGATAATTTTGTACAATGCGTTATTTCTTCTTGAAAAGTTTATGTATTTCTTATAGGTACATATTTGCTTTAATCTGCAAAACTGTATTTCCTTGTAACATGGTATTCTTACAATTTCTTGCTGGAGAAAACTCTCCTGTGCATTCTCTTTTGAGGCTACACACTTAGACATACACGCAAAACCAAAGCTTTTCGAGTTAAAACATGTTGTTTAGGAAAAAAAAAGTTAGTTTCGCACGATGCAGGATTTCCTTAAAACGTGGTATTCTGACATATTTTTTCGAAAGAAAACTCTCCTGTGTGTTCTCTTTTGAGGCCACACGCTGAGACATACAAACTAAACCAAAGCTTTTCGAGTTACAACTTCTTGTTTAGGAAAAACATGATAATTTCGCAGGATGCAGGATTTCCTTAAAACGTGGTATTCTGACATATTTTTCGAGAGAAAACTCTCCTGTGCGTTCTCTTTTGAGGCTACAAGCTTAGACATACATGCAACACCAAATCTTTTCGAGTTACAACGTGTTGTTTAGGAAAAACAAGATAATTTTGCACAATGCATTATTTCTTCTCGTAAAGTTTAAGTATTTCCAATACGTACGTATTTGTTTTTACTCTGCAACACTGTATTTCCTTGTAACGTGGTATTCTTACATATTCTTTCAAGAGAAAACTCTCCTGTGCGTTCTATTTTGAGGCTGCATGCTTAGACAAAAGCACAACACCAAAGCTTTTCGAATTACAACAAGTTGTTTAGGAAAAAAAAAGATAATTTCGCACGATTCGGGATTTTCTTAAAACGTGTTATTCTGACATATTTTTTCAAGAGAAAACTCTCCAGTGCATTCTCTTTTGAGGCTACACGCTTACACATGCATGCAACACCAAAGCTTTTCAAGTTACTAAGTGTTGTTTAGGAAAAACAAGATAATTTTCCACGATGCAGCATTTCCTTAAAACGTGGTATTCTGACATATTTTTCGAGAGAAAATTCTCCTGTGGGTTCTCTTTTGAGGCTAAACATTTAGACATACACACAACACCAAATCTATTCGAGTTACAACCTGTTGTTTAGGAAATACAAGATAATTTTTTACGATGCGTTATTTCTTCTAGTAAAGTTTAAGTATTTCTAAATCGTATGTATTTGTCTTTATTCTGCAACACTGTATTTCCTTATAACGTGGTATTCTTACATATTCTTTAGAGAGAAAACTCTCCCTTGCGTTCTCTTTTGAGGCTACACGCTGAGATATACAAGCTACACTAAAGCTTTTCGAGTTACAACGTGTTGTTTAGGAAAAACAAGATAATTTCGCACGATGCAGGATTTCCTTAAAACGTGGTATTCTGACATATTTTTTCGAGAAAAAAACTCTCCTGTGAGTTCTCTTTTGAAGCTACAAGCTTAGACATACACGTAACACAAAATCTTTTCGAGTTACAACGTGTTTCTTAGGAAAAACAAGTTAATTTTGAAGGATGTGTTATTTCTTCTCGAAAAGTTTAAGTATTTCAAATATGTACGTATTTGTCTTTAATCTGCAACGCTGTATTTCCTTATAAAATGGTATTCTTATGTACTCTTTTGAGAGAAAACTGTCCTGTGCATTCTCTTTTGCGGCTGCACGCTTAGAAAAAAACGCAACACCCAAAGTTTTCGAGTTAAAACAATTTGTTTAGAAAAAATGATAATTTCGCACGATGCAGGATTTCCTTAAAACGTGGTATTCTGACAGACTTTTTTCGAGAGAAAACTCCAAAACCTTTTAATTACAAGGTGTTGTTTAGGAAAAAGAAAATAATTTCACACGATCTGCGATTTCCTTAAAATGGGGTATTCTGACATGTTTTTTCGAGAGAAAATTCTCCTGTGCATACTCTTTTGAGGCTAGACGCTTAGACATACACGCAACACCAAATCTTTTTGAGTTACATCGTATTATTTAGGAAAAACAAGATAATTTTGCATGATGTGTTATTTCCTCTTAAAGTTTAAGTATTTCCAGTATGTACCTATTTGTCTTTAATCTGCAATACTGTATTTCCTTATAGCATGGTATTCTTACATATTCTTTCGAGTGAAAACTCTCCTGTGGGTTCTCTTTTGAGGCTACATGCTTAGACATACACACAACTCCTCATCTTTTCGAGTTACAACGTGCTGTTTAGAAAATACAAGATTATCTTTTATGATGAGTTATTTCTTCTCGTAACGTTTAAGTATTTCTTATACGTACGTATTTGTCTTTACTCTGCAACACTGTACTTCCTTGTAACATGAGGTTCTGACATATTCTTTCGAGGGAAAACTCTCCTGTGCATTCTCTTCAGAGGCTACACACTTAGACATACACGCAACACCAAAGCTTTTCGATTTAAAACATGTTGTTTAGGAAAAACAAAATAATATCACACAATGCTGGATTTCCTGAAAACGTGGTATTCTGACATATTTTTTAGAGAGAAATCTCTCCTGTGCGTTCTCTTTTGAGGCTACATGCTTAGTCATACACGCAACACCAAATCTTTTCGAGTTACAACGTGTTGTTTAGGATAAACAAGATAATTTTGCATGATGCGATATTTCTTCTCGTAAAGTTTAAGTATTTCTAATTCGTACGAATTTGTCTTTACTCTACAACACTGTATTCCGTTATAACGTGGAATTCTTACATATTCTTTCGAGAGAAATCTCTCCTGTGCATTCTATTTTGAGGTTACATGCTTAGACATACACGCAACATCAAAACTATTCGAATTACAACGTGTTATTTAGGAAAAACAAGATAATTACGCATAATGCGGTATTTCCTTAAAACTTGGTATTCTGACATTTTTTCGAGAGGAAATTCTACTGTGGGTCCTCTTTTGAGGCTAAACATTTAGACATACACGCAATACCAAATCTTTTCGTGTTACAACGTGTTGTTAAGAAAAAAAAAGATAATTTTCACGATGCATTATTTCTTCCCGTAAATTTTAAGTATTTCTAATACTTACGTATTTGTCTTTACTCTACAACACTGTATATCAACATAATGTGGTATTCTTCCATATTCATTCGAGAGAAAACTCTCCTCTTCATTCTGTTTTGAGGCTACATGCTTAGACATACACGCAACACCAAAGCATTTCGAGTTACATGTTGTTTAGGAAAAACAAGTTAATTTCGCACGATGCGGGATTTCCTTAAAACGTGGTATTCTGACATATTTTTTCGAGGGAAAATTCTCCTGTGGGTTCTCTTTTGAGGATACACGTTTAGACTTAAAAGCAACACCAAATCCTTTTGAGTTACAACGTTTTGTTTAGGATATACAAGATAATTTTGAACGATGCGTTATTTCTTCTCGTACATTTTAAGTATTTCTAATACTTACGTATTTGTCTTTACTCTGCAACACTGTATTTGCTTATCACATGGTATTCTTACATATTCTTTCGAGAGTAAACTCGCCTGTGCGTTCTATTTTGAGGCTACATGCTTAGACATACATGCAACACCAAAGCTTTTCAAATTAAAACGTGGTGTTTAGGAAAAACAAGATAATTTCGCACGATGTGGGATTTCTTTAAACGTGGTATATTGACATATTTTTTCGAGAGAAAACACTCCTGTGCGTTCTCTTTTGAGGCTACCAGCTTAGACATACATGTAACACCAAATCTTTTCAAGTTACAACGTGTTGTTGAGGAAAAACAAGATAATTTTGCACGATGCCTTATTTCTTCTCTTAAAGTTTAAGTATTTCCAAAACGTCATATTTGTCTTTACTCTGCAACACTGTATTTCCTTATAACGTTGTATTCTTACATATTCTTTCGAGAGAAAATTCTCCTATGCGTTCTCTTTTGAGGCTGCACGCTTAGACATACACGCAACACCAAAGCTTTTAGAGTTACAACGTGTTGTTAAGGAAAAACAAGATAATTTCGCAAGATGAAGGATTTCCTTAAAACGTGGTATTCTGACATATTCTTTTGAGAGAAACCTCTCCTGTGCGTTCTCTTTTGAGGCTAGAAGCCTAGACATACACGCAACACCAAATCTTTTCGAGTTACAACGTGTTGTTTAGGAAAGACAAGATAATTTCGCAAGATGAGGGATTTGCTTAAAACGTGTTAGTCTGACATATTTTTTCGATAGAAAACTATCCTTTGCATTCTCTTTTGCAGCTACACGCTTAGACATACATGCAACACCAATTCTTTTCGAATTTCAACTTGTTGTTTAGGAAATGCAAGATAATTTTGTATGGAGCGTTATTTCTTCTCGTAAATTTTAAGTATTTCTAATACATACGTACTTGTTTTTACTCTGCAACACTGTATTCCGTTATAACGTGGAATTCTTACATATTCTTTCGAGAGAAAACTCTCCTGTGTGTTCTCTTTTGAGGCTACATGCTTAAACATACACGCAACACCAAATCTTTTCGAGTTACAACGTGTTGTTTAGGAAAAACAAGATAATTTTGCACGATGCATAATTTCTTCTCATAAATTTTAAGTATTTCTAATACGTACATAGTTGTCTTTACTGTGCAACACTGTATTTCCTTATAACGTGGTATTCTTACATATTCTTTAGAGAGAAAAATCTCTTCGTTCTCTTTTGAGGCTACACGCTTACACATACATGCCACATCAAAGCTTTTCGGGTTACAAAGTGTTGTTTAGGAACAACAAGATAATTTCACACGATGCAGGATTTCCATAAAACGTGGTATTCTGACATATTTTTCGAGAGAAAATTCTCCTGTGGGTTCTCTTTTGAGGCTACACATTTAGACTTACAAGCAACAACAAATCTTTTCAGGTTACAATTTGTTGTTTAGGATATGCAAGATAATATAGTATGATGTGTTATTTCTTCTCGTAAAGTTTAAGTATTTCTACTACGTACATATTTGCCTTTACTCTGCAACACTGTATTTGCTTATAACGTGGTATTCTTTCATATTCTTTCGAGAGAAAACTCTCCTGTGCGTTCTCTTCTGAGGCTACACGCTTAGACATACACGCAAAACCAAAACTTTTCAAGTTACAAGGTGTTGTTTAGGAAAAAGAAGATAAATTCACACGATCTGCGATTTCCTTAAAACGGGGTATTCTGACATGTTTTTTCGAGAGAAAACTCACCTGTGCGTACTCTTTTGAGGCTAGAAGCTTAGCCATACACGCAACACCAAATCTTTTCGAGCTACATCGTGTTATTTAGGAAAAAAACAAGATAATTTTGCACGATGCGTTATTTCTTCTCCTAAAGTTTAAGTATTTCCAATATGTACTTATTTGTCTTTAATCTGCAATACTGTATTTCCTTATAACGTGGTATTCTTACATATTCTTTCGAGTGAAAACTCTCTTGTGCGTTCTCTTTTGAGGCTAGAAGCCTAGACATACACGCAACACCAAATCTTTTCGAGTTACAACGTGTTGTTTAGGAAAGACAAGATAATTTTGCAAGATGAGGGATTTCCTTAAAACGTGTTATTCTGACATATTTTTTCGATAGAAAACTATCCTTTGCATTCTCTTTTGCAGCTACACGCTTAGACATACACGCAACACCAATTCTTTTTGAATTTCAACTTGTTGTTTAGGAAATACAAGATAATTTTGTATGGAGCGTTATTTCTTCTCGTAAAGTTTAAGTATTTCTAATACGTACATATTTGTTTTTACTCTGCAACACTGTATTCCGTTATAACGTGGAATTCTTACATATTCTTTCGAGAGAAAACTCTCCGGTGTGTTCTCTTTTGAGGCTAAATGCTTAGACATACACGCAACACCAAATCTTTTCGAGTTACAAAGTATTGTTTAGGAAAAACAAGATAATTTTGCATGATGCATAATTTCTTCTCGTAAATTTTAAGTATTTCTATTACGTACGTATTTGTCTTTACTGTGCAACACTGTATTTCCTTATAATGTGGTATTCTTACATATTCTTTAGAGAGAAAAATCTCCTCTTCGTTCTCTTTTGAGGCTACACGCTTACACATACACGCCACATCAAAGCTTTTCGGGTTACAAAGTGTTGTTTAGGAACAACAAGATAATTTCGCACGATGCAGGATTTCCATAAAACGTGGTATTCTGACATATTTTTCGAGAGAAAATTCTCCTGTGGGTTCTCTTTTGAGGCTACACATTTAGACTTACAAGCAACAACAAATCTTTTCTGGTTACAACGTGTTGTTTAGGATATGCAAGATAATATAGTATGATGTGTTATTTCTTCTCGTAAAGTTCAAGTATTTCTACTACGTACATATTTGCCTTTACTCTACAACACTGTATTTGCTTATAACGTGGTATTCTTTCATATTCTTTCGAGAGAAAACTCTCCTGTGCGTTCTCTTCTGAGGCTACACGCTTAGACATACACGCAAAACCAAAACTTTTCAAGTTACAAGGTGTTGTTTAGGAAAAAGAAGATAAATTCACACGATCTGCGATTTCCTTAAAACGGGGTATTCTGACATGCTTTTTTTGAGAGAAAACTCACCTGTGCATACTCTTTTGAGGCTAGAAGCTTAGACATACACGCAACACCAAATCTTTTCGAGTTACATCGTGTTATTTAGGAAAAAAACAAGATAATTTTGCACAATGCGTTATTTCTTCTCCTAAAGTTTAAGTATTTCCAATATGTACGTATTTGTCTTTAATCTGAAATACTGTATTTCCTTATAACGTGGTATTCTTACATATACTTTCGAGTGAAAACTCTCCTGTGCGTTCTCTTTTGAGGCTACACGCTTAGACATACTAGCAACTCCTCATCTTTTCGAGTTACAACGTGTTGTTTAGGAAATACAAGATAATTTTGTATGATGAGTTATTTCTTCTCGTAACGTTTAAGTATTTCTTATACATACATATTTGGCTTTACTCTGCAACACTGTATTTCCTTGTAACATGAGGTTCTGACATATTCTTTCGAGGGAAAATTCTCCTGAGCATTCTCTTCTGAGGCTACAGACTTAGACAAATAGGCAACACCAAAGCTTTTCGATTTAAAACGTGTTGTTTAGGAAAAACAAGATAATTACGCACCATGCTGGATTTCCTGAAAACGTGGTATTCTGACATATTTTTTCGAGAGAAATCTCTCCTGTGCGTTCTCTTTTGAGGCTACACGCTTAGTCATACACGCGACATCAAATCTTTTCGAGTTACAACGTGTTGTTTAGGAAAAACAAGATAATTTTTCATGATGCGATATTTCTTCTCATAAAGTTTAAGTATTTCTAATACATACGAATTTGTCTTAACTCTGCAACACTGTATTCCGTTATAACGTGGAATTCTTACATATTCTTTTGAGAGAAATCTCTCCTGTGTATTCTATTTTGAGGCTACACACTTAGACATACACGCAACATCAAAACTTTTCGAATTACAACATGTTGTTTAGGAAAAACAAGATAATTACGCATAATGTGGTATTTCCTTAAAACTTGGTATTCTGACATTTTTTTCGAGAGGAAATTCTCCTGTGGGATCTCTTTTGAGGCTAAACCTTTAGACATACACACAACACCAAATCTTTTCGTGTTACAACGTGTTGTTTAGGGAAAAAAAAGATAATTTTTCACGATGCATTATTTCTTCTTGTAAATTTTAAGTATTTCTAATACTTACGTATTTGTCTTTACTCTGCAACACTGTATTTCCACATAACGTGGTATTCTTCCATATTCTTTTGAAAGAAAACTCTCTTCTTCATTATTCTCTTTTGACGTTACACGCTTAGACATACCAGCAACACCAAAGCATTTCGAGTTACGTGTTGTTTATGAAAAACAAGTTAATTTCGCATGATGCGGGATTTCCTTAAAACGTGGTATTCTGACATATTTTTTCGAGGGAAAATTCTCCTGTGGGTTCTCTTTTGAGGCTATACATTTAGACTTACAAGCAACACCAAATCCTTTCGAGTTACAACGTGTTGTTTAGGATATACAAGATAATTTTCTATGATGCATTATTTCTTCTCGTAAATTTTAAGTATGTCTAATACTTACATAGCTGTCTTTACTCTGCAACACTGTATTTCCTTTTAACGTGGTATTCTTACATATTTTTTCGAGAGAAAACTCTTCTGTGCGTTCTCTTCTGAGGCTACACCCTTACACATACACGCAACACAAAGCTTTTCGAGTTACAACGTGTTGTTTAGGAAAAACAAGATAATTTAGCACAATGCGGGATTTCCTTAAAACGTGGTACTCTGACATATTTTTCGAGAGAAAACTCTCCTGGGAGTTCTCTTTTGAGGCTACACTCTTAGTCGTAAGCTTAACACCAAATCTTTTCAAGCTACAACGTGTTGTTAAGGAAAAACAAGATAATTTTGCATGATGCATTATTTCTTCTCCTAAAGTTTAAGTTTTTCCAATACGTACTTAATTGTTTTTACTCTGCCACACTGTATTCCGTTTTAACGTGGAATTCTTACATATTCTTTGGAGAGAAAACTCTCCTGTGCATTCTCTTTTGAGGCTACATGCTTAGACATAAACGGAACTCCAAAGACTTTTGAGTTAAAACGTGTTGTTTAGGAAAAACAAGATGATTTCGCATGATGCGGTATTTCCTTAAAACTTGGTATTCTGACTTATCTTTTCGAGAGAAAATTCTCCTGTGGGTTCCCTTTTGAGGCTACACATTTAGACATACACGCAACACCAAATCTTTTCTAGTTACAACGTGTTGTTTAGGAAAAACAAGGTAATTTTGCACGATGCATTGTTTCTTCTAGTAAATTTTAAGTATTTCTAATAAGTACGTATTTGTCTTTACTCTGCAACACTGTATTTCCTTATAACATGGTATTCTTACATATTCTATTGAGAGAAAACTCTCCTCTTCGTACTCTTTTTAAGCTACATGCTTAGACATACACGCAACACCAAAGCTTTTCGAGTTACAACGTGTTGTTTAGGAAAAACAAGATAATTTCGCACGATACGGGATCTCTTTAAAACGTGGTATTCTGACATATTTTTTTCGAGGGAAAATTCTCCTGTGGGTTCTCATTTGAGGCTACACATTTAGACTTACAAGCAATACCAAATCTTTCAGTTTACAATGTGTTGTTTAGGATATAAAAGATACTCTTGAACGATGCGTTATTTCTTCTCGTAAAGTTTAAGTATTTCTAATAAGTACGCATTTGTCTTTACTCTGCAACACTGTATTTGCTTATAACGTGGTATTCTTAAATATTCTTTGGAGTGAAAACTCTCCTGTGCATTCTCTTTTGAGGTTACATGCTTAGACATACACCCATCACCAATGCTTTTCAAGTTACAACTTGTTATTTAGGAAAAAACGAGATAAGTTTGCACGATACGTTATTTCTTCTCATAAAGTTTAAGTATTTCCAATATGTACGTATATGTCTTTAATATGCAACACTGTATTTCCTTGTAACGGGGAATTCTTACATATTCTTTCCAAAGAAAACTCTCCTGTGCAATCTCCTCTGAGGCTACACACTTAAACATACACGCAACACCAAAGCTTTTCAAGTTACACCGTGATGTTTAGGAAAAACAAGATAATTTCACACGATGAGAGATTTCCATAAAACGGGGTATCCTGACATATTTTTCGAGAGAGAACTCTCCTGTGTGTTCTGTTTTGAGGCTAGAAGCCTAGACATACACGCAACACCAAATCTTTTTGAGTTACAACGTTTAGGAAAAACAAGATAATTCCGCACGATGAGGGATTTCCTAAAAACGGGTATTCTGACATATTTTTTCGAGAGAAAATTTTGCTATGCGTTCTCTTTTGAGGCTACAGGCTTAGACATACACGCAACACCAAATCTTTTCAAGTTACAATGTGTTGTTTAGGAAAAACAAGATAATATTGTATAATGCGTTATTTCTTCTGGTAAAGTTTAAATATTTCTAATATGTACGCATTTGTCTTTACCTGCAACACTTTATTTCCTTGTAACGTTGTATTCTTAAATATTCTTTGGAGATAAAACTCTCCTGAGTGTTCTCTTTTGAGGCAAAACACTTAGACATAAACGCAACACCAAAGCTTTTCAAGTTACAACATGTTGTTTAGGAAAAACAAGATAATTTCGCACGATGTGGGATTTCCTTATTACGTGGTATTCTGACTTTTTTTTTTGAGAGGAAACACTCCTGTCCATTCTCTTTTGAGGCTTCCAGGTTAGACATACACGTAACACCAAATCCTTTCGGGTTACAACGTGTTGTTTAGGAAAAACAAGATAATTTTGCACGATGCATTATTTCTTCTCGTAAATTTTAAGTATTTCTAATACTTTTGTAGTTGTCTTTACTCTGCAACACTGTATATCCTTATAACGTGGTATTCTTACATATTCTTTCGAGAGAAAACTCTCCTGTGCGTTCTCTTCTGAGGCTACACCCTTACATATACACGCAACACAAAGCTTTTTGAGTTAAAACGTGTTGTTTAGGAAAAACAAGATAATTTAGCACAATGCGGGATTTCCTTAAAACGTGGTATTCTGACATACTTTTTCGAGAGAAAACTCTCCTGGGAGTTCTATTTTGACGCTACTCACTTAGTCGTAAACTCAACACCAAACCTTTTCGAGCTACAACGTGTTGTTTAGGAAAAACAAGATAATTTTGCACGATGCCTTATTTCTTCTCTTAAAGTTTAAGTATTTCCAAAACGTACCTATTTGTCTTTACTCTGCAACACTGTATTTCCTTATAACGTTGTATTCTTACATATTCTTTCGAGAGAGAATTCTCCTATGCGTTCTCTTTGAGGCTGCACGATTAGACATACAAGCAACACCAACACTTTTCGTGTTACAACGTGTAGTTAAGGAAAAACAAGATAATTTCGCAAGATGCGGGATTTCCTTAAAATGTGGTATTCTTACATATTCTTTCGAGAGAAACCTCTCCTGTGCGTTCTCTTTTGAGGCTAGAAGCCTTGACATACACGCAACACCAAATCTTTTCGAGTTAAAACGTTTATGTAAAACAAGATAATTCCGCACGATGCGGGATTTCCTTAAAACGCGTATTCTGACATATTTATTCGAGAGAAAACTCACCTGTGCATTCTCTTTTGAGGCTACAGGCTTTGACATACACGAATCACCAAATCTTTTCAAGTTACAACGTGTTGTTTAGGAAAAACAAGATAATATTGTATCATGCGTTATTTCTTTTGGTAAAGTTAAATATTTCTAATACATATGTATTTTTCTTTACCTGCAACACTGTATTTCCTTGTAACGTGGTATTCTTAAATATTCTTTGGAGACAAAACTCTCCTGTGCGTTCGCTTTTGAGGCTACACACTTAGATACACGCAACACCAAAGCTTTTCAAGTTACAACATATTGTTTAGGAAAAACAAGATAATTTCGCACAATGCGGGATTTCTTTAAAACGTGGTATTCTGACATATATTTTTGAGAGAAAACTCTCGTGTGCATTCTCTTTTGAGGCTATACGCTTAGACATATTCGCAACACCAAATCTTTTCGAGTTACAACGTGTTGTTTAGGAAAAACAAGATAATTTTGCACGAAGCGTTATTTCTTCTCGTAAATTTTAAGTATTTCTAATACTTACATAGTTGTCTTTACTCTGCAACACTGTATTTCCTTATAACGTGGTATTCTTACATATTCTTTCGAGAGAAAACTATCCTGTGCGTTCTCTTCTGAGGCTACACCCTTACACATACACGCAACACAAAGCTTTTCGAGTTAAAACGTGTTGTTTAGGAAAAACAAGATAATTTCGCACAATGCTGGATTTCCTTAAAACGTGGTATTCTGACATAATTTTCGAGAGAAAACACTCCTGGGAGTTCTCTTTTGAGGCTACACACTTAGTCGTAAACTCAACACCAAATCTTTTCGAGCTACAACGTGTTGTTTAGGAAAAACAAGATAATTTTGCATGATGCATTATTTCTTCTCCTAAAGTTTAAGTATTTCCAATACGTACTTAATTGTTTTTAGTCTGCCACACTGTATTCCGTTTTAACGTGGAATTCTTACATATTCTTTCGAGAGAAAACTCTACTGTACGTTCTCCTTTGAGGCTACATGCTTAGACATAAACGCAACTCCAAAGATTTTCGAGTTAAAACGTGTTGTTTAGGAAAAACAAGATGATTTCACATGATGCGGTATTTCCTTAAAACGTGGTATTCTGACATATTTTTTCAAGAGAAAATTCTCCTGTGGGCTCCCTTTTGAGGCTACACATTTAGACATACACTCAACACCAAATCTTTTCTAGTTACAACGTGTTGTTTAGGAAAAACAAGGTAATTTTGCACGATGCATTATTTCTTCTCGTAAATTTTAAGTATTTCTAATATGTACGTATTGTCTTTACTCTGCAACACTGTATTTCCTAATAACGTGGTATTCTTACATATTCTTTCGAGAGAAAACTCTCCTCTTCGTTCTCTTTTGTAGCTACACGCTTAGACATACACACAACACCAAAGCTTTTCGAGTTACAATGTGTTGTTTAGGAAAAACAAGATAATTTCACACGATGCGGGATGTCTTTAAAAAGTGGTATTCTGACATATTTTTTCGAGGGAAATTCTCCTGTGGGTTCTCTTTTGAGGCTACACATTTAGACTTACAAGCAACACCAAATCTTTGAGGTTACAATGTGTTGTTTAGGATATAACAGATAATTTTGTACGATGCATTATTTCTTCTCGTAAAGTTCAAGTATTTCTAATAATTACGCATTTGTCTTTACTCTGCAACATTGTATTTGTTTATAACGTGGTATTCTTAAATATTCTATGGAGAGAAAACTCTCCTGTGCATTCTCTTTTGAGGCTACACGCTTAGATATACACGCAACACCAATGCTTTTCAAGTTACAACGTGTTTTTTAGAAAAAAAAAAAGGTAATTTCGCACGATGAGCGATTTCCTTAAAACGGGGTATTCTGACATGTTTTTTCGAGAGAAAACTCTCCTGTGCGTTCTCTTTTGAGGCTAGAAGCTTAGACATACACTCAACACAAAACCTTTTCGCGTTACAACTTGTTATTTAGGAAAAAACTAGATAATTTTGCACGATACGTTATTACTTCTCAAAAAGTTTAAGTATTTCCAATATGTACATATGTGTCTTTAATATGCAACACTGTATTTCCTTGTAACGGGGTATTCTTACATATTCTTTCGAGAGAAAACTCTCCTGTGTGTTCTCGTCTGAGGCTACACACGTAGACGTACACGCAACACCAAAGCTTTTCAAGTTACACCATGATGTTTAGGAAAAACAAAATAATTTCGCACGATGAGAGATTTCCTTAAAACGGGGTATTCTGACATGTTTTTTCGAGAGAAAACTCTCCTGTGCGTTCTCTTTTGAGGCTAGAAGCCTAGACATACACGCAACAACAAATCTTTTCGTGTTAAAACGTTTAGGAAAAACAAGATAATTCCGCACGATGCGGAAATTCCTAAAAACGTGTATTCTGGCATATTTTTTTCGAGAGAAAAATCTCCTATGCGTTCTCCTTTGAGGCTACAGGCTTAGACATACACGAATCACCAAATCTTTTCGAGTTACAAAGTGTTGTTTAGGAAAATCAAGATAATATTTTATGATGCGTTATTTCTTCTGGTAAAGTTTAAATATTTCTAATACGTACACATTTGTCTTTACCTGCAACACTGTATTTCCTTGTAACGTGGCATTCTTAAATATTCTTTGGAGAGAAAACTCTCCTGTGCGTTGTCTTTTGAGGCTACACACTTAGGCTTACACGCAGCACCAAAGCTTTTCGAGTTAAAACGTGTTGTTTAGGAAAAACAAGATAATTTCGCACAATGCTGGATTTCCTTAAAACGTGGTATTCTGACATATTTTTTCGAGAGAAAACTCTCCTGGGAGTTCTCTTTTGAGGCTACACAGTTAGTCGTAAACTCAACACCAAATCTTTTTGAGCTACAACATGTTGTTTAGGAAAAACAAGATAATTTTGCATGATGCATTATTTCTTCTCCTAAAGTTTAAGTATTTCCAATACGTACTTAATTGTTTTTAGTCTGCCACACTGTATTCCGTTTTAACGTGGAATTCTTACATATTCTTTGGAGAGAAAACTCTCCTGTGCGTTCTCTTTTGAGGCTACATGCTTAGACATAAACGCAATTCCAAAGATTTTTAAGTTAAAACGTGTTGTTTAGGAAAAACAAGATGATTTCGCATGATGCGGTATTTCCTTTAAACGTGGTATTCTGACTTATTTTTTCGAGAGAAAATTGTCTTGTGAGGCAACACATTTAGGCATACACGCAACACCAAATCTTTTCTAGTTACAACGTGTTGTTTAGGAAAAACAAGGTAATTTTGCACGATGCATTGTTTCTTCTAGTAAATTTTAAGTATTTCTAATGCCTTCGTGTTTGTCTTTACTCTGCAACACTGTATTTCCTTATAACGTTGTATTCTTACATATTCTTTTGAGAGAAAACTCTCCTCGTCGTACTCTTTTTAAGCTACACGCTTAGACATACAAGCAACACCAAAGCTTTTCCAGTTACAACGTATTGTTTAGGAAAAACAAGATAATTTCGCACGATGCGGGATCTCTTTAAAACGTGGTATTCTGACATATTTTTTCGAGGGAAAATTCTCCTGTGGGTTCTCATCTGAGGCTACACATTTAGAATTACAAGCAATACCAAATCTTTTCAGGTTACAATGTGTTGTTTAGTATATACAAGATACTCTTGTACGATGCATTATTTCTTCTCGTCAAGTTTAAGTATTTCTAATAAGTACACATTTGTCTTTACTCTGCAACACTGTATTTGCTTATAACCTGGTATTCTTAAATATTCTTTGGAGAGAAAACTCTCCTGTGCATTCTCTTTTGAGGCTACACGCTTAGATATACACGCAACACCAATGCTTTTCCAGTTACAACGTGTTGTTTAGAAAAAAAAGATAATTTCGCACGATGAGTGATTTCCTTAAAACGGGGTATTCTGACATGTTTTTTCGAGAGGAAACTCTCCTGTGCGTTCTCTTTTGAGGCTAGAAGCTTAGACATACACGCAACACAAAACCTTTTCGAGTTAAAACTTGTTATTTAGGAAAAAACTAGATAATTTTGCAAGATACGTTATTTCTTCTCATAAAGTTTAAGTATTTCCAATATGTACGCATATGTCTTTAATATGCAACACTGTATTTCCTTGTAACGGGGAATTCTTACATATTCTTTCGAGAGAAAACTCTCCTGTGCGTTCTCATCTGAGGCTACACACTTAGACGTACACGCAACACCAAAGCTTTTCAAGTTACACCGTGATGTTTAGGAAAAACAAGATAATTTCGCACGATGAGAGATTTCCTTAAAACGGGGTATTCTGACATGTTTTTTCGAGACAAAACTTTCCTGTGCGTTCTCTTTTGAGGCTAGAAGCCTAGACATACACGCAACAACAAATCTTATCGAGTTACAACGTTTAGGAAAAACAAGATAATTCTGCACGATACGGATTTCCTAAAAACGGGTATTCTGACATATTTTTCCAAGAGAAAACTTTCCTATGCGTTCTCTTTTGAGGCTATAGGCTTAGACATACAAGCAACACCAAATCTTTTCGAGTTACAACGTGTTGTTTAGGAAAAACAAGATAATATTGTATGATGCGTTATTTCTTCTGGTAAAGTTTAAATATTTCTAATACATACGCATTTGTCTTTACATGCAACACTGTATTTCCTTGTAACGTGGTATTCTTAAATATTCCTTGGAGAGAAAACTCTCCTGTGCGTTCTCTTTTGAGGCTACACACTTAGACATACACGCAACACCAAAGCTTTTCGAGTTACAACATGTTGTTTAGGAAAAACAAGATAATTTCGCACGATGCGGGATTTCCTTATAACGTGGTATTCTGACATATTTTTTCGAGAGGAAACACTCCTGTGCGTTCTCTTTTGAGGCTTCCAGCTTAGACATACACGTAACACCAAATCCTTTCGGGTTACAACGTGTTGTTTAGGAAAAACAAGATAATTTTGCACGATGCATTATTTCTTTTCGTAAATCTTAAGTATTTCTAATACTTATGTGGTTGTCTTTACTCTGCAACACTGTATATCCTTATAACATGGTATTCTTACATATTCTTTCGAGAGAAAACTCTCCTGTGCATTCTCTTCTGAGGCTACACCCTTAAACATACACATAACACAAAACTTTTCGAGTTAAAACGTGTTGTTTAGGAAAAACAAGATAATTTAGCACAATGCGGGATTTCCTTAAAACGTGGTATTCTGACATATTTTTTCGAGAGAAAACTCTCCTGGGAGTTCTCTTTTGAGGCTATACACTTAGTCGTAAACTCAACACCAAATCTTTTCGAGCTACAACATGTTGTTTAGGAAAAATAAGATAATTTTTCATGATGCCTTATTTCTTCTCTTAAAGTTTAAATATTTCCAAAACGTACCTATTTGTCTTTACTCTGCAACACTGTATTTCCTTATAACGTTGTATTCTTACATATTCTTTCGAGAGAAAATTCTCCTATACGTTCTCTTTGAGGCTGCACGATTAGACATACACGCAACACCAATGCTTTTCGAGTTACAACATGTAGTTAAGGAAAAACAAGATAATTTCGCAAGATGCGGGATTTCCTTAAAATGTGGTATTCTTGCATATTCTTTCGAGAGAAACCTCTCCTGTGTGTTCTCTTTTGAGGCTAGAAACCTTGACATACACGCAACAACAAATCTTTTCGAGTTACAACGTTTAGGAAAAACAAGATAATTCCGCACGATACGGGATTTCCTTAAAACGGGTATTCTTACATATTCTTTCGAGAGAAAACTCTCCTGTGCATTCTCGTTTGAGGCTACAGGCTTTGACATACACGAAACACCAAATCTTTCGAGTTACAACGTGCTGTTTAGGAAAAACAATATAATATTGTATGATGCGTTATTTCTTCTGGTAAAGATTAAATATTTCTAATACGTATATATGTGTCTTTACCTGCAACACTGTATTTCCTTGTAACGTGGTATTCTTAAATATTCTTTGGAGACAAAACTCTCCTGTGCATTCGCTTTTGAGGCTGCACACTTAGACATACACGCAACACCAAAGCTTTTCGAGTCACAACATGTTGTTTAGGAAAAACAAGATAATTTTGCACTATGCGGGATTTCTTTAGAACGTGGTATTCTGATATATTTTTTCGAGTGAAAACTCTCGTGTGCGTTCTCTTTTGACGCTACACGCTTAGACATACTCGCAACACCAAATCTTTTCGAGTTACAACGTGTTGTTTAGGAAAAACAAGATAATTTTGCACGAAGCATTATTTCTTCTCGTAAATTTTAAGTATTTCTAATACTTACATAGTTGTCTTTACTCTGCAACATTGTATTTCCTTATAACGTGGTATTCTTACATATTCTTTCGAGATAAAACTCTCCTGTGCGTTCTCTTCTGAGGCTACTACCTTACACATACACGCAACAAAAAGCTTTTCGAGTTCAAACGTGTTGTTTAGGAAAAACAAGATAATTTAGCACAATGCGGAATTTCCTTAAAACGTGGTATTCTGACAAATTTTTTCGAGAGAAAACTCTCCTGGGAGTTCTCTTTTGAGGCTACACACTTAGTACTAAACTCAACACCAAATCTTTTCGAGCTACAACGTGTTGTTTGGGAAAAACAAAATATTTTTGCATGATGCATTATTTCTTCTCCTAAAGTTTAAGTATTTCCAATACGTACTTAATTGTTTTTAGTCTGCCACACTGTATTCCGTTTTAACGTGGAATTCTTACATATTCTTTCGAGAGATAACTCTCCTGTGCGTTCTCTTTTGAGGCTACATGCTTAGACATATTCGCAACTCCAAAGATTTTCGAGTTAAAACGTGTTGTTTAGGAAAAACCAGATGATTTCGCATAATGCGGTATTTCCTTAAAACGTGGTATTCTGACATATTTTTTCGAGAGAAAATTTTCCGGTGGGTTCCCTTTTGAGGTTACACATTTAGACATACACGCAACACCAAATCTTTTCTAGTTACAACGTGTTGTTTAGGGAAAACAAGGTAATTTTGCACGATGCATTATTTCTTCTCGTAAATTTTAAGTATTTCTAATACGTACGTATTTGTCTTTACTCTGCAACACTCTATTTCCTTATAACATGGTATTCTTACATATTCTTTCGAGAGAAAACACTCCTCTTCGTTCTCTTTTGAAGCTACATGCTTAGACATACACGCAACACCAAAGCTTTTCGAGTTACAACGTGTTGTTTAGGAAAAACAAGATAATTTCCCACGATGCGGGATCTCTTTAAATCGTGGTATTTTGACATATTTTTTCGAGAGAAAATTCTCCTGTGGGTTCTCTTTTGAGGCTACACATTTAGACGTACAGGCAACAGCAAATCTTTTCAGGTTACAATGTGTTGTTTAGGATATAAAAGATAATTTTTTACGATGCATTATTTCTTCTCGTAAAGTTTAAGTATTTCTAATAAGTACGCATTTGTCTTTACTCTGCAACACTGTATTTGCTTATAACGTGGTATTCTTAAATATTCTTTGGAGTGAAAACTCTCCTGTGCATTCTCTTTTGAGGCTACACTCTTAGATATACACGTAACACCAATGCATTTCCAGTTACAAAGTGTTGTTTAGAAAAAAAAAAGATAATTTCGCACGATGAGCAATTTCCTTAAAACGGGGTATTCTGACATGTTTTTTCAAGAGAAAACTCTCCTGTGCGTTCTCTTTTGAGGCTAGAAGCTTAGACATACACGCAACACAAAACCTTTTCGAGTTACAACTTGTTATTTAGGAAAAAAACTAGATAATTTTGCACGATACGTTATTTCATCTCATAAAGTTTAAGTATTTCCAATATGTACGTATATGTCTTTAGTATGCAACACTGTATTTCCTTGTAACGGGGAATTCTTACATATTCTTTCGAGAGAAAACTCTCCTGTGCATTCTCGTCTGAGGCTACACACTTACACGTGCACACAACACCAAAGCTTTTCAAGTTACACTGTGATGTTTAGGAAAAACAAGATAATTTCGCACGATGAGAGATTTCCTTAAAACAGGGTATTCTGACATGTTTTTTCGAGAGAAAACTCTCCTGTGCGTTCTCTTTTGAGGCTACACGCTTAGACATACTCGCAACACCAAATCTTTTCGAGTTACAACGTGTTGTTTAGGAAAAACAAGATACTATTGTATGATGCGTTATTTCTTTTGGTAAAGTTTAAATATTTCTAATAAGTACACATTTGTCTTTACCTGCAACACTGTATTTCCTTGTAACGTTGTATTCTTAAATATTCTTTGGAGAGAAAACTCTCCTGTGCATTCTCTTTTGAGGCTACACACTTAGACATACACGCAGCATCAAAGCTTTTCAGGATACAACATGTTGTTTAGGAAAAACAAGATAATTTCGCACGATGCGGGATTTCCTTATAATGTGGTATTGTGACATATTTTTTCGAGAGGAAACACTCCTGTGCGTTCTCTTTTGAGGCTTCCAGCTTATCCATACACGTAACACCAAATCCTTTTGGGTTACAACGTGTTGTTTAGGAAAAACAAGATAATTTTGCATGATGCATTATTTCTTCTCATAAATTTTAATTATTTCTAATACTTATGTAGTTGTCTTTACTCTGCAACACTGTATTTCCTTATAACGTGGTATTCTTACATATTCTTTCGAGAGAAAACTCTCCTGTGCGTTCTCTTCTGAGGCTACACCCTTACAAATACACGCAACACAAAGCTTTTCGAGTTAAAACGTGTTGTTTAGGAAAAACAAAATAATTTAGCACAATGTGGGATTTCCTTAAAACGTGGTATTCTGACATATTTTTTCGAGAGAAAACTCTCCTGGGAGTTCTCTTTTGAGGCTACACACTTAGTCGTAAACTCAACACCAAATCTTTTCGAGCTACAACGTGTTGTTTAGGAAAAACAAGATAATTTTGCACGATCCTTTATTTCTTCTCTTAATGTTTAAGTATTTCTAATACCTACGTATTTGTCTTTAGTCTGCAACACTGTATTTCCTTATAACGTTGTATTCTTACATATTCTTTCGAGAGAAAATTCTCCTATGCGTTCTCTTTGAGGCTGCACGTTTAGACATACATGCAACACCAATGCTTTTCGAGTTACAACGTGTTGTTAAGGAAAAACAAGATAATTTCGCAAGATGCGGGATTTCCTTAAAACATGGTATTCTTACATATTCTTTCGAGAGGAACGTCTCCTGTGCGTTCTCTTTTGAGGCTAGAAGCCTTGACATACAGCAACACCAAATCTTTTCGAGTAACAACCTTTAGGAAAAACAAGATAATTTCGCACAATGAGAGATTTCCTAAAAACGGGTATTCTGACATATTTTTTTGAGAGAAAACTCTCCTATGCGTTCTCTTTTGAGGCTACAGGCTTAGACATACACGCAACACCAAATCTTTTCGAGTTACAACGTGTTGTTTAGGAAAAACAATGTAATATTGTATGATGCGTTATTTCTTCTGGTAAAGTTTAAATAATTCTAATACCTACGCATTTGTCTTTATCTGCAACACTATATTTGCTTGTAACGTGGTATTCTTAAATATTCGTTGGAGAGAAAACTCTCCTGTGCATTCTCTTTTGAGGCTACACACTTAGACATACACGCAACACCAAAGCTTTTCGAGTTACAACATGTTGTTTAGGAAAAAACAAGATAATTTTGCACGATGTTGGATTTCCTTATAACATGGTATTCTGACATATTTTTTCGAGAGGAAACACTCCTGTACGTTCTCTTTTGAGGCTACCAGCTTAGACATACACGTAACACAAAATCCTTTCGAGTTACAATGTGTTGTTTAGCAAAAACAAGATAATTTTGCATGATGCGTTATTTCTTCTCATAAAGTTTAAGTATTTCCAATAAGAACATATTTTTCTTTACTCTGCAACACTGTATTTCCTTATAATGTGGTATTCTGACATATTTTTTTCGAGAGAAAACTCTCCTGTGCGTTCTCTTTTGCGGCTACAAGCTTAGACATACACGCAACTCCAAATCTTTTCGAATTTCAACTTGTTGTTTAGGAAATACAAGATAATTTTGTACGGAGCGTTATTTCTTCTCATAAAATTTAACTATTTTTAATAAGTACATATTTTCTTTACTCTGCAACACTGTATTTCCTTGTAACCTGGTATTCTGACATATTGTTTCGAGAGAAAACTCTCCTGTGCGTTCTATTCTGAGGCTACACACTTAGACATGCACGCAACACAAAGCTTTTCGAGTTAAAATGTGTTGTTTAGGAAAAACAAGATAATTTTTCACAATGCTGGATTTCCTTAAAACGTGGTATTCTGACATATTTTTTTCGAGAGAAAACTCTCCTGTGCGTTCTCTTTTTAGTCTACACACTTAGACATACACGCAACACTGAATACCACGGTTTAAAGAAATCCTGCATCTGCGAAATTATCTTGTTTTTCCTAAACAACAAGTTGTAACTCGAAAAGCTTTGGTGTTGCTCGCATATCTCAGCGTGTAGCATCAAAAGAGAACACGCAGGAGAGTTTTCTCATGAAAAAATATGTCAGAATACAACGTTTTAAGGAAATAGAGTGATGCAGAGTAAAGAGAAATACGTACATATTGGAAATACTTAAACTTTACTAGAAGAAATAACGCATCGTGCAAAATTATCTTGTTTTTCCTAAACAACATGTTTTAACTCGAAAAGCTTTTTGTTGCGTGTATGACTAAGCGTGTAGCCTCAAAAGAGAACACACCGGAGAGTATTCTCTCGAAAGAAAATGTAAGAATACCATGTTATAAGGAAATACAGTGTTGCAGAGTAAAAACAAATATGTACTTATTAGAAATACTTAAACTTTATTAGAAGAAATAACGCGTCGTACAAAATTATCCTGTATTTCCTAAACAACACGTTGTAACTCGAAAAGATTTGGTGTTGCGTGTATGTCTAAACGTTTACCCTCAAAAGGGAACCTACAGGAGAATTTTCTCTCGAAAAAATATGTCAGAATACCACGTTTTGAGGAAATGCTGCATCGTGCGAAATTATCTTGGTTTTCCTAAACAACACGTTGTAACTCGAAAAGCTTTGGTGTTGCTTGTATATCTCAGCGTGTAGCCTAAAAAGAGAACGAACAGGAGTGTTTTCTCTCGAATAAATATGTCAGAATACCACGTTTTAAGGAAATCCTGCATAGTGCGAAATTATCATTTTTTTTCCTGAAAAAAGTGTTGTAACTCGAAAAGCTTTGATATTGCGTTTTTGTCTAAGCGTGCAACCTCAAAAGATAATGCACAGGAGAGTTTTCTCTCGAAAGAATATGTAATAATACCAAGTTATAAGGAAATACAGTGTTGCAGAATAAAGACAAATATGTACATATTGGAAATACTTAAACTTTATGATAAGAAATAACGCATCGTGCAAAATTATCTTGTTTTTCCTAAACAACACGTTGTAACTCGAAAAGATTTTGTGTTACTTGTATGTCTAAGCTTGTAGCCTCAAAAGAGAATTCAAAGGAGAGTTTTCTCTCGAGAGAGTATGTAAGAATACCACGTTAAAAGGAAATACAGTGTTGCAGAGTAAAGACAAATACGTACGTATTGGAAATACTTAAACTTTAGGAGAAGAAATAACGCATCCTGCAAAATTACCTTGTTTTTCCTAAACAACACGTTCTAACTCGAAAAGATTTGGTGTTACGTGTATGTCTAAATGTGTAGCCTCAAAAAGGAACCCACAGGAGAATTTTCTCTCGAAAAAATATGTCAGAATACCCCGTTTTAAGGAAATCCTGCGTCGTGCGAAATTATCTTGTTTTTCTTGAACAACAGGTTGTAACTCGAAAAGCTTTGGTGTTGCATGTATGTCTAAGCATGTAGCCTCAAAAAAGAATACACAGGAGAGTTTTCTCTCGCAAGATTATGTAAGAATACCATGTTACAATGAAATAAAGTTTTGCAGAGTAAAGACAAATACGTACATATTAGAAATACTTAAACTTTACGAGAAGAAATAACGCATCGTACACAACTATCTTGTATTTCCTAAACAACACGTTGTAACTCGAAATGATTTGGTGTGGAGTGTATGTCTAATCGAGTCGCCTCAAAAGAGAACGCACAGGAGTTTTCTCTCGAAAAAAATATGTCAGAACACCACGTTTTAAGGAAATCCTGCATCCTTGGAAATTATCTGGTTTTTCCTAAACAACATGTTGTAACTCCAAAAGATTTTGTGTTGCGTGTATGTCTAAACATGTAACCTCAACAGAGGACCAACAGGAAATTATCTCTCGACAAAATATGTCAGAATAACACGTTTAAGGAAATCCTGCATCGTGCGAAATTATCTTGTTTTTCCTAAACAACATGTTGTAACTCGAAATGCTTTGGTGTTGCATATTGTAAATACTTAAAATTTACGAGAAGAAATAACGCATCGTGCAAAATTATCTTGTTTTACCTAAACAACACGTTGTAACTAGAAAAGATTTTGAGTTGTGTGTATGTCCAAGCTTGTAGCCTCAAAAGGGAACGCACAGGAGAGTTTTCTCTCAAAAAAAAAAATGTCAGAATACCACGTCTTAAGGAAATCCCGCATCGTGCAAAATTATCTTGTTTTTCTTAAACAACACTTTGTAACTCGAAAAGCTTTGGTGTTGCGTGTATGTCTAAGTGTGTAGCCTCAAAAGAGAACGCACAGGATAGTTTTCTCTTGAAAAAATATGTCATAATACCACGTTTTAAGGAAATCCCGCATCTTGCAAAATTATCTTGTTTTTCCTAAACAACACGTTGTAACTCGAAAAGCTTTGGTGTTGTGTGTATGCCTAAGTGTGTAGCCTCAGAAGAGAATGCACAGGAGAGTTTTCTCTCGAAAAAATATGTCAGAATACCACGTTTTAAGGAAATACAGTGTTGCAGAGTAAAGACAATTACGTACGTATTAGAAATACTTAAACTTTATGAGAAGAAATAACGCTCCGTACAAAATTATCTTGTATTTCCTAAACAAGAAGTTGATATTCGTAAAGATTTGGTGTTGAGTGTATGACTAAGCATGCAGCCTCAAAAGAGATCGCACAGGAGAGTTTTCTCTCGAAAGAATATGTAAGAATTCCATGTTATAACGTAATACAGTGTTGCAGAGAAAGACAAATATGTACATATTAGAAATACTTAAACTTTCTGAGACGAAATAATGCATCATGCAAAATTATCTTGTTTTTCCTAAACAACACGCTGTAACTCGAAAAGAGTTGGTGTTGAGTGTATGACTAAGCGTGTAGCCTCAAAAGAAGACGCACAGGAGTGTTTTGTCTCAAAAGAATATGTCAGAATACCACGTTTTAAGGAAATTCAGCATCGTGCGAAATTATCTTGTTTTTCCTAAACAACATGTTTTAACTCGGAAATCTTTGGTGTTGCATGTATGTCTAAGTGTGTAGCCTCAAAAGAGAACGTCCAGGAGTGTTTTCTCTCGAAAGAATATGTAAGAATACCACGTTACATGGAAATACATTGTTGCAGAGAAAAGACAAATACATACGTATTAGAAATACTTAAACTTTACGAGAAGAAATAAGGCATCAAAGAAAATTATCTTGTATTTCCTAAACAACATGTTGTAACTTTAAAAGATTTGGTGTTGCCTGTATGTCTAAGCATGTAGACTCAAAAGAGAATGCACAGGAGAGATTTCCCTCGAAAAAATATGTCAGAATACAACGTTTTAAGGAATTCCCGCATCTTGCGAAATTATCTTGTTTTCCTTAATAACACATTGTAACTCGAATAGCTTTGGTGTTGTGTGTATGTCTAAGCGTGTAGCCTCAGAAGAGAATGCACAGGAGAGTTTTCTTTCGAAAGAATATGTAAGAATACCACGTTATAAGGAAATACAGTGTTGCAGAGTAAAGACAAATACATATGTATTAGAAATACTTAAACTTTTCGAGAAGAAATAATGCATCCTGCAAAATTATCTTGTTTTTCCTAAACAACACATTGTACTCGAAAAGCTCTGGTGTTGCATGTATGACTACGCGTGTAGCCTCAAACGGGAACGCAAAGGAGAGTTTTCTCTAGAATGAATGCGTCAGAATACAACATTTTAAGGAAATCCCACATCGTGCGAAATTAACTTGTTTTTCCTAAACAACAAGTTTTAAATCGATAAGCTTTGCTGTTGCGTATATGTCTAAGTGTGTAGCCTCAGAAGAGAACGCACAGGAGAGTTTTCCCTCGAAAGAATATGTAAGTATACCATGTTATAAGGATACAGTGTTGCACAGTAAAGACAAATATGTACGTATTCGAAATACTTAAACTTTACGAGAGGAAATGACACATCGTACAAAATTATCTTGTAGTTCCTAAACAACACGTTGTAACTCGAAAAGATTTGGTGTTGCGTGTATGACTAAGCATGCATCCTCAAAAGAGAATGCACAGGAGAATTTTCTCTCGAAAGAATATGTAAGAATTCCACGTTATAATGAAATAGAGTGTTGCAGAGTAAAGACAAATGCATACGTATTAGAAATACTTAAATTTTATGAGAAGAAATAACGCTCCTTACAAAATTATCTTGTATTTCCTAAACAACAATTTGAAATCCGAAAAGATTTGGTGTTGCGTGTATGTCTAAGGTTGTAGCCTCAAAAGTGAATGCACAGGAGAATTTTCTCTCAAAAAATATGTCAGAATACCACGTTTTAAGGAAATCCCGCATCTTGTGAAATTATCTTGTTTTTCATTAACAACACACTGTAACTCAAAATGATTTGCTGTTGAATGTATGTCTAATCATGCAGCCTCAGAAGAGAACGCACAAGAGTTTTCTCTGGAAAAAACATGTCAGAATACCACATTTTAAGGAAATCGCTCATCGTGCGAAATTATCTTGTTTTTCCAAAACAACACATTGTAACTCGAAAAGCTTTGGTGTTGAGTGTATGTCTTAAGTGTGTAGCCTCAGAAGAGAACGCACAGGAGAGTTTTCTCTCGAAAGAATATGTAAGAATACCCCGTTACATGGAAATACAGTGTTGCAGAATAAAGACCAATATGTACGTATTAGAAATACTTACACTTTATGAGAAGAAATAATGCATCGCTCAAAATTATCTTGTATTTCGAAAAGAACACGTTGTAACTCGTAAGGATATGGTGTTGCATGTATGTCTAAATGTGTAGCCTCAAAAGAGAACCCACAGGCAAATTTTCTCTCTAGAAAATACGTCAGAACACCACGTTTTAAGGAAATACCACATTATGCGAAGTTATCTTGTTTTTCCTAAATAACACTGTGTAACTCGAAAAGCTTTGGTATTACGTGTATATCCAAGTGTGTAGCCTCAAAAAAGAACGCACAGGAGAGTTTTCTCTCGAATGAATATGTAAGAATACCATGTAATAAGGATACAGTTTTGCAGAGTAAAGACAAATACATACGTATTCGAAATACTTAAACTTTACAAGAAGAAATAACACATAGTACAAAACTTTCTTGTATTTTCTAAACAACACGTTGTAACTCGAAAAGATTTGGTGTTGCGTGTATGACTAAGCGTGCAGCCTCAAAAGAGAATGCACAGGAGAATTTTCTCTCGAAAGAATATGTAAGAAGACCACGTTATAATGAAATAGAGTGTTGCAGAGTAAAGACAAATTCATACGTATTAGAAATACTTCAACTTTACGAGAAGAAATAACGCTCCTTACAAAATTATCTTGTATTTCCTAAACAACAAGTTGAAATTCGAAAAGATTTGGTGTTGCGTGTATGTCTAAGGTTGTAGCCTCAAAAGAGAATGCACAGGAGAGTTTTCTCTCGGAAAAATATGTCAGAATACCACGTTTTAAGGAAATCCCGCATCTTGCGAAATTATCTTGTTTTTCCTTAACAACACGCTGTAACTCGAAAAGATTTGCTGTTGCATGTATGTCTAAGTGTGTAGCCTCAGAAGAGAACGCACAGGAGTTTTCTCTGGAAAAAACATGTCAGAATACCACATTTTAAGGAAATCTCTCATCGTGCGAAATTATCTTGTTTTTCCTAAACAACACATTGTAACTCGAAAAGCTTTGGTGTTGAGTGTATGTCTTAAGTGTGTAGCCTCAGAAGAGAACGCACAGGAGAGTTTTCTCTCGAACGAATATGTAAGAATACCCCGTTACAAGGAAATACAGTGTTGCAGAATAAAGACAAATATGTACATAGTAGAAATACTTACACTTTATGAGAAGAAATAATGCATCGCTCAAAATTATCTTGTATTTCGAAAAGAACACGTTGTAACTCGTAAAGATATGGTGTTGCATGTATGTCTAAATGTGTAGCATCAAAAGAGAACCCACAGGCAAATTTTCTCTCTAAAAAATATGTCAGAATACCATGTTTTAAGGAAATACGCCATCATGCGAAGTTATCTTGTTTTTCCTAAATAACATAGTGTAACTCGAAAAGCTTTGGTATTGCGTGTATGTCTAAGCGTGTAGCCTCAAAAGAGAACGCACAGGAGCGTTTTCTCTCGAATGGATATGTAAGAATACCATGTTATAAGGATACAGTTTTGCAGAGTAAAGACAAATCCATAAGTATTCAAAATACTTAAACTTTACAAGAAGAGATAACACATCGTAAAAAATTATCTTGTATTTCCTAAACAACACGTTGTAACTCGAAAAGATTTGGTGTTGCCTGTATGACTAAGCATGCAGCCTCAAAAGAGAATGCACAGGAGAATTTTCTCTTGAAAGAATATGTAAGAATACCACGTTATAATGAAATAGAGTGTTGCAGAGTAAAGACAAATACATACATATTTGAAATACCTAAACTTTACGAGACGAAATAACGAAAGCTTCATGAAAAATTATCTTGTTTTTCCTAAACAACAAGTTGTATCCCGAAAAGATTTGCTGTTAGGTGTATGACTAAACGTGTAGCCTCAAAAGAGAACGCACAGGAGAGTTTTCTCTCGAAAAAAATGTCAGAATACCTCGTTTTAAGCAAATCCAGCATTGCGCGAAAATATCTTGTTTTTCCTAAACAACACGTTTTAACTCAAAAAGCTTTGGTGTTGCGTGTATGTCTAAGTGTGTAGACTCAGAAGAGAATGCACAGGAGAGTTTTCTTTCGAAAGAATATGTCAGAATACCACGTTACAAGGAAATACAGTGTTGCAGAGTAAAGACAAATACATACGTATTAGAAATACTTAAACTTTACGAAAAGAAATAACGCTCCTTATGAAATTATCTTATATTTCCTAAACAAAAAGTTGAAATTCGAAAAGATTTGGTCTTGCGTGTATGTCTAAGGTTGTTGCCTCAAAAGAGAATGCGAAGGAGAGTTTTCTCTCGAAAAAATTATGTCAGAATACCACATTTTAAGGAAATCCCCCATTTTGCGAAATTATCGTGTTTTTCCTTAACAACACGCTGTAATTCGAAAAGATTTGCTGTTGCGTGTATGTCTAATCGTACAGCCTCAAAAGAGAATGCACAGGAGTTTTCTCTCGAAAAAACATGTCAGAATACCCCGTTTTAAGGAAATCGCTCATCGTGCAAAATTATCTTGTTTTTCCTAAACAACACATTGTAACTCCAAAGGCTTTGGTGTTGAGTGTATGTCTTAAGTGTGTAGCCTCAGAAGAGAACGCACAGGAGAGTTTTCTCTCGAAAGAATATGTAAGAATACCCCGTTACAAGGAAATACAGTGTTGCATATTAAAGACATATACGTGCATATTGGAAATACTTAAACTTTATGAGAAGAAATAACACATCGGGCATAATTATCTTGTTTTTCCTAAATAACACGTTGTAACTCGAAAAGATTTGGTGTTGCGTGTATGTCTAAGCTTCTAGCCTCAAAAGAGAATGCACAGAAGATTTTTCTTTCAAAAAAACATGTCAGAATACACCGTTTTATGGAAATCGCTCATTGTGCAAAATTATCTTGTTTTTCCTAAACAACACATTGTAACTTGAAAAGCTTTGGTGTTGCATGTATGTCTAAGCATGTAGCCTCAAAAGAGAATGCACAGGAGCATTTTCTCTCGAAAGAATATGTAAGAATACCACGTTATAAGCAAATACAGTGTTGCAGAGTAAGGACAAATACGTACGTATTAGAAATACTTAAACTTTACTAGAAGAAATAAGGCATCATAGAAAATCATCTTGTATTTCCTAAACAACATGTTGTAACTCGAAAAGATTTGGTGTTGCGTGTATGTCTAAGCATGTAGACTCAAAAGAGAATGCACAGGAGAGATTTCTCTCGAAAAATTATGTCAGAATACCACATTTTAAGGAATTCTCGCATCTTGCAAAATTATCTTGTTTTCCTTAATAACACATTGTAACTCGAAAAGCTTTGGTGTTGTGTTTATGTCTAAGCGTGCAGCCTCGGAAGGGAATGCACAGGAGAGTTTTCTCTCGAAAGAATATGTAAGACTACCACGTTATAAGGAAATACAGTGTTGCAGAGTAAAGACAGATACATACGTATTAGAAATACTTAAACTTTTCTAGAAGAAATAATGCATCGTACAAAATTATCTTGTATTTCCTAAACAACACGTTGTAACTCGAAAAGATGTGGTGCTGCGTGTATGACAAAGCTTGCAGCCTCAAAAGAGAATGCACAGGAGAATTTTCTCTCGAAAGAATATGTAAGAATACCATGTTATAATGAAATACAGTGTTGCAGAGTAAAGACAAATACGTACATATTTGAAATATTTAAACTTTACGAGACGAAATAACGAAAGCATCATGCAAAATTATCTTGTTTTTCCTAAACAACAAGTTGTAACCCGAAAAGATATGCTGTTGCGTGTATGACTAAGCGTGTAGCCTCAAAAGAGAATGCACAGGAGAGTTTTCTCTCAAAAAAATATGTCAGAATACCACGTTTTAAGGAAATCCAGCATTGTGCGAAATTATCTTGTTTTTCCTAAACAACAAGTTGTAACCCGAAAAGATATGCTGTTGCGTGTATGACTAAGCGTGTAGCCTCAAAAGAGAACGCACAGGAGAGTTTTCTCTCGAAAAAATATGTCAGAATACCACGTTTTGAGGAAATCCAGCATTGTGCGAAATTATCTTGTTTTTCCTAAACAACATGTTTTAAATCAAAAACCTTTGTTGTTGCGTGTATGTCTAAGTGTGTAGCCTCAGAAGAGAACGCAAGGAGAGTTTTCTCTCGAAAGAATATGTTAGAATACCATGTTACAAGGAAATACAGTGTTGCAGAGTAAAGACAAATACATACGTATTAGAAATACTTAAACTTTACGAGAAGAAATAACGCTCCTTAAAAAATTATCTTATATTTCCTAAACAACAAGTTGAAATTCGAAAAGATTTGGTGTTGCGTGTATGTCTAACGTTGTAGCCTCAAACGAGAATGCACAGGAGAGTTTTCTCTCGAAAAAATATGTCACAATACCACATTTTAAGGAAATCCCGCATCTTGTGAAATTATCGTGTTTTTCCTTAACAACACGCTGTAACTCAAAAAGATTTGCGGTTGCATGTATGTCTAATCGTGCAGCCTCAAAAGAGAACGCACAGGAGTTTACTCTCGAAAAAACATGTCAGAATGCCCCGTTTTAAGGAAATCGCTCATCGTGCAAAATTATCTTGTTTTTCCTAAACAACACATTGTAACTCGAAAAGCTTTGGTGTTGAATGTATGTCTTAAGTGTGTAGCCTCAGAAGAGAATGCACAGGAGCGTTTTCTCTCGAAAGAATATGTAAGAATACCCCGTTACAAGGAAATACAGTGTTTCATATTAAAGACATATACATGCATATTGGAAATTCTTAAACTTTATGAGAAGAAATAACGCATCGAGCATACTTATCTTGTTTTTCCTAAATAACACGTTGTAACTCAAAAATATTTGGTGTTGCGTGTATGTCTAAGCTTCTAGCCTCAAAAGAGAACGCACAGGAGAGTTTTCTTTCAAAAAAACATGTCAGAATACCCCGTTTTATGGAAATCGCTCATTGTGCGAAATTATCTTGTTTTTCCTAAAAAACACGTTGTAACTTGAATGACTTTGGTGTTGCATGTATGTCTAAGCATGTAGCCTCAAAAGAGATCGCACAGGAGTGTTTTCTCTCGAAAGAATATGTAAGAATACCACGTTATAAGCAAATACATTGTTGCAGAGTAAGGACAAATACGTACATATTAGAAATACTTAAACTTTACGAGAAGAAATAAGGCATCATAGAAAATTGTCTTGTATTTCCTAAACAACATGTTGCAACTTGAACAGATTTGGTGTTGCATGCATATCTAAGCATGTAGACTCAAAAGAGAATGCACAGGAGAGATTTCTCTCGAAAAAAATATGTCAGAATACAACATTTTAAGGAATTCCCGCATCTTGCGAAATTATCTTGTTTTCCTTAATAACACATTGTAACTCGAATAGCTTTGGTGTTGTGTTTGTCTAAGCGTGCAGCCTCAAAGAGAATGCACAGGAGAGTTTTCTCTTGAAAGAATATGAAAGAATACCACGTTATAAGGAAATACAGTGATGCAGAGTAAAGACAAATACATACGTATTAGAAATACTTAAACTTTTCGAGAATAATGCATCCTGCAAAATTATCTTGTTTTTCCTAAACAACACATTGTACTCGAAAAGCTCTGGTGTTGCATGTATGACTACGCGTGTAGCCTCAAACGGGAACGCAAAGGAGAGTTTTCTCTAGAATGAATGCGTCAGAATACCACATTTTAAGAAAATCCCACATCGTGCGAAATTAACTTGTTTTTTCCTAAACAACAAGTTTTAAATCGATAAGCTTTGGTGTTGCGTATATGTCTAAGTGTGTAGCCTCAGAAGAAAACGCACAGGAGAGATTTCTCTCGAAAGAATATGTAAGAATACCACGTTATAAGGATACAGTGTTGCAGAGTAAAGACAAATATGTACATATTCGAAATACTTAAACTTTACGAGAAGAAATGACACATCGTACAAAATTATCTTGTAGTTCCTAAACAACACGTTGTAACTCGAAAAGATTTGGTGTTGCGTGTATGACTAAGCATGCAGCCTCAAAAGAGAATGCACAGGAGAATTTTCTCTCGAAAGAATATGTAAGAAGACCACGTTAAAATGAAATAGAGTGTTGCAGAGTAAAGACAAATACATACGTATTAGAAATACTTAAACTTTAAGAGAAGAAATAACGCTCCTTACAAAATTATCTTGTATTTCCTAAACAACAAGTTGAAATTCGAAAAGATTTGGTGTTGCGTGTATGTCTAAGGTTGTAGCCTCAAAAGAGAATGCACAGGAGAGTTTTCTCTCGAAAAAATATGTCAGAATACCACGTTTTAAGGAAATCCCGCATCCTGCGAAATTATCTTGTTTTTCCTTAACAACACGCTGTAACTCGAAAGATTTGCTGTTGCATGTATGTCTAATCGTGCAGCCTCAAAAGAGAATGCACAGGAGTTTTCTCTGGAAAAAACATGTCAGAATACCACATTTTAAGGAAGTCGATCATCGTGCGATATTATCTTCTTTTTCCTAAACAACACATCGTAACTCTAAAAGCTTTGGTGTTGAGTGTATGTCTTAAGTGTATAGCCTCAGAAGAAAACGCACAGGAGAGTTTTCTCTCAAAAGAATATGTAAGAATACTCCGTTACAAGTAAATACAGTTTTGCAGAATAAAGATAAATATGTACATATTAGAAATGCTTACACTTTATGAGAAGAAATAATGCATCGCTCAAAATTATCTTGTATTTCGAAAAGAACACATTGTAACTCGTAAAGATATGGTGTTGCGTGTATGTCTAAATGTGTAGCCTCAAAAGAGAACCCACAGGCAAATTTTCTCTCTAAAAAATATGTCAGAATACCACGTTTTAAGGAAATACCACATCATGCGAAGTTATCTTGTTTTTCCTAAATAACACGGTTTAACTCGAAAAGCTTTGGTATTGCATGTATGTCTAAGCGTGGAGCCTCAAAAGAGAATGCACAGGAGAGTTTTCTCTCGAATGAATATATAAGAATACCATGTTATAAGGATACAGTTTTGCAGAGTAAAGACAAATACGTACATATTCGGAATACTTAAACTTTATGAGAAGAAATAACACATCGTAAAAAATTATCTTGTAGTTCCTAAACAACACGTTGTAACTCGAAAAGATTTGGTGTTGCGTGTATGACTAAGCATGCAGCCTCAAAAGAGAATGCACAGGAGAATTTTCTCCCGAAAGAATATGTAAGAAGACCACGTTACAATGAAATAGAGTGTTGCAGAGTAAAGACAAATACATACGTATTAGAAATACTTAAACTTTAAGAGAAGAAATAACGCTCCTTACAAAATTATCTTGTATTTCCTAAACAACAAGTTGAAATTCGAAAAGATTTGGTGTTGCGTGTATGTCTAAGGTTGTAGCCTCAAAAGAGAATGCACAGGAGAGTTTTCTCTCGAAAAAATATGTCAGAATACCACGTTTTAAGGAAATCCCGTATCTTGCGAAATTATCTTGTTTTTCCTTAACAACACGCTGTAACTCGAAAAGATTTGCTGTTGTATGTATGTCTAATCGTGTAGCCTCAAAAGAGAACGCACAGGAGTTTTCTCTGGAAAAAAACATGTCAGAATACCACATTTTAAGGAAATCGCTCATCGTGCGAAATTATCTTGTTTTTCCTAAACAACACATCGTAACTCGAAAAATTTTGGTGTTGAGTGTATGTCTTAAGTGTGTAGCCACAGAAGAGAACGCACAGGAGAGTTTTCTCTCGAAAGAATATGTAAGAATACTCCGTTACAAGGAAATACAGTGTTGCAGAATAAAGACAAATATGTACGTATTAGAAATACTTACACTTTATGAGAAGAAATAATGCATCGCTCAAAATTATCTTGTATTTCGAAAAGAACACGTTGTAACTCGTAAAGATATGGTGTTGCGTGTATGTCTAAATGTGTAGCATCAAAAGAGAACCCACAGGCAAATTTTCTCTCTAAAAAATATGTCAGAATACCACGTTTTAAGGAAATACCGCATCATGCGAAGTTATCTTGTTTTTCCTAAATAACACGGTGTAACTCGAAAAGCTTTGGTATTGCGTGTATGTCTAAGCGTGTAGCCTCAAAAGAGAACGCACAGGAGAGTTTTCTCTCGAATGAATATGTAAGAATACCATGTTATAAGGATACAGTTTTGCAGAGAAAAGACAAATACATACGTATTCGAAATACTTAAACTTTACAAGAAGAAATAACACATCGCACAAAATTATCTTGTATTTCCCAAACAACACGCTGTAACTCGAAAAGATTTGGTGTTGAGTGTATGACTAAGCGTGCAGCCTCAAAAGAGAATGCACAGGAGAATTTTCTCTCGAAAGAATATGTAAGAATACCACGTTATAATGAATTAGAGTGTTGCAGAGTAAAGACAAATACGAAGATATTTGAAATACTTAAACTTTACGAGACGAAATAACGAAAGCATCATGCAAAATTATCTTGTTTTTCCTAAACAACAAGTTGTAACCCGAAAAGATATGCTGTTGCGTGTATGACTAAGCGTGTAGCCTCAAAAGAGAATGCACAGGAGAGTTTTCTCTCGAAAAAATATGTCAGAATACCACGTTTTAAGGAAATCCAGCATTGTGCGAAATTATCTTGTTTTTCCTAAACAACACGTTTTAACTCGAAAAGCTTTGGTGTTGCCTGTATGTCTAAGTGTGTAGCCTCAGAAGAGAATGCACAGGAGAGTTTTCTCTCGAAACAATATGTCAGAATACCAAGTTACAAGGAAATAGAGTGTTGCAGCGTAAAGACATATACGTACATATTAGAAATAGGTGAAGTTTACGAGAAGAAATAACGCTCCATGCAAAATTTTCTTTTATTTCCTTAACAACAAGTTGAAATTCGAAAAGATTTGGAGTTGCGTGTATGTCTAAGCTTGTAGCCGCAAAAGAGAATGCACAGGAGAGTTTTCTCTCAAAAAACATATGTCAGAATACCACGTTTTAAGGAAATCCCGCATCTTGCAAAGTTATCTTGTTTTTCCATAACAACTTAAACTTTGCGAGAAGAAATAACGCATCGTAAAACATTAACTTGTATTTCCTAAACAACACTTAAAGTGTTGTATTTCCTAAAAAACACTTAAAGTGTAAGTATTTCTAATACGTGCATATTTGTATTTACTCTGCAGCACTGTATTTCCTTGTAACGTGGTATTCTTACTTATTCTTTCTAGAGAAAACTCTCCTGTGCATTCTCTTTTTAGTCTACACGCTTAGACATACATGGAAGACCAAAGCTTTTCGAGTTACAACGTGTTGTTTAAGAAAAACAAGATAATTTCGCAGGATGCGCGATTTCTTTAAAACGTGGTATTCTGACATAGTTTTTCGACAGAAAACTCTGCTGTGTGTTCTCTTTTGAGGCTAAACGCTTAGACATACACGACACAACAAATCTTTTCGAGTTACAACGTGTGGTTTAGGAAATGCATGATAATTTTGTATGATGTGTTATTTCTTCTCTTAAAGTTTAAGTATTTCTAATAAGTACGTATATGTCTTTATTCTGCAACAGTGTATTTCCTTGTAACGTGGTATTCTTACATATTCTTTCGAGAGAAAACTCTCCTCTGCATTCTCTTTTGAGGCTACACACTTAGACACACATGCAACACCAAAGCTTTTCGAGTTAAAACATGTTGTTTAGGAAAAACAAGATAATTTCGCACGATGCGGGATTTCCTTAAAACGTGGTATTCTGACATAATTTTTTGACAGAAAACTCTCCTGTGCATTCTCTTTTGAGACTACACTCCTAGATATACACACAACACCAAAGCTTTTCGAGTTACAACATGTTGTTTAGGAAAAACAAGATAATTTCAAACGATGCACGATTTCCTTAAAACGTGGTATTCTTACATATTTTTTCGAGAAAAATTCTCCTGTGGGCTCTCTTTTGAGGCTACACATTTAGACATACACGCAACACCAAATCTTTTCGAGTTACAATGTGTTGTTAGGAAATACAAGACAATTTTGTACGATGCGTTATTTGTTCTCAAAAAGTTTAAGTACTTCTTATATGTACGTATTTTTCTTTACTTTGCAACAACGTATTTCCTTGTAACGTGGTATACTTACATAATCTTTTGAGAGAAAAGTCTCATGTACGTTCTCTTTTGAGGCTAATCGCTTAGACATACACGCAACACCAAAGCTTTCGAGTTACAACGTGTTGTTTAGAAAAACAAGATAATTCCGCACGATGCGGGATTTCCTTAAAACGTGGTATTCTAACATATTATTTTTTGAGAAAAAACTCTCCTGTGCGTTCTCTTTTGAGGCTACATGCTTAGACCGACACGCAACACCAAAGCTTTCGAGTTACAACGTGTTGTTTAGGAAAAACAAGATAATTTCGCATGATGCGGGATTTCCTTAAAACGTGGTGTTCTTACATATTCTTTCGAGAGGAAAATCTCCTGTGCGTTCAATTTTGTGGCTACAAGCTTAGACATACACGCAACACCAAAGCTTTTCTAGTTACAACGTGTTGTTTAGGAAAAATAAGATAATTTCGCACAATGCGGGATTTCCTTAAAACGTGGTATTCTGACATATTTTTTCAACAGAAAACTCTCCTGTGCATTCTCTTTTGAGGCTAAACGCTTAGACATACACGCCACAACAAATCTTTTCGAGTTACAGCGTGTGGTTTAGGAAATACAAATAATATTGTACGATGCGTTATTTCTTCTTGTAAAGTTTAATCATTTCTAATATGTACGTATTTGTCTTTACTCTGCAAAACTGTATTTCCTTGTAACGTGGTATTCTTACATATTCTTGCAAGAGAAAACTCTCCTGTGCATTCTCTTTTGAGGCTACACACTTAGACATACACGCAACACCAAAGCTTTTTGAGTTAAAACATGTTGTTTAGGAAAAACAAGATAATTTTGCACGATGCGTAATTTATTCTTGTAAAATTTAAGTATTTCTAATAGGTACGTATTTGTCTTTACTCTGCCTCACTGTATTTCCTTATAAGGTGGTATTCTTACATATTCTTTCTAGAGAAAACTCTCCTGTACGTTCTCTTTTGAGACTTCACGCTTAGACATACATGCAACACCAAAGCTTTTCGAGTTACAATGTGTTGTTTAGGAAAAACAAGGTAATTTTGCACGATATATTATTTCTTTCCGTAAAGTGTAAGTATTTCCAATATGTATGTATTTGTCTTTACTATGAAACACTGTATATTCTTATAACGTCGTATTCTAACATATTCTTTCGAGAGAAAACTCTCCTGTGCATTCTCTTTTGAGGCTATATGCTTAAACAGACACGCAACACCAAAGCTTTTCGTGTTACAACATGTTGTTTTGGAAAAACAAGATAATTTCGCATGATGCGGGATTTCCTCAAAACGTGGCATTCTTACATATTTTTTCGAGAGAAAACTCTCCTGTGCATTCTCCTTTGAGTTTACACACTTTGACATACACGCAACACCAAATATTTTCGAGTTACAACATGTTGTTTATGAAATAAAAGATAATTTTTTCATGATGCGTTATTTTTTAGTGTAAGTTTAAGTATTTCTAATACGTAAGTATTTGTCTTTGCTCTGCAACACTGTATTTACTTATAACGTGGTATTCTTATATATTCTTTCGAGAGAAAACTCTCCTCTGTGTTCTCTTTTGAGGCTACACACTTAGACACACACGCAACACCAAAGCTTTTCGAGTGAAAACATGTTGTTTAGGAAAAACAAGATAATTTCGCACAATGTGGGATTTCCTTAAAACGTGGTATTTTGACTGATTTTTTCGACAGAAAACTCTCCTGTGCATTCTCTTTTGAGGCTATACTCCTAGACATACATGCAACACCAAAGCTTTTCGAGTTACAACGTGTTGTTTAGGAAAAACAAGATAATTTCGCATGATGCGGGATTTCCTCAAAACGTGGCATTCTTACATATTTTTTCGAGAGAAAACTCTCCTGTGCATTCTCCTTTGAGTTTACACACTTTGACATACACGCAACACCAAATATTTTCGAGTTACAACATGTTGTTTATGAAATAAAAGATAATTTTTTCATGATGCGTTATTTTTTAGTGTAAGTTTAAGTATTTCTAATACGTAAGTATTTGTCTTTGCTCTGCAACACTGTATTTACTTATAACGTGGTATTATTATATATTCTTTCGAGAGAAAACTCTCCTCTGTGTTCTCTTTTGAGGCTACACACTTAGACACACACGCAACACCAAAGCTTTTCGAGTGAAAACATGTTGTTTAGGAAAAACAAGATAATGTCGCACAATGTGGGATTTCCTTAAAACGTGGTATTTTGACTGATTTTTTCGACAGAAAACTCTCCTGTGCGTTCTCTTTTGAGGCTATACTCCTAGACATACACGCAACACCAAAGCTTTTCGAGTTACAACGTGTTGTTTAGGAAAAACAAGATAATTTCGAACGATGCGCGATTTCCTTAAAACGTAGTATTCTTACATATTTTTCGAGAGAAAATTCTCCTGTGGGCTCTCTTTTGAGGCTACACGTTTAGACATACACACAACACCAAATCTTTTCGAGTTACAATGTGTTGTTAGGAAATACAAGACAATTTTGTACGATGCGTTATTTCTTCTCAAAAAGTTTAAGTACTTCTTATATGTACGTATTATTCTTACTCTGCAACAACGTATTTCTTTGTAAAGTGGTATACTTACATAATCTTTTGAGAGAAAAGTCTCATGTGCGTTCTCTTTTGAGGCTAATCGCTTAAACATACACGCAACACCAAAGCTTTTCGAGTTACAACGTGTTGTTTAGAAAAACAAGATAATTTCACACGATGCGGGATTTCCTTAAAACGTGGTATTCTAACATATTAATTTTCGAGAAAAAACTCTCCTGTGCGTTCTCTTTTGAGGCTACACGCTTAGACCGACAGGCTATACCAAAGCTTTTCGAGTTACAACGTGTTGTTTAGGAAAAACCAGATAATTTCGCACGATGCGGGATTTCCTTAAAACGTTGTGTTCTTACATATTCTTTAGAGAGAAAACTCTCCTGTGCGTTCTCTTTTGTGGCTACAAGCTTAGACATACACGCAACACCAAAGCTTTTCGAGTTAAAACATGTTGTTTAGGAAAAACAAGATAATTTCACACGATGCAGGATTTCCTTAAAACGTGGTATTCTGACATATTTTTTCGACAGAAAACTCTCTTGTGCATTCTCTTTTGAGGCTAAGCGCTTAGACATACACGCCACAACAAATCTTTTCGAGTTACAACGTGTGGTTTAGGAAATACAAATAATATTGTACGATGCGTTATTTCTTCTTGTAAAGTTTAAGCATTTCTAATATGTACGTATTTGTCTTTACTCTGCAAAACTGTATTTCCTTGTAACGTGGTATTCTTACATATTCTTGCGAGAGAAAACTCTCCTGTGCATTCTCTTTTGAGGCTACACACTTAGACATACACGCAACACCAAAGCTTTTTGAGTTAAAACATGTTGTTTAGGAAAAACAAGATAATTTCGCACGATGCATGACTTCCTTAAAACGTGGTATTCTGACATATTTTTTCGAGAGAAAACTCTACTGTGCGGTCTCTTTTCAGGCTACACGATTAGACATACACACAACACCAAAGCTTTTTGAGTTAAAACATGTTGTTTATGAAAAACAAGATAATTTTGCACAATGCATTATTTCTTCTCGTAAAGTTAAAGTATTTCCAATATGTACTTATTTTTCTTTACTCTGTAACACTGTATTTTCTTAAAACGTTGTAATCTGACATATTTTTTCATGAGAAAACTCTGCTGTGCGTTCTCTTTTGAGGCTACACGCTGAGACATACAAGCAACACCAAAGCATTTCGAGTTACAACGTGTTGTTTAGGAATAACAAGGTAATTTCGCACGATGCAGGATTTCCTTAAAACGTAGTATTCTTCCATATTTTTTCGAGAGAAAATTCTCCTGTGCGTTTTCTTTTGAGGCTCCACTTTTAGACATACACACACCACCAAATCTTTTAGAGTTACAGCATGTTGTTTAGGAAATACAAGATAATTTCTCCGATGCGTTATTTCTTCTCATAAAGTTTAATTATTTCTAATAAGTACGTGTTTGTCTTTACTCTGCAACACTGTATTTCCTTATAACGTGGTATTCTTAAATATTCTTTCGAGAGAAAACTCTCCTGTGCATTCTCTTTTGAGGCTACATGCTTAGACATACACGGAAGACCAAAGTTTTTCGAGTTACATTGTGTTGTTTAAGAAAAAGAAGATAATTTTGCACGATGCGGGATTTCCATAAAATGTGGTATTCTGACATATTTTTTCGACAGAAAACTCTCCTGTGCGTTTGCATTTGAGGCTAATCGCTTAGACATACACGCCACAACAAATAATTTCAAGTTACAACGTGTTGTTTAGGAAATACAAGATAATTTTTTACGATGCTTTATTTCTTCTCGTAAAGTTTAAGTATTTCTAATATGTATGTATTTGTCTTTACTCTACAAATCTATTTCCTTGTAACGTGGTATTCTTACATATTCTTGCAAGAGAAAACTCTCCTGTGCATTCTCTTATGAGGCTACACACTTAACACACACGCAAGACCAAAGCTTTTCTAGTTAAAGCATGTTGTTTAGGAAAAACAAGATAATTCCGCACGATGCGGGATTTCCTTAAAACGAAGTATTCTGACAGAATTTTTCAACAGAAAACTCTCCTGTGCGTTCTCTTTTCAGGCTACACTCTTAGACAGACACGCATCATCAAAGCTGTTCGAGTTAAAACGTGTTGTTTAGGAAAAACAAGATAATTTCTCACGATGCGGAATTTCCTTAAAACGTGGTGTTCTTACATATTCTTTCGAGAGAAAACTCTCCTGTGCGTTCTCTTTTGTGGCTACAAGCTTAGACATACAGGCAACACCAAAACATTTCGAGTTACAACTTGTTGTTTAGGAAAAACAAGATAAGTTTGCACAATGCGTTATTTCTTCTCGTAAAGTTTAAGTATTTCTAATAGGTACATATTTGTCTTTACTCTGCCTCACTGTATTTCCTTATAAGGTGGTATTCTTACATATTCTTTCTAGAGAAAACTCTCCTGTACGTTCTCTTTTGAGACTTCACGCTTAGACATACATGCAACACCAAAGCTTTTCGAGTTACAACGTGTTGTTTAGGAAAAACAAGGTAATTTTGCACGATACATTATTTCTTTTTGTAAAGTGTAAGTATTTCCAATATGTACGTATTTGTCTTTACTATGAAACACTGTATATCCTTATAATGTCGTATTCTAAAATATTCTTTCGAGAGAAAACTCTCCTGTGCGTTCTTTTTTGAGGCTATATGCTTAAACAGACACGCAACACCAAAGCATTTCGAGTTACACCGTGTTGTTTAGGAAAAACTAGATAATTTCGCATGATGCGGGATTTCCTTAAAACGTGGCATTCTTACATATTTTTTCGAGAGAAAACTCTCCTGTGCATTCTCCTTTGAGGTTACACACTGACATACATGCAGCACCAACTCTTTTCGAGTTACAACATGTTGTTTAGGAAATAAAAGATAATTTTGCATGATGCCTTATTTTTTAGTTTAAGTTTCAGTATTTCTAATACGTAAGTATTTGTCTTTACTCTGCAACACTGTATTTCCTTATAATGTGGTATTCTTACAAATTCTTTCGAGAGAAAACTCTCCTCTGCGTTCTCTTTTGAGGCTACACTCTTAGACACACATGAAACACCAAAGCTTTTCGAGTTGAAACATGTTGTTTAGGGAAAACAAGATAATTTCGCACAATGCGGGATTTCCTTAAAACGTGGTATTCTGACATATTTTTTCGACAGAAAACTCTCCTGTGCGTTCTCTTTTGAGGCTACACTCCTAGACATACACGCAACACCAAAGCTTTTCGAGTTACAATGTGTTGTTTAGGAAAAACAAGATAATTTCGCACGATGCGGGATTTCCTTAAAATGTGGTGTTCTTACATATTCTTTCGAGAGAAAACTCTCCTGTGCATTCTCTTTTGTTGCTACAAGCTTAGACATGCACGCAACACCAAATCTTTTCGAGTTACAGCGTGTTATTTAGGAAAATCAAGATAATTTTGCACGATGCATTATTTCTTTTCATAAACTTTAAATGTTTCCAATATGTACTTATTTGTCTTTACTGTGCAACAATGTATTTCCTTGTAATATGATATTCTTACATATTCTTTCGAGAGAAAACTCTCCTGTGCGTTCTGTTTTGAGGCTGCATTCTTAGACATACACGCATTACCAAAGCTTTTCGAGTTACAATGTGTTGTTTAGGAAAAACAAGATAATTTCGCACGATGCGGGATATCCTTAAAACATGGTATTCTGACATATTTTTTCGATAGAAAACACAAGGGTATGTTCTCTTATGAGACTACACACTTAGACATACACGCATCACCAAATCTTTTCTAGTTACAACGTGCTGTTTATGAAATACAAGATAATTTTGTATGATGCGTTATTTCTTCTCGTAAAGTTTAAGTATTTCTAATACGTACGTATTTGTCTTTATTCTGCAACACTGTATTTCCTTGCAACATGGTATTTTTACATATACGTTCAAGAGAAAACTCTCCTGTGCGTTATCTTTTGAGGCTACACACTTAGTCATACACGTAACACCAAATCTTTTCGAGTTACAACATCTTGTTTAGGAAATGCAAGATAATTTTTTATGATGTGTTATTTCTTCTCGTAAAGTTTAAGAATTTCTAGTATGTACGTATTTGTCTTTACTCTGCAACACTGTGTTTCCTTGTAACGTGGTATTCTTACATATTCTTTCGAGAGAAAACTCTCCTGTGCTTTCTCTTTTGAGGCTACACACTTAGACATACACGCAACACCAAAGCTTTTCGAGTTAAAATGTGTTGTTTAGGAAAAACAAGATAATTTCGCACGATGCGGGATTTCCTTAAAATGTGGTATTCTGACATTTTTTGAGAGAAAAACTATCCTGTGCGTTCTCTTTTGAGGCTACACGCTTAGTCATACATGCAACACCAAATCCTTTGGAGTTACAACGTGTTGTTTAGAAAAACAAGATAATTTTGCACGATGCCGGATTTCTTCTCATAAAGTTTAAGTATTTCAAATACGTTCATATTTGTCTTTACTCTGCAACACTCTATTTCCTTATAACGTGTAATTCTTACATATTCTTTTGAGAGAAAACTCTCCTGTGCATTCTCTTTTGAGGCTACATGG
The DNA here is from genome assembly GCF_947179515.1 of Apodemus sylvaticus. Classification (NCBI taxonomy): domain Eukaryota; kingdom Metazoa; phylum Chordata; class Mammalia; order Rodentia; family Muridae; genus Apodemus; species Apodemus sylvaticus. The sequence continues at coordinate 612,978 of NW_026263033.1, read as the reverse complement.
TTAGATATACACGCAAGACCAAATGTTTCGAGTTACAATGTGTTGTTTAGGAAAAACAAAATAATATTGCATGATGCGGGATTTTCTTAAAACGTGGTATTCTGACATATTATTTTGAGAGAAAATTCTCCTGTGGGTTCTCTTTTGAGGCTACAGGCTTAGACATACACTCAACACCAAATCATTTTGAGTAACAACGTGTTGTTTAGGAAATACAAGATAATTTTGTACAATGCATTATTTCTTCTCGTAAAGTTTAAGTATTTCTAATACATACGTATTTGTCCGTACTCTACAACACTCTATTTCCTTGTAATGTGGTATTCTTACATATTCTTTCGAGAGAATACTCTCCTGTGAGTTCTCTATTGAGGCTACACACTTAATCATACACGCAACACTGAATCTTTTCGAGTTACAACGTGTTGTTTAGGAAAAACAAGATAATTTTGAACGATGCGGGATTTCTTCTCCTAATGTTTAAGTATTTCCAATACGTACGTAGTTGTCTTTACTCTGCAACACTGTATTTCCTTATAACGTGGTATTCTTACATATTCTTTCGAGAGACAACTCTCCTGTGTGTTCTGTTTTGAGGCTACACGCCTAGATATACACGCAATACCATAGCTTTTCGAGTTACAACGTGTTGTTTACGAAAAACAAGATAATTTCACACGATGCAGTATTTCCTTATAACGTGGTATTCTGACATATTTTTTCGAGAGAAAATTCTCCTGTTGGTTCTCTTTTGAGGCTACACGTTTAGACATACATGCAACACCAAATCTTTTCGAGTTACAATGTGTTGTTTAGGAAATAAAAGACAATATTGTATGATGCGTTATTTCTTCTCGTAAAGATTAAGTATTTCTATTACGTACATATTTGTCTTTACTCTGCAACAATTTATTTCCTTGTAATGTGGTATTCTTACATATTCTTTTGAGAGAAAACTCCTGTGCCTTTTTTTATCTGAGGCTAAACGCTTAGACATACACGCAACACCAAAGCTTTTCGAGTTATAACGTGTTGTTTATGAAAAACAAGATAATTTCGCACGATGCGGGATTTCCTTAAATGTGGTATTCTGACATATTTTTTCGATAGAAAACTCTTCTGTGCGTTCTATTATCAGGCTACACACTTAAACATACACGCATCACCAAATCTTTTCAAGTTACAATGTGTTGTTTAGGAAAAACAAGATAATTTTGTACGATGCGTTATTTCTTCTCGTAAAGTTTAAGTATTTCTAATATGTACATATTTGTCTTTACTCTGTAACAACGTATTTCCTTGTAACGTGGTATTTTTACATATTCTATCGAGAGAAAACTCTCCTGTGCATTCTCTTTTGAGGCTACACGCTTAGACATACACGCTACAAAAAATCTTTTTGAGTTACAACGTGTTGTTTAGGAAATACAAGATAATCTTGCAGGATGCAGGATTTCTTCCCATAAAGTTTAAGTATTTCAAATACGTTCGCAGTTGTCTTTACTCGGCAACACTGTATTTACTTATAACGTGGTATTCTTACATATTATTTTGAGAGAAAACTCTCCTGTGCATTCTCTTTTTAGGCTACATGCATAGACATACACCCAACACCAAAGCTTTTCGAGTTACAACGTGTTGTTTAGGAAAAAGAAGATAATTATGTACGATGCAGGATTTCTTTAAAACGTTGTATTCTGACCTATTTTTTTCGAGAAAAAATTCTCCTGTGGGTTCTCTTTTGAGGCTACACGTTTAGGCATACACACAACACTAAATCATTTCGAGTTAAAAGGTATTGTTTAGGAAATACAAGATAATTTTTTACGATGCGTTATTTCTTTTCCTAAAGTTTAAGTATTTCTAATATATACGTATTTGTCTTTACTCTGAAACACTGTATTTCCCTATAACGTTGTATTCTTACATATTCTCTTGAGAGAAAACTCTCTTGTGCATTCTCTATTGGGGCTACATGCTTAGACATACACGCAAGATCAAATCTTTTCGAGTTACAACGTGTTGTTTAGGGAAAACAAGATAATTTTCCACGATGCGTTATTTCTTCTCGTAAAGTGTATTTCTAATACGTACATATTTTTCTTTACTCTGCAACACTGTATTTCCTGGTAACGTGGTATTTTTACATATTCTTTCGAGAGAAAACTCTCTTGTGCGTCCTCTTTTGAGGCTACACGCTTAGTTATACACGCAACACCAAATCTTTTCTACTTACAACGTGTTGTTTAGGAAAAACAAGACAATTTCTCACGATGCGGGATTTCCTTAAAACATGGTATTCTGACATATTTTTTTGAGAGAAAACTCTCCTGTGCATTCTCTTTTGAGGCTACAAGCTTAGACATACACGCAACAACAAATCTTTTTGAGTTACAACGTGTTGTTTAGGAAATAAAAGATAATTTTGCAGGATGCAGGATTTCTTCTCATAAAGTTTAAGTATTTCAAATACGTTCATAGTTGTCTTTACTCTGCGACACTGTATTAACTTATAACGTGGTATTCTTACATATTCTTTTGAGAGAAAACTCTCCTGTGCATTCTCTTTTTAGGCTCCATGCATAGACATACACACCCAACACCAAAGCTTTTCGAGTTACAACATGTTTAGGAAAAACAAGATAATTTCGTATGATGCAGGCTTTCTTTAAAACGTTGTATTCTGACATATTTTTTTCGAGAGAAAATGCTCCTGTGGGTTCTCTTTTGAGACTACACGTTTAGACATACACGCAACCCCAAACCATATCGAGTTAAAAGGTATTGTTTAGGAAATACAAGATAATTTTTTACGATGCATTATTTCTTCTAGTAAAGTTTAAGTATTTCTAATATATATGTATTTGTCTTTACTCTGAAACACTGTACTTCCCTATAACTTTGTATTCTTACATATTCTTTTGAGAGAACACTCTCCTGTGCATTCTCTATTGAGGCTACATGCTTAAACATACACGCAACAACAAATCTTTTAGAGTTACAACATGTTGTTTAGGAAAAACAAGATAATTTTTCTCGATTAGTTATTTCTTCTTGTAAAGTGTAAGAATTTCTAATACGACGTATTTGTCTTTACTCTGCAACACTGTATTTCCTTGTAACGTGGTATTTTTTACATATTCTTTCGAGAGAAAACTCTCCTGTGGGTTCTCTTTTGAGGCTACATGCTTAGTCATTCACGCAACAACAAATCTTTTTGAGTTACAACGTGTTGTTTAGGAAAAACAAGACAATTTCTCACGATGCGGGATTTACTTAAAACGTGGTATTCTGATATATTTGTTTGAGAAAAAACTCTCCTGTGCATTCTCTTTTAAGGCTACAAGCTTAGACATACTTGTAACACCAAAGCTTTTCGAGTGACAATGGTGTTGATTAGGAAAAACAAGATAATTTTGCATGATGCATTATTTCTTCTAGTAAAGTTTAAGTATTTCCAATATGTAGATATTTGTCTTTACTCTGCAACATTGTTTTCCCTTATAACTTGGTATTCTTACTTATTCTTTCGAGAGAAAACTCTCCTGTGTGTTCTCTTTTGAGGCTGCATCCTTAGACATACACGCAACACCAATGCTTTTCGAGTTACAACGTGTTGTATAGGAAAAACAAGATAATGTCGCACCATGCGGGATTTCCTTAAAACGTGGTATTCTGAAATGTTTTTTCAAGAGAAAACTGTCCTTTGAGTTCTCTTTTGAGGCTACACTCCTAGACATACAAGCAACACCAAAGCTTTTCGAGTTACAACGTGTTGTTTAGGAAAAGCAAGATAATTTCGCACGATGCAGCATTTCCTTAAAACGTGGTATTTTTACTTATTCTTTCGAGAGAAATCTCTCCTGTGCGTTCTCTTTTGAGGCTACACACTTAGTCATACACGCAACTCCGAATCTTTTCTAGTTACAACGTGTTGTTTAGCAAATACAACATAATGTTGTACGATGTGTTATTTCTTCTCGTAAAGTTTAAGAATTTCTAGTATGTACGTATTTGTCTTTACTCTGCAACACTGTATTTCCTTGTAACGTGGTATTCGTTCATATTCTTTCGAGAGAAAACTCTCCTGTGCTTTCTCTTTTGAGGCTACACACTTAGACATCTACGCAACACCAAAGCTTTTTGAGTTAAAACTTGTTGTTTAGGAAAAACAAGATAATCTCGCACGATGCGGGATTTCCTTAAAATATGGTATTCTGACATATTTTTTTGAGAGAAAAAAACTATCCTGTGCGTTCTCTTTTGAGGCTACACGCTTAGTCATACATGCAACACCAAATCTTTTCGAGTTACAACGTGTTGTTTAGGAAAAACAAGATAATTTTGCACGATGCTGGATATGTTCTCATAAAGCTTAAGTATTTCAAATACGTTCGTATTTGTCTTTACTCTCCAACATTGTATTTCCTTATAACGTGCTGTTCTTACATACTCTTTTGAGAGAAAACTCTCCTGTGCATTCTCTTTTGAGGCTATATGCTTAGATATACACGCAACACCAAATGTTTCGAGTTACAATGTGCTGTTTAGGAAAAACAAAATAATTTCGCACGATGCGGAATTTTCTTAAAACGTGGTATTCTGACATATTATTTTAAGAGAAAATTCTCCTGTGGGTTCGCTTTTGAGGCTACATGCTTAGACATACACTCAACACCAAATCTTTTTGAGTAACAACGTGTTGTTTAGGAAATACAAGATAATTTTGTACAATGCATTATTTCTTCTCGTAAAGTTTAAGTATTTCTAATACGTACGTATATGTCCTTACTCAACAACACTCTATTTCCTTGTAATGTGGTATTCTTACATATTCTTTCGAGAGAAAACTCTCCTGTGCGTTCTCTTTTGAGGCTACACGCTTAGTCATACACTCAAAACCAAAGCTTTTCGAGTTAATACTTGTTGTTTAGGAGAAACAAGATAATTTCGCACTATGCAGGATTTACATAAAACGTGGTATTCTGACATATTTTGTCGAGAGAAACCTCTCCTGTGCGTTCTCTTTTGAGGCTACATGCTTAGTCATACACGCAACACCAAATCTTTTCGAGTTACAATGTGTTGTTTAGGAAAAACAAGATAATTTTTTACGATGCGTTATTACTTCTCGTAAAGTTTAAGTATTTCTAATACGTACATATTTGTCTTTACTCTGAAACACTGTATTTCCTTGTTACGTGGTATTTTTACATATTCTATTGAGAAAAAACTCTCCTGTGTGTTCTCTTTTGAGGCTACACGCTTAGACATACACGCAACGACAAATCTTTTTGAGTTACAACGTGTTGTTTAGGAAATACAAGATAATTTTGCAGGATGCAGGATTTCGTCTCATAAAGTTTAAGTATTTCAAATACGTTCGTAGTTGTCTTTACTCTGCAACACTGTATTTACTTATAACGTGGTATTCTTACACATTCTTTTGAGAGAAAATTCTCCTGTGCGTTCTCTTTTTCGGCTACATGCAAAGACATACACCCAACACCAAAGCTTTTCGAGTTACAACGTGTTGTTTAGGAAAAACAAGATAATTTCGTACGATGCGGGATTTTTTTAAAACGTTGTATTCTGACATATTTTTTCGAGAGAAAATTCTCCTGTGGGTTCTCTTTTGAGGCTACACGTTTAGACATACACGCAACACCAAATCATTTTGAGTTAAAAGGTATTGTTTAGGAAATACAAGATAATTTTTTACGATGCGTTAATTCTTCTCAGAAAGTTTAAGTATTTCTAATATATACTTATTTATCTTTACTCTGAAACACTGTATTTGCCTATAACGTTGTAGTCTTACATATTCTTTCGAGAGAAAACTCTCCTGTGCATTCTCTATTGAGGCTACATGCTTAGACATACACGCAACACCAAATCTTTTTGAGTTAGAATATGTTGTTTAGGAAAAACAAGATAATTTTGTACGATGCATTATTTCTTCTCGTAAAGTGTACTTATTTCTAATACGTACTTATTTGTCTTTACTCTGCAACACTGTATTTCCTTGTAACGTGGTATTTTTACATATTCTTTCGACAGAAAACTCTCCTGTGCATTCTCTTTTGAGGCTACACGCGCAGTCATACGCGCAACACCAAATCATTCCGAGTTACAAGGTGTTGTTTAGGAAAAACAAGACAATTTCTCACGATGCGGGATTTCCTTAAAACGTGGTATTCTGACAAATTTTTTTGAGAGAAAACTCTCCTGTGCATTCTCTTTTGAGGCTACAAGCTTAGACATACACGCAACACCAAAGCTTGTTGAGTTACAACGTGTTGTTTAAGAAAAACAAGATAATTTTGCACGATGCATTATTTCTTCTCATAAAGTTTAAGTATTTCCAATACGTAGGTATTTGTCTTTATTCTGCAACGTTGTATTTCCTTATAACTTGGTATTCTTACATATTCTTTCGAGAGAAAACTCTCCTGTGCGTTGTCTTTTGAGGCTGCATCCTTAGACATACACACAACACCAATGCTTTTCGAGTTACAACGTGTTGTATAGGAAAAACAAGATAATTTCGCACAATGTGGGATTTCCTTAAAACGTGGTATTCTGAAATATTTTTTCAAGAGATAACTGTCCTTTGCGTTCTCTTTTGAGGCTACATGCTTAGCCGTACTTGCCACGCCAAATCTTTTCGAATTACAACGTGTTGTTTAGGAATACAAGAAAATTTTGTATGATGCGTTATTTCTTCTTGTAATGTTTAAGTATTTCTAATATGTACGTATTTGTCTTTACTCTGCAACACTGTATTTCCATATAACGTGGTATTCTTACATATTCTTTCGAGAGAGAACTCTCCTGTGCATTATCTTTTGAGGCTACATGCCTAGACACACACGCAACACCAAAGCTTTTCGAGTTACAATGTGTTGTTTAGGAAAAGGAAGATAATTTCGCACGATGCAGGATTTCCTTAAAACATGGTATTTTCACTTATTCTTTGGAGAGAAAACTCTCCTGTGCATTCTCTTTTGAGGCTACACACTTAGTCATACACGCAACATCAAATCTTTTCTAGTTATAACGTATTGTTTAGGAAATACAACATAATGTTGTACGATGTGTTATTTCTTCTCGTAATGTTTAAGAATTTCTAGTACGTATGTATTTGTCTTTACTCTGCAACACTGTATTTCCTTATAACGTGGTATTCTTACATATTCTTTCGAGAGAAAACTCTCCTGTGCGTTCTCTTTTGAGGCTACACACTTAGACATACACTCAACACCAAAGCTTTTCGAGTTAAAACGTGTTGTTTAGGAAAAACAAGATAATTTCGCACGATGCCGGATTTCCTTAAAATGTGGTATTCTGACATATTTTTTGAGAGAAAACTGTCCTGTGCGTTCTCTTTTGAGGCTACACGCTTAGTCATACATGCAACACCAAATCTTTTCGAGTTACAACGTTTTGTTTAGGAAAAACAAGATAATTTTGCAGGATGCCGGATTTCTTCTCATAAAGTTTAAGTATTTCAAATACGTTCGTATTTGCCTTTACTCTGCAAAACTGTATTTCCTTATAACGTGTTATTCTTACATATTCTTTTGAGAGAAAACTCTCCTGTGCCCTCTCTTTTGAGGCTACATGGTTAGATATACACACAACACCAAGTGTTTCGAGTTACAATGTGTTCTTTAGGAAAAACAAAATAATTTCACACGATGCGGGATTTTCTTAAAACGTGGTATTCTGACATAGTATTTTGAGCGAAAATTCTCCTGTGGGTTCTCTTTTGAGGCTACACGCTTAGACATACACTCAACGCCAAATCCTTTTGTGTATCAACGTGTTGTTTAAGAAATACAAGATAATTTTGAACAATGCATTATTTCTTCTCGTAAAGTTTAAGTATTTCTAATACATACGTACTTGTCCTTACTCTACAACACTCTATTTCCTTGTAATGTGGTATTCTTACATATTCTTTTGAAAGAAAACTCTCCTGTGCGTTCTCTTTTGAGTCTACATGCTTAGTCATACACGCAACACCAAATCTTTTCGAGTTTCAACGTGTTGTTTAGGAAAAACAAGATAAATTTGAACGATGCTGGATTTCTTCTCAAAAGTTTAAGTATTTCCAATACGTAAGTAGTTGTCTTTACTCTGCAACACTGTATTTCCTTATAACATGGTATTCTTACATTTTCTTTCGAGAGAAAACTCTCATGTTCGTTCTTTCTTGCGGCTACATGCCTAGACATACACGCAACACCAAAGCTTTTTGAGTTACAACGTGTTGTTTAGGAAAGACATGATAATTTCGCACGATGCAGTATTTCCTTAAAACGTGGTATTCTGACATATTTTTTCGAGAGAAAATTCACCTCTAGGTTCTCTTTTGAGGCTACACGTTTAGACAGACATACATGCAACACCAAACTTTTCGAGTTACAATGTGTTGTTTAGGAAATACAAGACAATTTTGTATGATGCGTTATTTCTTCTCATAAAGATTAAGTATTTCTATTACGTACGTATTTGTCTTTACTCTGCAACAATGTATTTTCTTGTAACGTGGTATTCTTACAAATTCTTTTGAGAGAAAACTCTTCTGTGCGTTTTCTTTTGAGGCTAAACGCTTAGACATACACACAACACCAAAGCTTTTCGAGTTACAACGTGTTGTTTAGGAAAAACAAGATAATTTCGCACGATGCGGGATTTCCATAAAACGTGGTATTCTGACATATTTTTTCGATAGAAAACACTCCTGTGCGTTCTCTTATGAGGATACACACTTAAACATACACCCATCACCAAATCTTTTCGAGTTACAATGTGTTGTTTAGGAAAAACAAGATAATTTTGTACGATGCATTATTTCTTCTCTTAAAGTTTAAGTATTCCTAATAAGTACGTATTTGTCTTTACTCTGCAAATGTATTTCCTTGTAACGTGGTATTTTTACATATTCTATTGAGAGAAGACTCTCCTGTGCATTCTCTTTTGAGGCTACACGCTTAGACATACACGCAACAACAAATGTTTTTGAGTTGCAACGTGTTGTTTAGGAAATACAAGATAATTTTGCAGGATGCAGGATTTCTTCTCGTAAAGTTTAAGTATTTCAAATACGTTCATAGTTGTATTTACTCTGCAACACTGTATTTACTTATAACGTGGTATTCTTACATATTATTTTGAGAGAAAACTCTCCTGTGCATTTTCTTTTTAGGCTACATGCATAGACATACACCGAACACCAAAGCTTTTTTAGTTACAATGTGTTGTTTAGGAAAAACAATATAATTTCGTACGATGCGGGATTTTTTTAAAACGTTGTATTCTGACCTATTTTTCGAGAGAAAATTCTCCTGTGGGTTCTCTGTTGAGGCTACACATTTAGACATACACGTAACACCAAATCATTTCGATTTAAAAGGTATTGTTTAGGAAATACAAGATAATATTTGACGATGCGTTATTTCTTCTCGTAATGTTTAAGTATTTCTAATATATATGTATTTGTCTTTATTCTGAAACACTGTATTTCCCTATAACATTGTATTCTTACATATTCTTTCGAGAGAAAACTCCCCTGTGCATTCTCTATTGAGGCTACATGCTTAGACATACACGCAACACCAAATCTTTTCGAATTACAACGTGTTGTTTAGGAAAAACATGATAATTTCTCACGGTGCGAGATTTCCTTAAAACGTGGTATTCTGAAATATTTTTTCAAGAGAAAACTGTCCTTTGCATTCTCTTTTGAGGCTACACGCTTAGACATACACGCAACACCAAATGTTTTCGAGTTACAACGTGTTGTTTAGGAATACAAGAACATTTTGTATGATGCGTTATTTCTTCTTGTAAAGTTTAAGTATTTCTAATATGTATGTATTTTTCTTTGCTATGCAACACTGTATTTCCTTATAACGTGGTATTCTTACATATTCTTTTGAGAGAAAACTCTCCTGTGCGTTTTCTATTGAGGCTACACCCTTAGACATATATGCAACACCAAAGCTTTTCGAGTTACAAAGTCTTGTTTAAGAAAAACAAGATAGTTTCGCACGATTCTGGATTTCTATAAATCGTGGTAATCTGACATATTTTTTCGAGCGAAAACTTTCTGTGCGTTCTCTTTTGAGGCTACAAGCTTACACATACACGCAACACCAAATACTTTCGACTTACAACGTGTTGTTTAGGAAATACAAGATAATTTTTTACGATGCTTTATTTCTTCTCTTAATGTTTAAGTGTTTGTAATACGTACTTATTTGTTTTTATTCTACAACAGTGTATTTCCTTGTAACGTGGTATTCTTACATATTCTTTCAAGAGAAAACTCTCCTGTGTGTTCTCTTTTGAGGCTACATGCTTAAACATACACGCCACAGCAAATCTTTTCGGATTACATTGTGTTGTTTAGGAAATACTAGATAATTTTGTACGATGCGTTATTTCTTCTCGTAAAGTTTAAGTATTTCTAATATGTACGTATTTGTCTTTACTCTTTAAAACTGTATTTCCTTGTAACGTGGTATTCTTACATATTCCTGAGAGAGAAAACTCTCCTGTGCTTTCTCTTTTGAGGCTACATGCTTAGACATACACGCAACACCAAAGATTTCGAGTTACATCATGTTGTTTAGGAAAAACAAGATAAATTCGCATGATGCGGGATGTCCCTAAAACGTGGTATTCTAAAATATTTTTTCGAGAGAAAACTCTCCTGTGCGATCTCTTTTGAGGCTACAAGCTTAGACATACACGTAACACAAAATCTTTTCGAGTTACAATGTGTTGTTTAGGAAATACAAGATAATTTTTTACGATGTGTTATTTCTTCTCGTAAAGTTTAAGTATTTCTAAAACGTACGTATTTGTCTTTATTCTGCAACACTGTATTTCCTTATAACATGGTATTCTTACATATTCTTTAGAGAGAAAACTCTCCTTGCGTTCTCTTTTGAGACTAGACGCTTAGATATACACGCAACACCAAAGCTCTTCGAGTTACAACGTGTTGTTTAGGAAAAACAAGATAATTTCGCAAGATGCGGGATTTCTTTAAAACGTGGTATTCTGACATATTTCTTCGAGAGAAAACTCTCCTGTTCATTCTCCTTTGAGGCTACACGCTTAGACATACATGCAACACCATATCCTTTCGAGTTACCACGTGTTGTTTAGAAAATACAAGATAATTTTGTACGATTCGTTATTTCTTCTCGTAAAGTTTAAGAATTTCTAATATGTACATAGTTGTCTTTACTCTGCAACACTGTATTTCCTTATAACATGGTATTCTTACATATTCTTTGGAGAGAAAACTGTCCTGTGGGTTCTCTTTTGAGGCTGCACGCTTAGACAAAAACGCAACACCAAAGCTTTTTGATTTACAACAAGTTGTTTAGGAAAAACAAGATACTTTGGCACGATAATGGATTTTCATAAAACGTGGTATTCTGACATATTTTTCGAGAGAAAACTCTCCTGTGAGTTCTCTTTTGAGGTTCCACACTTAGACATACACGCAACACCAAAGCTTTTCGAGTTACATCGTGTTGTTTAGGAAAAACAAGATAATTTCGTAAGATGCGGGATTTCCTTAAAACGTGGTATTCTGAAATATTATTTTGAGAGAAAACTCTCCTGTGCGTTCTCTTTTCAGGCTACAAGCTTAGACATACACGTAACACAAAATCTTTTCGATTTACAACGTGTTGTTTAGGAAAAACAAGATAATATTGCATGATGTGTTATTTCTTCTCGAAAAGTTTAAGTATTTCCAATATGTACGTATTTGTCTTTAATCCTCAACACTGTATTTCCTTATAACGTGGTATTCTTACATATTCTTTTGAGAGTAAACTGTCTTGTGCGTTCTCTTTTGAGGCTGCACGCTTAGACAATAATGCAACACCAAAGCTTTTCGAGTTACAACAAGTTGTTTAGGAAAAAAATGATCATTTCGCACTGAAGGATTTCCTTAAAATGTGGTATTTTGACATATTTTTTCAAGAGAAAACTCTCCTTTGTGTTCTCTTTTGAGGCTACACACTGAGACATACAAGCTACACCAAAGCTTTTCGAATTACAACGAGTTGTTTAGGAAAAACAAGATAATGTCACAAGATGCAGGATTTCCTTAAAACGTGGTATTCTGAGATATTTTTTCGAGAGAAAATTCTCCTGTGGGTTGTCTTTTGAGTCTACACATTTAGACATACACACCACGCCAAATCTTTTCGAGTTACAACGTGTTGTTTAGGAAATACAAGATAATTTTTTTACGATGCGTTATTTCTTCTCGTAAAGTTTAAGTATTTCAAATGCGTATGTATTTGATTTTACTCTGCAACACTGTATTTCATTATAACGTGGTATTCTTACATATTCTTTTGAGAGAAAACTCTCCTGTGCATTCACTTTTGAGGCCACACGCTTAGACATACATGCAACACCAAAGATTTTCGAGTTACAACGTCTTGTTTAAGAAAAACAAGATAATTTCGCATGATGCTGGATTTCCATAAATCGTGGTATTCTGACATATTTTTTCGAGAGAAAACTTTCTGTGCATTCTCTTTTGAGGCTACATGCTTAGACATACATGCAACACCAAATCCTTTCGAGTTACAACGTGTTGTTTAGGAAATACAAGATAATTTTTTACGATGCTTTATTTCTTCTCTTAATGTTTAAGTGTTTCTAATACGTACTTATTTGTTTTTATTCTACAACAGTGTATTTCCTTGTAACGTGGTATTCTTACATATTATTTCAAGAGAAAACTCTCCTGTGTGTTCTCTTTTGAGGCTAAACGCTTAGGCATACACGCCACAGCAAATCTTTTCGAATTACATTGTGTTGTTTAGGAAATACTAGATAATTTTGTATGATGCGTTATTTCTTCTCGTAAAGTTTAAGTATTTCTAATATGTACGTATTTGTCTTTACTCTTTAAAACTGCATTTCCTTGTA